>NC_137637.1:690909-738409 GCF_963383615.2 Lipophrys pholis
TAAAAGAGGAAGAGATCTGGCCGGCCTGGCGCAGCTTTGAGAGCGTGATGATAAAAAGAGGCAGAAGTAAGAATCCACTTCTTCTTCTTGCTTCATGCAGAGCGTCGGGGGCGAGGATGAGGAGACGAGGAGCCATAAAAGAGAAACTCCCAGAGGGGAGCGGCGAGGATCCGGGGTCGCAGAGCGTCGTCTGCCTCCACACTCTGGCACCTCAACATTTAACTACCACTGTCAAATTTGCGATAAACGAGCTCCACTTATCCCATAGCCATCTTTAACCCTTTAAAGGCTGCAGGCTAAGTGGATCCACATTCACAGCCCCCCCCCCCCCCCCCCCCCCCCCCCCCCCCCCCCCGGCTCTATTTACTGTTGTTCAGTCTCTTCTTTTTATTGCTGCTGCCGATTCTTCGTGCATGCCCGGGGTCGCTCTGTTTTCTGCGGCGGTCCTATTAAATGCGGGGAAGTTATTTTGACCACCCCGAGAGGAAGGGAACAGCTGGAGAGCAGCAGAGCGGCGTGGTGACTCCTCAACATGTTGTTGCAATTGATTTGCTGCTGGTTTGTTTAAGGAAGCAGGTAAACATGGAAGGAGGCTCCAGTGGAGACAGACTCAGGTAGAACCAGTCCACCGAGGTCAGAGCCTTCCAACACCACGTACTGTTAATGGGAAGTCTGATTGAAACCACATCTCACATCTATGGATGGACGGAGCTTCTCCAGTTTGGTGCAACATGCAAACAGCAGGCGTCCTGCAAAACAAGTCTTATTGAGGTGAACAGCATGTTTGGGAAAAGCATTCTCTGTCACACATGGATCTGCTGCGATACGCTCTGAAACCGTAAAGAAGAATATTTAGGCACAGTTTCCATGACAACGAAACTCTGAGAACGGATCCCAAGGTGCAACTTTTTGAAAACGCTCTCTCAGCATGTGTGTGCGGTTTCATTACAGAAGCAGCTAGTAAACATCCAACAACAGTGTAGGAACCTGTAGCGATAGGACCTGCAGCCATGGGACCTGCGCACCTTTTTTGTTAGAGAGCAACACCTATTGGGACCCACAGCTGTAGGACCCGCGGCTGTAGAACATGCAGCTGTGGAAGCTGTGGCTGTAGGACCCGCAGCTGTAGGATCCGCAGCTGTAGGACCCAAAGTTGTAGGACCCGCAGCTGTAGGTCAGGGAGCCATAGGACCTGCAGCCGTAGGACCCGCGCACCTTTTTTTTAGAGAGCAACACCTACTGGGAGACTGCAGCTGTAGGACCTGCAGCTGTAGGACCTGTGGCTGTTGGACCCGCGGCTGTAGGACCCCCAGCTGTAGGACCCGCAGCTGTAGGTCTGGGAGCCATAGGACCTGCAGCCGTAGGACCCGCTCACCTTTTTTTTAGAGAGCAACACCTACTGGGAGACTGCAGCTGTAGGACCTGCAGCTGTAGGACCTGTGGCTGTTGGACCTGAAGCTGTGGAACCTGTGGCTGTAGGACCCGCAGCTGTAGGACCCGAAGTTGTAGGACCTGCAGCCGTAGGACCCACCACTGTAGGACCTGCAGCTGTAGGACCTGCAGCCATAGCACCTGCCGCCGTAGGAACCGTAGCCATAGGAATGCAGCTGTGAGACCAGCAGCTGTGGGACCCACAGCCGTAGGACCTGCAGCAAGAGGACCCGCAGCTGTAGGACCTGCAGCAAGAGGACCCGCAGGTGTAGGACCTGCAGCCGTATAACCTACAGCAGCGGGTCCTACGGCTGCTCCTCTTGTTGCAGTCTCCCAGTAGGTGTTGCTCTCGATAAAAAGGAAGCTGCAGCTGTAGGACCTGCAGCTGTAGGACCCGCAGCCACAGGACCATGTAATAATGCAGTTTTGAAGGCTAAATACACAGCGTTCCTTTTACACTTACTTGTGTATGTACCTGAATAACATGCCCCTCCCCCCACCATTTAATGCCCATTGTTATCTATGTCCAAATGCTTTGTTTGGCATGTTTGTTTTCTGTTCAGCTTTACATTTGTACAATATTTTAGCGATATGTATTGAGACAACTGTTGAATGTTTCTTTGCTTTTTCAGACTTACTGTTGTAAAATATTGTCTTGTTTTCAGGTAAATATTTGTATATATCACTGTTTGAATATTTCAAAGTTTTTTTTAACCTTTCATTATGTAGATACTGTTTAGTTCCCAACAGACTCAGGGTTTGAGTTTATTAGAAAGTAGGGCACGGGTTCAAACGTTTTGTAATATATGGTAATTACATGCGCCTTTGTTGACACGGAAGTAGTTTTGCACGAAGACATTGTCAAGAATAAGGTGACAGCGAGAACGGCCCGGCGCGAGCCCAGGTCACGGACCCGACGGCGGAAATAAAAATAGAACTAAAAAAACTTGTGAATGAATTGACTGTTGTTTCTGCTTTTTTACAGCCGCTGCAAAACAAATTTGATCAATTCGTGAGGTTTGTTCTTTCTTCCTTTCCACATCTTTGAAAAAGGGGGGGCGTTCTGTTATTGGGAACTTTATAGTATTATTTTTTGTATTCATTTCTTTGTATTGGTTCAGTTATGTGCTTTTAAATTAAAGTATGTTTCTTCCATAACATTTGGTGTTTGGCTCATTCAATATCCACTAGTCCTACAATTTGCCGTTGCGACCCTCTGAAGAGTGGAACCTTCCCTTCAGGGACACGACAGCCTCCCGACATCACAGGTTTGACTCTATATTGCGTTCGGAATGTAAGATTTAGAAAACATGTTGCTTAATGAAGTTGTAAAATACTGTCATTATGTTTGCACGGGTACCTGCAGGTGCAGAGCTCCAGGGGCGCCGGACTCTGATTCCATTACAGACTTCAGAAGTCGCTTAACGTTGCATAACAGTCGTGCAAGTCGACTGCGTCTTGCAGCCAAAAGTAGTCTAGTAAAAGTACCAGGCGTTTCCTCCGGTGCACAGACATCCAGTCTGTACGTTCTCATTGGAATGCATTTGTTGTTAGTGGGAAAATTATTTTTTGTCATTAATATTAAAAAAAAACTGTCTTTTTGTGAATGTAATCCTGTGGGATTATATGATTCCTTTAGATGTTTGAAAAGAAAACACGTTTTCCAGTAAATGTTCTTTCAGTCTCCAATTATGAGGACAAAAAGAGTCCAGATAATCCTCCTCCTGCGCTGTTTTCTCTTTATCCAGAGTTAAACTTTAATGTTGGATGTCATGTGTCTGTCATGTCTGTTTTGATGAATCGTTGCTCTAAAGTGAAAGTGACTCACACCAGCCCTCATTACCCGCTCAAACAACACTCAGGCTTTTCACGAGGGTTGAACACTGGAAAAAGTGAAAGAACCGCAAAGAAGCACCATGAAAATTCAGTGGATTGTTTATTTGCTCTGATGCTAATCCCACAAATGCATGTTCCTGACAAATGTGTCACAGATTAAAAGGAAAGAAAAGGGCTTGTTGATACCACACACACATTTCCTTACTTTACAGTTTGAGCATTCTTTCCTTTTATTCTTTTGCATTAACAGGAAGCAGGTTATCAACTCACTAGTTCAACCAGAGTTTCCCTTCAGGATCAGAGCGTTCAAATGAAAGGGGCGGAGCTTGCAGTGCGTGACCAATCACAGAGGGAGAAACCCTGCAGAGCAGCTGACTTTACCATAGAGGAGCAGTTCATCTCTGAGATTATGAAGAATTCCAACCCATCCAGCAGCTCAAAGCAACACTGCTGCTGCAGCCAAAGCCAGAACCTTCCTGACTTGTTAATGCTGACTTGGTGAGATTAGAGCAGATTAATTCATGGGACAATAGAACCGGAGTCACTTTCACTTTATTCCAGCAGAACGGTTCCAGGCAGAGCTTCCTCACTGCTCTTCTTTTACTTTACATTTTACCTCCACTTGTTCTGAGGCGGAGGTTTTGAGGCGGAGGTTCTGAGGCGGAGGTTCTGAGGCCCGAGGTTCTCAGGCGGAGGTTCCTCCGTGTGAGTGTGTTTCCTGTTGGAATATTAATTCATCACCGTGACGACAGGAGAAGTTCTGCTTCCATTAAATCATGGTTCTGCAGTTCTGTCAGCGTCAGCAGTATTATTAAGCTCATTATTCCAGATCAACCCTCGTGGAGCCAAACAGAGTTGAAACAAGGAGGCGGAGCTTTTATACTCGATGTGATCTTATCCAGAACATAACCTGGTCTGGAGCAGGTTAGAAAAATCAATCTGTCTGATCAACTCAAAATCAATTTTAGTTGGAGAAATCTGAAATTAACAATAAAAGAATACTTAAAAAAATGAATTCTTTTGATCAACTTGTAACTATTGATGATGAGACAATGTAGGCAATCCTGCAACTAAATATTCAACATTTTTTAAAAACCTGCACCCAGATCCCAGTTTTAGGAAGTCTTTCATGTCTGCAGAGTAACTCCGTCTGCTCGCTCACAAACGTAGCATGTTCCACTGTACAGGCACAGCCTCACTTCGTTCATAAGACACAACTACATGACCTGCTTTACCTAATGTGTTCAGCCCAGCCCCCGGTGGACCCCCACCCGACTTCCACATGGTGGGAATAGTTTTAAATATCGTTGCCAATGGTCTGTTTTGCCCAGCAATCTCATAAATTGGGAATGAATTCAGTCATCCTGTAAATTGAGAGTTAACTGCCCATAAAACAGCAGTGAATTGTCACAATCACGTCGTCGTTGCTCCGATCAGGTTCGTCCTGAGCTGCTTCAGTGTTAGGCTCCGCCCAGTTTGTGTGTAGTGGCGTGTTGTGTTGTCAGTTTGGCTCAAACGTGGATAAACACACTGAAAAGACTGTGGAGTTACAAACAAAACAGGAGCAGAAAAGACTATCGGCTGCAACTCGACCAAAACTTTCTCCTCTTCATGCAGTTCGACACAGAGCTGAAAACGACATGACTCAGCCACAATACCTTAAGATGCAACAAATATTATTTGGACTTTGTTTTCAAGAAACTGCCAGAGTTCGTCAAAAGAATGTTTGGAAAAAGTACATTTGGTTGTGTTTTGTTGATGTCTGAGACTGCATGCTAAAGCCAATATACATATTTGTTTCATTCCCAGCTGAAGCAGAGTGTATTCAGAGACCGTGCTTTCAGCACCATGGCCCTTACCCTCCATTCATGTAGTGAGAATGTCTACAGCAACCCCGGGTCCACCTCCACTTACTGAGCTGAAGCCCTTCAAGCAGATGAATGCAGGAACGTTTCAGCGCGGTCATTACAGAAACACACACCACCATACTTTGAATCTGGTAAAATCCATCGTAGTTTATGTGAGAAGTTTGTTTTGATGGCACTTCATCATGTAGTGGCTGCGTATAAAACTATGTCCTTGCAGAAAGAAAACATTTTTCTTCCACACGGACGAGTTTTTAATGAGTCCCCGTCTGCTCACATTTAGCAGTGCAGGAATTCCTCCAGTGACTGCTGGGATTTCACATTAAGCCCCGTCGTAATTTTTATGTCGATGTTTTGCAGCCGCAGCCTTTTTACGGGGCTGAACAAAGTAAACTGTGGCTTGTGGTGGAAGTGGAGGAAAACAGAGCGAGATGTAAAGTGAGGAGAAGTGCTTGTGATTCTTGAACCTCCCGGCCTCGGTCGGCCATGACGCCTCTGGACCGCCTGGCTCCACCCACCGCCTGGCTCCACCCACCGCCTGGCCGGTTGAGAAGGTGGCAGTGATGCCCTCAGAGCTGCAGCTGGAAAACATGAACTTTGCCTTGTTGATTCTGTTCTGTTGCAGTAACGGTTTGTTTGAATCGGTTTGGTTTCACCACGTTGTGATTAACCGTGTCGTGCTGTGCCACTGCACTGCTGGTGGAAAGTCCTGAACAGGAACCATTTAAGATTCAGCGGGATTTCTGAGCACCAAGAAACTGATAAAGCACAAATACTTTATTCGATTTTTTTCAGTTTTTAAGGACGGGAGTGGTGTGTCTCATGACATCACCTCATTTTCGTTAACTTGTACTTCCACTGCATGAAGAAACTTCCCTGTGGCCTGAGCGCAGGCTGTTGATTGGATTGGATTGGATTTGATTCGATTCAATTCCAATCTTGTTTATATGGTGCCAAATACAACACAGTTTTAGAGCTGCAGCGGAGAGGAGAGGAGAAAGAGATTTTAGAACAATATTTTGACAGAATCCAATAAATCCTGGTCACTGAGCGTTCAAGGATGTTCTTGTTCTTGACTTGTTCTTGTTCTTGTTCTTGACTTGTTCTTGACTTGTTCTTGACTTGTTCTTGTTCTTGACTTGTTCTTGTTCTTGTTCTTGACTTGTTCTTGTTCTTGTTATTGTTCTTGACTTGTTCTTGTTCTTGACTTGTTCTTGTTCTTGTTCTTGTTCTTGTTCTTGTTCTTGTTCTTGTTCTTGTTCTTGACTTGTTCTTGTTCTTGTTATTGTTCTAGACTTGTTCTGGACTTTTTCTTGTTCTTGTTCTTGTTCTTGTTCTTGACTTGTTCTTGTTCTAGACTTGTTCTTGTTCGTGTTCTTGACTTGTTCTTGTTCTTGACTTGTTCTTGACTTGTTCTTGACTTGTTCTTGTTCTTGTTCTTGTTCTTGTTCTTGTTCTTGTTCTTGACTTGTTTCAACTCTGTTTGGCTCCACGAGGGTTGATCTGGAATAATGAGCTTAATAATAATGCTCACACTGACAGAACTGCAGAACCATGATTTAATGGAAGCAGAACTTCTCCTGTCGTCACGGTGATGAATTAATATTCCAACAGGAAACACACTCACACGGAGGAACCTCCGCCTGAGAACCTCCGCCTCAGAACAAGTGGAGGTAAAATGTAAAGTAAAAGAAGAGCAGTGAGGAAGCTCTGCCTGGAACCGTTCTGCTGGAATAAAGTGAAAGTGACTCCGGTTCTGTTGTCCCATGAATTAATCTGCTCTAATCTCACCAAGTCAGCATTAACAAGTCAGGAAGGTTCTGGTTCTGGCTGCAGCAGCAGTGTTGCTCTGAGCTGCTGGATGTGTTTGGATTCTTCATAATCTCAGAGATGAACTGCTCCTCTATGGTAAAGTCAGCTGCTCTGCAGGGTTGCTCCCTCTGTGATTGGTCACACGCTGCAAGCTCCGCCCCTTTCATGTGACTGCTCTCTAATCCCCAGGAGAAGTGCATTGTGGGAAACAATGCAAACCCTTGCGTCAGTGAAGGGGTTAATGTGTTGTTAACTCGAGCACAGATTTATTGAAGTTGTTTCTTTTAAACTGCTGCAACTGCCTCTGGACGGAGATAAGAGCAGTGATTGTAAAACAAACTAGGAGCAGAGCAGGTGGTTTGAATCAGCAGATAAAGATAGTGTTGGTGGTGAAAAGTACATCCTCTGGATAAGAAACGGTCCGCAGCCTAGCTCGCCACATCTGTATTACAACTCTCTTTTATTGCCGAGACCATTATCTCATCTTTTCAAATGATTAAATCCAAACAAATTCACTGTTTGCAGGTTTAACTGCTCCATGCCTCTGCTGGTTGGCACCGCCGTGCTCCTCACCAGCATTTAAAACAAAAAGAAACTTACAATAATAAGAAAAATATGTCTTATCGAGGAGGGAACTCAGGACCCGAATAAACAAACCAGTGAAGTATGCAGACTTCAGTGGATTACAGTCCAAAAAACAATTAGGTGAACAATCATAAAAGGCTCGGCACGCTCACCAGAGAGAAAGAAGAAAACGGGATTTTGATCTGCGCTGCAGAAATGCTTCATTGCACGCATTTCCTGAGTCCCAAAGCTAAAGAGGCACTATAAATTCTTCATCAAAACAAAAGCCATTAAGGAAATGACAGAGTGGAAACTTTGCAGGTGCTGTTGTGACTAAGAGAAGCAAAGGAACTCCAGCTCCCATAAACACTTCTAATGGCAGCAAGTCAATATCATTAATGCAATTATCTTATCACTGGCAAATTCACTGTGCTGCATGTTTACAGGTGTGTTTCCTTAATATACGAGGGGTGAACGGTGTCCTCCAGGACAGACGGGCCTGGCTCTGCCAGCAGCTCACAGACCAACACTAAACACCTTGTTAGCACACACTTAACCTCGCAGAAGAACAGGGTGGGGTTCATTCGCTCCGTCGGGTTCAGAGGGAGGAGGGTTCTGCACCAGGAGTTCCCCTGAGAACCAGCGGCTGTAGTTTCTTTAGTTTTCTGTCTAAGACTGACGCTGCAGCAGCCTTCAAATATTGACAAGCAAAGTCACGATTAAGACGTGACAAAGTTTTGCGTTTTCCCTCGACATCATTGCTGATTAAACGAGCCTCCAAAGACACTTCACTTTGTCTTTGGATGGCGCCAGGAAGACAGAGGACGGTTCAACTGGTCGGACGTCAGAAGACTTTGGTCCTTTTCCAAGTGGCTTCGTCAGTTCAAGCTGTTGTCTTGGTTTGGATGGACAGTTTATATATATTATATATGTTATATTTGTTATATTTGTTCATCTGCATTTGGGTCGACACAGTTTGGCTTGTTGATAACCTGTTGAGTCTTAAAGTTCTCCTGTTCTCCAGCTGTTCACCTCCTCCACCTGTTCTCTTCCTCCTCCTGTTCACCTCCTCTACCTGTTCACCTCTTCCTCCTGTTCACCTCCTCCTCCTGTTCTCCTCCTCCTCCTGTTCTCCTCCTCCTCCTCCTGTTCTCCTCCTCCTCCTGGTCTGGTCGGTCCAGAAACCTTCAGTATTCTAAGTTTCTAGCTCCTCCTTGATTTTCCTCATTTGAATATTGGATCATAGGAGCTGCATTCAGAATCTGCTGTGTCTGTGTGAGCTGGACTGGTTCCGCCCACTCATGCCCATCTTGGGAAGAGGAGGAAGTACTTCCTCTCGTGGTGCCATGTGCCAGAGCAGAGCTGCCTAATTGGGATTGGCTAAACCCCCGATGACACTATATAGGGTTTGATTCTGATTGGCTGGTTGGAGCAACACACTTTTTAAAACCTGAAACAAGCCAGGGAGAGAGAGGACAGACTGTCTTCACTTCTGGGACGTCAGTCCAGGTATGGGGACGATTAGTACTGCTGGAGAACCTTTAGAAAATGGATTTTGGATAATATCAGCTCTTCATCGTGGTCGTTGGAGTCACATCAGATCACTGATGATTGAACGTGATTCTTCGAAGGTGAATTCTGGAATTTGTTTGGCTTCTTGTGCAACTTCGGTCTGATTGTTAAAATCGGCTGCTGTGAGGCTTTAACTCTAACTGAAGTGTCTTCTGGGAGGTTATGAGTCAATTTAAAGGAGTTTAAAGGCTACAAAGTACAGATATTTGTTTTCAAAGGTAGTAAATATAAAAACTGGTATCAGGTTAGAATCTTCAAGACATGCTGTCATATGTTTTCAGTACATTTCACTGATCAGTGAAGGATTCGTTGAAGGGTATTGAGTATTCTTTATAATGATTGACCATGTTTGGATCTGACATTAAATAAGAAAACACACTTTGTCCATGAAGCAACTCCCTCTGTTGGAAAGTCTCAAAGATTCAGCCGCTGACAGGAAAAGCCAGCCTCCACACACACAGACGGGTCTGGAGACTCACAACGTGAGGAAATAAAATCTAGTTGGAGCTTCTTTTGTTTGAAGGAAAAAAAACTGAGTGTGATTGTAACCATTTCCCTCACAGTGGGAAGAAAAATAAAATCAGCAGAAGAGAGACTCACACGAGTGTGTGTGTGTGTGTGTGTGTGTGTGTGTGTGTGTGTGTGTGTGTGTGTGTGTGTGTGTGTGTGTGTGTGTGTGTGGTTGTGATGAAGGCTGGAATGTGTTTTTGTTCTTGCTTGATGTTTGTGGACGGAAATCAAACACAATTGGCACGTCATCGGAGAGTCTCTTGTTGTAAACAAACAAACATCACTAACATGACCAACTTGGATTGTTATTACGGTGACTATCAAAATAAAACTACCAAGTTGGACTGTTATTATGGTGACTGTCAAAATAAAACTACCAAGTTGGATTGTTATTATGGTGACTGTCAAAATAAAACTACCAAGTTGGATTGTTATTATGGTGACTGTCAAAATAAAACTACCAAGTTGGACTGTTATTATGGTGACTGTCAAAATAAAAGTACCAAGTCCAGGAGAATATGGACTGAGTCATGACACCACAGAGGAAACTTTTCAGAAAAGTATATTTTTTCCCACGTTTCCAAGGAGACGTAGCTGGAGCGTTTTCAAAAAGTTGTGTTTTCAGTGTCTCCAAACACCATAATTGCTACCAAAGTTTGTCAATTTTCACATTAAAAAGTTTTGGTGTAAACAGGCCCTTAGGTATATTTTTAGAATGTGAATCCCTGTTGTCTCTAATTTATTCAGTGAGGAGTTTTTCAGAACAATTTGTTATTTTCAACGCAGAGAAACATTTACAACTTTGCTGTCCTCAGTGTTTTGGCCCCGCCCCCGTGTCCCTCTCATCACCTGGACGTTGTCAGGTGTGTCTGGTCAGCCTTTCAGAGTATTTCAGGCCACGTTTACACGTACCTGGATGTTTTAAAAAAACAGATATTTCTCTGCTTCTGGGCTCATTTACACATAAACCAGCCACGACTCACCACAAAGGATGAATCCTGAAAACTCCTCAGTGGAGATCTGGATAAACTCTCTCTCTGGTTGCATCTAAAAGGGGAGGCGGATATTTACGTCACATTTCGTGACGTGGTGTTTTTTTTCCAGGATTCTGATTGGTTATCATGTCTTCGTGGTTTTCACTACACTGCCCCCTACAGGTTTGGCTGCTCATAGCAGCTCTGAACCAGGTGGACACGCGGGCCGTGTAAATGAAAATCTTTTTTTTAATGTTGAAATGTCCATTTTTGTAAAAACCCAGGTCCGTGTAAACGTGGCCTCAGTCTGCAGCTTCCTCTGCTGATCTCTGGACGTCTGCTCTTCCTATAGTTTCCTGTGATTTTGGTTCTGCCTGCATTTCTACTTTAAGAAACTTTCCCTCCTGATTTTGATGCATTTAATTCCTTTGTCTGGCTTCTTGTGACAAAAATATTCTGCAGTACTTTTAATGTTTCTGATGCGTCACAGCCTGATGTAAATGCTGATTGGAGGTGGCAGCTTTCATGTTGGTGTCATTAACCCTGAACTCACCCTAACCCTCATTAGATAATAAAATAACAGCCAAGCAGCTCTTTAATGAAGAAAACATGTTTTTCTATTGAACTAAATCCAACAGTCGACTCTGAGACAAGGACCGGACCGGTAAACTAGTACCTCGGTTCCAGTTCTGTCAAACTGCCTGTGAGCTGCTTCCGCCTCTCTTCACCATCAAGGAGGACGAGTGTGAAAGGCCAGCCGGCCAGGTATAAGAGGCGTACCTGTCGGGTGTGCAGGGACTCCATGGCCGAGCTCACCTCCCAGCAAAATACTTGTTCCTAAAACTGGTTTACTTTAAATCTGAAAGTCAACTGAATCTATATTTCGGATCATTTGATGGATTTCAGAGCTGTATTTTGGTTATGTTTAATATGTTTGGTTTAAAACACAGAAATGAAATGAAACGGTCACTTCAATTTGTTTTGTTCAATTCTTGATTGTTTCAACATCATTTATTTCCACTAATTGAAGTAATATATCTTTCAAATCGTTTCGTTATTGAACAAATGATTGCTAATTGTTTTGTATTTTCTTCTGAGTTTAGTTTTTTTAAACCTAATTTCCTCTGCTGTTTCAATGAAGAAAAAGGAATTTGAAGGTCTGACTCGTGGCGTAACGTCCAGTTTAAAAACATCCTAACCCTTCAAGTCAGGAGCAGCACAAACATTAAAGTTTTCTTTGTGTTGCAGAGTATGCCAGATAAAAATATCTATAACTGAACAAAAACTAAAGACTTGATACAGAAAATGACTGAAATCTCAACAGGAAGCCAATTTTAATGATGCAAAATCCAGTGAAAGGTCCAAAAGTCCCATTTTGTTGATGGTTTGGTTGGATTGGAGCCTGCTGCGACTGGTTTTGGTTCACGGGTCTGATGTTGGACACTTTACCTCCTCCTCACCTGCTTTTACGTGCGGTGGAAGAAATGAGGCATCGCAATGGAAGTCAGTCACGTGTGGAAGAAGCATCACCTTCTTGTCTGTTTAATAATCTGTTAAAAGAAACGTTTATTCATCATTTAACCTCAAATTCAGGCGAAATGGGCCAGAACATGTGATCTCTTCAGCCGGGACTCCAACCAGGGACTTTCTCATTGTGAGCTGGAGTGCTCACCACTGCACCGACCGCTTTCTGACGTGTTCATGGTGTTTAACAGACACTAAAAACAAAAGTTTGTTTTGCAGACGATAATCTAAACAGGGAAGAATGTTTCCCCAGAAGTTGTTGGCTCGCCGTGTGCTTATTGAAGGTAGCACACTGTTGAGCCTCCTGAAGGCAGATGTGTTTGTTTAACTGGACCACATGAAAAACATGGTTCCTGTCCAGTGAACGGCCTCCGAGGTTCTCTAACCTCATTCAGGAGACGAGGCCTGGTCTGGTCTGGAGGCACCAGCACACCATCAAAATGAAACAATATGAAGTTTGGAGAAAGACGAGACGTGAAGAGGAAACGGAGAACAGCTGACGAGGAGGAGGAGGGGGAGGAGGAGGAGGAGGAGGGGGAGGGGGAGGAGGAGGAGGGGGAGGGGGAGGAGGAGGAGGAGGAGGAGGAGGAGGGGAGGGGGAGGAGGAGGAGGAGGAAGGGGAGGAGGGGGAGGAGGGGGAGGAGGAGGAGGAGGAGGAGGAGGAAGGGGAGGAGGGGGAGAAGAAGGAGGAGGAGGAGGAGGAGGAAGGGGAGGAGGGGGAGAAGAAGGAGGAGGAGGAGGAGGAGGAAGGGGAGGAGGAGGAGGAGGAGGAGGGGGAGGAGGAGGAAGGGGAGGGGGAGGAGGGGGAGGGGGAGGAGGAGGAGGGGAGGGGGAGGAGGAGGAAGAGGAGGGGAGGGGGAGGGGGAGGGGGAGGAGGGGGAGGAGGAGGAGGAGGAGGAGGAGGAGGAGAAGGAGGGGGAGGGGGAGGGGGAGGAGGAGGGGAGGAGGAGGAGAAGGAGGGGGAGGAGGAGGAGGAGGAGGAGGAGGAGGAGGAGGAGGAGACGATGAAGGTGAGTCTTTGGAGAGGAGACGAAGGGAAGAAAAGACTGGGAGTGATCAAAAACACGGGAGAGGGGGAATGGAGCTCCAAGGCCAGGGGCCAAATGTGCAACAGATGGTGTGTGTGTGTGTGTGTGTGTGTGTGTGTGTGTGTGTGTGTGTGTGTGTGTGTGTGTGTGTGTGTGTGTGTGTGTGTGTGTGTGTGTGTGTGTGTGTGTGAGATAGAGTTATAGGCTGTTTGCTGGAACACCAGATTAACTGCACATCATTTCTCCGACGCCTCAAACCCCGACGGGGAGAAAGGAAGATGCAGCAAAGTGAAAACTAACAGAAGAAGTAAAAGTTGGTCATCAAAGTGAGACTTTGTGGTCTGATCTCTGACGATCCTATCGGGAGGAAGGTTTGGAACACCGGGGTCATCTTCTGTGCAGATATGAGCGGCATGCGGAGGCGATAAAAGCCTTCGCCAGGATTACCTCAGGTCTCGGGAGGTAACGCCAGGTCAGCCCGGCCGTCCTGCTACTGCAGGCTGTGCCATGTGACAACACTTTGAAACGTTTTCTTAAAGGTGTGTCGATACCTGAAGGGTGCAGTCTGCTGGCAGGGATTGGAGGGATGATATCCTGGTGTACACGTCCCTCCTCTGCTGACGCTTTTCCACCTCAGGAGAGAAGATTGTTTCCCTCCCTGCATCCTGCAAAGTGTTCAGAGCGACTTCACTATCAAACCTCATGAACGTCAGTGGCGGCTGGCCAATAGAGGGCGCCAGGGTGCCCCCCCCCCCAGACCCAGAGCAGATTTATGTTTTACATAAATTATTAAACAGTAATAATGTCAAAATATGTTTATGCCAACAAAGTAATAATGAGCCCTGAACTGTGTTCGCTTCATTTTCTAAGATAATCTCCAATAACAGAGAGGATTTCTTGATTTCTCTCTCCAGTGTGTGTGAGCAGCTAAAACACAGGGGAGGAGGCGGGGCTTAGCATCAATCTCACCAATTACGAATCGACATCAGATTGACTGACATAGAAATGAACCAATCAGATCATTTGATGTCTGAGAGTTGGGGCGACTTTTAAATCTCCAGAACTGCTCAATGATTGGCTGAAAGTCACTTCTGGTTTGTTCTGGTGTTTCTACCAGATGTTGAGATGAAGACGACAAGTTCTGATTATTAACTCTGTCACTTCTAATTCAGTTTGATTATTAACTCTGTCACTTCTAATTTTTTGTTTAAAAGGAGAAATTTGTCTGAAAAGCTGCAGGTCAGGTTCAACTTTCTCCATCATCGTTATTTTTAAATTTACACAAGGAGAATTATGTTCCGAATTAATCAAATGTGTTCAGGTTTGTTCATGTTTATAAATGTTTAGATATGATCATATTTATTAATGACTGAAAATCTAAGAGTTAAAAAAGCTCACAGTTTATTTTTCATTTCTATTTTTTGAGTTGTTTTTTTAAAGCATTCTAAAATACTTTGAAAGATGGATTGATGTGTTGTTTGAAAATAAACCTTATATACCTTTAGTTTTCCCTAAACTCAGATTAACTGTCATTTCCAGTAAACCAGCATCAAAACATTCATTTTCTAAAATCGACTAAAGAAGCTTCTGCTTGTATTTGTTTACTCAGATGTTAATAAAGTGCCATCTTAATAAGTGCTCTATATTTACCTAAAAGTACAATAATTTGTACAATAACCATCACTGAGGCTTCGCTCAATCTAAAGACCGCAGTAATGTGGTTTATAAACGCTCTGTATTTCAATGAAGTTAACATTGGTTAAAAACTGAATAATAATGAAGAGCCTCACCTGAGAAACATAAAACCAAGTTAAAGTGTTTTTGCTTGAAAACTATAAGAACTCAGTGTCGACGTTGGATCCATTCACAGTTAATTAGGGACCGACCAGAAAGGGTGAGGGAGGCCGGGGCCTGGAGGCCGGTGTCTGGAGGCCGGGGCCTGGAGGCCGGTGTCCGGACGCCGGGGCCTGGAGGCCGGGGTCTGGACGCCGGGGCCTGGAGGCCAGGGTCTGGAGGCCGGGGCCTGGAGGCCGGTGTCTGGACGCCGGGGCCTGGAGGCCTGGGCCTGGAGGCCGGGGTCTGGACGCCGGGGCCTGGAGGCCGGGGTCTGGACGCCGGGGCCTGGACGCCTGGGCCTGGAGGCCTGGGCCTGGACGCCGGGGCCTGGAGGCCGGGGTCTGGACGCCGGGGCCTGGACGCCTGGGCCTGGAGGCCTGGGCCTGGAGGCCGGGGCCTGGAGGCCTGGAGGCCTGGAGGCCTGGAGGCCGGGGCCTGGACGCCTGGGCCTGGAGGCCGGGGCCTGGAGGCCGGGGCCTGGACGCCTGGGCCTGGAAAACTCAATTGTTCGTCTCATCGAGACCTAAAAATCATGCACTGACACCCCAGACCTAAATCTGACAGGAAGTCCACAGTTTGTCTTTCAAAGTACAATTTTCACCCTAGAAAGGCCCTCAACCTCTGAAGGAGAATACATTTACCCCCTAAACATGCTCACATGTCTCAGATTCGGCCATTGGACTTGCAACATATTTCGATCGTCTCAACTGAGTCCAACTCTGTTTTTAAACCTGGGTTGAAGCTTGAAGGTTTTTTTAATTACTTTTTAATTGACGCAAATCCACCACCAGACGTCATTTGGACAGTCAATCTCCGAAAAAACAGCACACAACTTGCTGAAGGCCGTCTAACTGATGTGTACAGTACAACCTGGCACCAGGGACCCTGTAGGAGCAGATCAATAGCAGTGGTCACTCGCCAAAGCCTAGCCGAGAGGCCAGGACCTTATTGTGTTTTGTGCGTTTCTTATTATTTTTTCTTTCACTCCTGAAAATTGGGCTATTCGCCCAAATTTGACCCAGTAAACACGCTCAAACACTCACCAAACTCACGCTCATCAAGACTAGCAATAGAATTAAGGACATGTAAATATAATGTCCTTAATTCTATTTTCAGGTAGATCACATTTAAAGGGACCAGAGGCCGTGATTGGGCCGACCCCGACGGGCCAGGGGGCGAGGTCCCGGCCAACGCTGCTTACAGCTTTAAGTACGTTTGTATCTTCAGATTTGATCAAATATATTTATGTTGTTTTAACTAAAATATGAATGAATGAATAAACAAATGAATGAATGAATGGTTTCTTTCTGGTCGAATTTCAACACACCAACAAAGTCCTTTTGGCAGATTATTTATGCCTGTTCTATAATCTCTACAGAATAACTTCGATTCTGTGCAACTTAAAAACAAACAACCCAAAACCACCAACAAAGGAAAGATCTAAAGTAACGATAGCATCATTAAAGATATTCGCTGAACTGTAGCGCCTAATTATTTTGTATGTGGAGTTACGAGGATCGATCTGTTATGAAATGAAAATATTTCAAAGTCTTTTATACTTTGAACCCTTTTTCTTTTGAAATCTTTGTTCTTTCACTTTTTTTTCTTCTATAGAAAACACCCCTGGATGTTTCATGAAATGTCTTGGCTCACATAGTCTTGTCACTTTGGGTGAAAAATGATGTAACTACATGATTAGTATATTCAGAGGATGAGCGATATTTTTCATCAGTTCCTCCAGGACCTAAAAGATTTTTCTAGTGATTCACAAATACCCATATCGAGTCCAATACTCTCATATCTTGTGTATAGAGTGTAAATTAGACTTTATTTCATTGGTATCGTTGGTATTGGCAAGTAGCTAAAAGTTAGTACTCCTACTTGTACTTTGAAGAAAGCACCATGGGTGAATCTGTCATTTTTCCCTCCGGGCTCCACAGATGATGTTTGAACTCGGTGGTGAGGCGAGCGAACACATGTGAGCCTCGGAGAGACGGAGGAACCCCGCCGGAACCTTTGAAACAGATATTCTCTGGAGAACTCGGTCGCAGTTATTCTCCACCTTGAAGAGCGAAGATGAAAGACGAAGGTTCAGGGCAGAAATTGGCGGCTGGTACGTTCGTACTAATGGCCGATGAAGAGTTACAGCTGGTAATGAAAAGCAATGGCAGCCGTGAGGCAGAGGTATAAACTGAAGTACTGAATATGTGTTTTCTGTTTCCTCTGTTCAGACGACACCCTGACACTCAGCTCTGTTCATTCTGTCGCTTTACACGCCCACGTGAAAGGCAACATGCATCTTTTTTGTGTTTTCGTTTCAGGAAAGTTTCGCGTTGACATGGCAACGATTTGAAAACTATGTCCTTATCGAAACAGAGTACCTATACGAGTACTTGTCAAAAACCATCAAGCAGACATGAGACCAAGTCACACATACAAGTCTCAATTCATTTTTACTTGGACAAGTCAAGTTACCTTATTTTCAGGTTTTAAGATATATATATTACCTCCGCCAGCAAAAAGTTTGTTTTTATCTGTGTATTTATTTGTTTATTTATGTGTATGTATATATTTTACTAACTTTTCGAAAAAAACTGTTCACCTGAATTGCATGAGATTTTCAGGAATGATTTGTCCCTGTCCAAAAATGATTGGATTTCATTTTGAGAGCGACTGGGTCAAAGGTCACGGTCGAGGTCACAGAAATGCGGTCAGTTTAAACCCAATTGGTGTCAAACCAAAGCCAAAGTGTTCCGTTTTCAATTCTCCATCCTGACCGCCTCATGACGAAAAGACCTCCCTGACCTTTGACCCCCAGCCGCTAACCAGGGTCATGATGTCACTGCATCATGTGACAGATCAGAGGACAGGGAATCGAAAACTGAACATTATGGCTTTGGATTGACAGCAATCGTTTTAATACTGACCAAGCAAGTTTTTGACCTTTTTGTGACCTAGACTGTGACCTTTGACCCAATTGCTCTAAAAATGTGATGGAACCATCCTGGAATAGGGACAAATCATCCCTGAAAATTTCATACAATTCAGATGAATTGTTTTTGCGAAAATGTGGTAAAATAGATAAAAAAACAAGACAAAACATAACAGTCGCCCCAACTTTTGTTGGCAAAGGTAATGAATATGTTAAAAAAGTACATAAAAATTAGGTAACAAATGATACGCAAAGGCAGAAATATTAAAAACGGCAGAGCTGCATTCCAGGCCAGGACCTGTGGTGTCATTACACAAACAACCAACAGCTCCAACTAGTGACCCAACAAGAAAACTACATCATTTTCAAAACATTGCCGTGTAAATGGGAAACTTTTTTGAAACAAAAACCATGAGCTTTCACTTGAACCGTTGCCGTGGAAACGGGGTCTGATCCCTCGAGCACCAGGTTGGTCTGCAGATGTTCACCCCACCCTGACCTTTGTTGGATTTACTTGTTGAAAGTTTGGAGAAAAAAGAAAACTCAGATTCTGTCGGATCTGAGCAACATCTTTCTTTAAGAGAGAAAAATGTGGCTCAACAACCAGTTGTTGACAGGGACCCAATCAGATCCGACCTTCCTCTGACAGTTTGTGATCCGGGATCGTACCTTTCTCCTTTATGCTGCCCGTCATTCTCAGTTTAACGGTTCGTTCAGTCGCTTCGCTGGAAAAAGTGTTTTTATCCCAGATGGCTGCTGCTGCCTCGTGTCTGGACTTCCTGCCACAAAGAGTTTTTCTCTTCTCCCCACATCGTTCCGTGTTCATGACTGTCAGATAATCTCATTTCCCAACAGAACCACTTCTTGTTTAGTGACTTTCGCTACATGCATGCATGCAATGTCTAATGCGGCCACACTTTACCACATTCCTGTTAGAAGAAAACATGTTGCTCTGTTTGACAAATACGCAGTGACACTGCGGCGGCGTAATGCTGAGTCAGCAATATTTCACTGGAATATTCATTATGGATTTGATCTTTAAAAGCTTCTGGCATGCAGATTATTATTTGTCTGTTTCAACGACTCAGAATTGTGGATAAGTGAGGTTTCCTGGCTAAGCACTGTTAAATATGCATTTTAATCACTTCCTGCTGCTTTCTCTGAGTCGAGGCTGCAGCTTGGATTTGATCAAAATAAGTTAGAAACTGTTTTCTAACATGATTCCTCAGTCGGTATGTCCTATAGAATAAAAAATAACTTGCATGTTTTAATTCTCTAGAGGTGTTGAACACGTTTCAGTTCCGAGGACACATACAGAACCGTTTCATCTTGACTGGGCCAGACCGGTGAAAAATTGCCATAATAACTTTTAGATTTAAACTTAAAAGTTTTTCTGAGTTGTGGCACAAAGTATACGTGATGAAGATGTCAATATTTTCCAGAGAAACCAAGTGATTACTACGGAAAATTGACTTCAATCTCAACACAAAGCTAAAATTTAATGATGTAATATACAATGAAATGTCTAAAATCAATTCTAGCCTGTTGCATTCTGGGAGTTTTTACAAAGTGGCCCTGGCAGCGTGGCTCTGAGGCTTTCATAGCAGCTTCACTGATATATCAGCTCAGTCTCACTGTCGTATTGTGTCGCTACTCAGAAATTTGTTAAAAAAGCAATGTTTTCTTTGAAATGTTCACCATTTGCTGGGCGGTTTGGAACTTCCTTCGTATGAGGTTTTATTTGTTGTTGCTGCTGTGACTCTTGTTTCCATTGACGACATCAAGTCTCATATATCCTGCTATTGAAAGTCACTATTAACTAGCAAGGGCATTGTATGTTGTTCCCCTCCCATCCCTCCACCCCCCTCTCTCTCCCCCTCAATCTTCTCTTCTCTCTCTCTCTGAGCGTTCCCCCCCGGTCGTGTACAGCAGCCATGCCAACTTCTAACAAAGGCAGCAACAGGAGGAGACTCCAGGTCTCTCCCTGTTCTAGAGCAAACACTGTTCTGACCCCAGAAGGTTCTAGATCACATCATATTGTTTGGTCAAACTGCCGAACAGGACAAGTCCATTGGACAGACTGAGAGCGTCCTGGATGGCTGGGATTGATGATGTAACGCACTTTGGGATTGCTCATGCATTTGAAACGAGCCACATAAGAGAAATCTTTTTACCAATTTTGTGAGTCGAAGCGTTTTCAAAAAGTTGAGTTTTCAGTGGCTCCGAGCTCCGTTGTCATGGAAACGAGGTCTAAAGGAGCCGCTTTGCACCGACTTTTCCAATGTGGTGAGAACAAACGCAGTTTCCAGACGCAGGACATCACATTGAGAGTTGTTACTTCGAAACTCCTCCCAGTAGTTTGGAAACGATTAGTTAGTAGATGGGCCCGACCGCACAGAAGTGAGGAAGTTGAAATGTTCTTCTTTTCTCCACCAAGGTTCTCTTTGGTTAACCAGTGCAGAAGATAGACGTACGGATGAATGAACAAAGTTTACAGAAGTAAATTTCTGACATCACACTTGAAGCGGTGAGCAAGGCGGTCACTAACGCGGTTCACATTCGTACGTCGACGACCAGAATCTCAGGTTTTCTGCGTTTCATCGCTGGGTCAGTGTGTTCTCTGGATTTCTGTTTTAAAGCACACTTTGTGTTCTACTACTTCTTATCAGATGGTACCCATGTGTTGTTGTGCACACCAGAGATTCTTCGGGGAGATGACGATCGCAATATTAGCGTGGTGAGATGGGGGGGGGGAGTGGGGGTGGGGGGGTGGGGGGGGTGGGGGGGTGGGGGGGGGGTGGTTACTGATGTTGTGCAGCTTTTAGTAACAACAACAAGAGATACTTTGATGGCCAAGCACAAACAGTTGTTCTGTGAGTGTTCGGTGTTGGAGTGTGTTCAACACACACACACACACGCACATACGCACACACACACACACACACGCGCGCACACACACACACACACACACACACACACACACACACACACACACACACACACACACTCAGGTGCGCCATGTGTTGCTCATCTGAAAGGCTGCCGTGTAAATCTGTTTGACTTAAGTCCATTAAATGCACACACACGCTTGAAAACAGGCATTCCTTCCCGAGGGTCACTGAAGTCTCTCGGTCGGTTCTTTTGTTTCGGGCCATCTGGTCCTGCTCTTATCAGCCTCCACCTCTTTCCCATCTTCAGTCTGTTCCTCTGCTTCTTGGCTCGTTATCAGTTTCTACTAGTTGCTGTTAGAAAAAGGTTAACAACAAACATCCTGGGCTGTGTGACTTGGATTAGTTCAGGAGGATACTTTGATATGACTGTAATGACTCATTTATAACCCTTTGAAAGGGTTTTTACTAGTACTGAAGCAGTTATTACCACAGTTGTGCAACTAAATGAAAATAGTGTAGCAGCTGTCTGTCGTCATACAGTGACATCTAGTGGTCAAGGATGGCAAAAGTTGATTTTTTTAAAGTTCTCCTATCCTCCAGATGTTCTCCTCCTCCTCCTGGTCTGGTCGGTCCAGAAACCTTCAGTATTCTAAGTTTCCAGCTCCTTGATTTTTCGCATTTGAATTTTGGATCATAGGAGTTACATTCAGAATCTGCTGTGTCTGTGTGAGCTGGACTGGCTCTGCCTACACATCCCCATCTTGGGAAGAGGAGGAAGTACTTCCTCTCGTGGTGCCATGTGCCAGAGCAGAGCTGCCTAATTGTGGGAGGAGTCAAAGGGAGGGCCTACCTTGATTGTGATTGGCTAAACCCTCGATGACACTATATAGGGTTTGATTTCTGATTGGCTGCTTGGAGCAACACACTTTTTAAAACCTGAAACAAGCCAGGGAGAGAGAGGACAGACTGTCTTCACTTCTGGGACGTCAGTCCAGGTATGGGGACGGTTAGTACTGCTGGGGAACCTTTAGGCAGTAGATTTTACATAATATGAGCAATTTAAGTAAAACAAAAACAGTTTGACTTCTCGTTCACGTTACAAGTGAAAACGTATCGTTTTGGACACGTTTTTCTTTTCCACTGCAACATTTTGAGAGCGATGTCCTTATTGATGCCAAGCACCAATACAAGTACTTAACAAATGCTTTTGAGTCCAATTTCTACTCTGTACGCAAACAATACATGAAGTTTCTGTGTTGCCATGAAAAACTTCCACACAGCCACTGCTTCGATGCTACGTCACCGCCAACAGACCTGAAGTTTCCAGAATACGACTCCATCTACAGAACGTATAGCGCAGTGCGTAGCAGTGATTTGCGCTATGCTAATGTAGAGTGAGGGACTGGGCTGCTGGTGATGAGTGTATCAGTCACACTTTAATCATATTTAAGATGTAGCATCGCTGGTGTGTGAGCCTGTAACTCTTTAGCATGTAGCACATAGCATCACTGGTGTGTGAGCCTGTAACTCTTTAGCATGTAGCACGTACCATCACTGGTGTGTAAGCCCTGTAACTTTTTAGCATGTAGCACGTAGCATCACTAGTGTGTGAGCCCTGTAACTCTTTAGCATGTAGCATCACTGGTGTGTGAGCCCTGTAACTCTTTAGCATGTAGCATTACTGGTGTGTGAGCCCTGTAACTCTTTAGCATGTAGCATCACTGGTGTGTGAGCCCTGTAACTCTTTAGCATGTAGCATGTAGCATGGCATGGAGTTACGTGCTGAACAGTTAAACTACTGACTGACATTGCTGGTGATGTACGAAGTATCTTTCTCCTCCTTTCGATATTTTGTCTGAACATAATTTACAGTCTTACTTTGTCGTTCTCATTATCGAAGTTCCTCTCCCAGAATCCTCGGGGGTAAAACCAAAACTGTAGGATCCAGTGGTAGTAGTTGACATCCGTCTCTAATACGTCATCAAAACCTTCCTGAAGGAAGTTCCTCTTCACACTCAGACTAACTGGTATTTCCAGCATTTTATTTTGGCGGGACATCCCCGGTTTGTTGACGTCTCAGCGTCACAGAACCTCCCGAAGGTTCCCGAGGCTTCGTGTCACAAGATCCCGTTTGTCCTCTGGATCTCTGCACATCTGGATTCTCTGAGGAAAAAGCTTCAGTCTCACTACATCCAGACTTTCTCCAGGATTCAAGGCTCTTTCCTTGACAAAGTCTGGAGCTTTTTCAAATGTTGATGTTCTGGCTGGAGCTGCCGCCATCTTTGATATCCCACAATCCCTTGGGGCAGGTTTCCCAAGATGGCGTCAGTCAGGAAACATCAACAGTTTGAAGGTTCGTCTGGAAACTTCTGGACTTTGGTGTGAAGGATTGAGGAACCTGTTTGACAGCTTATTTTGTGAACAAAAAAAAAGAAAACAGTCATTCATCTCATAATTCATACATACTCTTTGTTCATAACATTTGATTCCATTATTAATTGCTGATATGTGCCCGTACTGGTTATTGTTAATCTGTGCAGCTTGTTAAACGGGTGGACAAACGAAGGGACACGGAGCTTCATATGAGTAGTTGGATTATTCGCTGATCTGTTGCTTATGCCTTGTGTCAGTAAATGGATTGCTCCGCGGTTTGTTGGTAATGCTTCAGGGTTTGGGTCGGGGGACACGCGCCCTGCTGTCTCATTCAATACGCCGACTGAAG
Organism: Lipophrys pholis; assembly: GCF_963383615.2. Classification (NCBI taxonomy): domain Eukaryota; kingdom Metazoa; phylum Chordata; class Actinopteri; order Blenniiformes; family Blenniidae; genus Lipophrys; species Lipophrys pholis. The sequence goes on from NC_137637.1 coordinate 714,407, forward strand.
GACGGCGCTGGGTGTCACTCCTCACTCCTCTCTCGCTATCGGTTCCCCTGTTTCAGGTCATTACGGCACACCAGCACTATAAAGTTTATCAGGCAGGGCAGCAGTAGTTTACACTGTGTTAATGAGATTTCATACGTGTTGTATTGTTTTGTTGTTGAGTTCCTTGAGGAGTTTAGGCTGGAGACGGCGCGGTCGCGCGGCCATATTGGACTGTAACTTTCCAGGTTTGCTATTTAGTTATCTGCTGTTTCATTAACTCTTCTACGGCAATATAAAGATGTATATTCTTAATGGTATCTGTGTCTCTGATACTGAGGTACTGACTGTACTGTTAATTGTCATTGTTACATGAGTGAGTTTTCTATGTATTGTGTGTAGAATCATTCAGTACATGGAGTGAAGGACAGCGCTGTGTGGTTTCTCCTCCCTGTTTGAGGAAACAATAACTGCTGGCTGGAATGAGAGGAGATAGTCTGGTTTGGTGTTTTGTTTGATTCTCGGGGCAGAAGATGGACTTTTATAGGAAGGAAAGGTTAAAGAAGTAACTTTAAAGAATCTTCACTCGTCCTCCTGTCTACATCATGTAGTACTCGCCCTGTTTATCTCTGCGGGGTTTCGGACCAAATACCTGCTGTAATTGGTAACGTTGTTGGTACATGTCTATTCTATATCGTAATGTAATCCAACCTTTTATGTTTTGCTTTTATTTGAGCAGGTACAGTTTATTTCCTTGGAGTTTCCGTTTGGTACAGTTTCACACCAAGTGTTATTTGCCGTCTGTATTTGTACTTTTGAATATTAACTATTGAATAATTCTTCAAATACTGATGCAAAACTTTGAAGAGTACTGGCTCACTTCGTGAGTACTTAATGTAACTAACGGCTTTTCAAGCCCAGTCTGGACTTTGATCATTTTTAATACAGAGACTGTTTGAATATTCACAAAGCACAGAAGCAATGAAGCCACACACCACACACACACACACACACACACACACACACACACACACACACACACACACACACACACACACACACACACACACACACACACACACACACACACACACACACACACACACAGGTTAAAAGAGCTCCTCATAAAAGCAGAAAATGAAAACCAGGATCAAGACAAGATCAGCGCAGACAGCTGGAGAATTAACTACTGGGCAACAAGTAGTGGTGCTATTAAACACACACACACACACACGCACACACACACACACACACACACACACACACACACACACACACACACACACACACACACACACACACACACACACACACACACACACACACACACACACACACACACACACACACCCAGCGTGTTTAAGTGGCTCCAGATGTTTGTCCCAGTGTATTTTGAGGTGTTTGTTGGTGAACGATTGGCATTAATACTTTGAGTTTCCCTCTCGGGTCTTGTAGGAGACTATTTAAACGTAGATGCGTTCACTGTCGAGTTGAGATTTGATCTGGAATGCGGTCGACCTGGGTTCAGTTCCCGGCTGCAGCAGGAATGTGACGCCGAGCGATGACGGCGGTTTACTGTACGAGTTGTGGCGACCCGTGTTAAAGGGAGCAGACACACCGACAGGAGGAGTTCCATCTCTACTTATATGACGGTGTACGTCGTGTGTAAATGTTTTTCTATCCAGACCAGCTGGACCTTCTCCATCAGGCCCTTCCTAACATGACTTCTTACATCATTATTATCATCGGTGCCCAAGGCGTACAAATTAGTCAGGAATCTTCATTTGTGGTTATAAACGTCTAAACATCTTCACCGTCTTGCAGCTTCTCTGGTTAGATTTGTTCTGAACTTGTGAATTCTGGGTTTCAGACTAACATCCTCCAACCTGCCAGAGGAGCTGAGGGTTGCTGAGGGTAAAAAGATCCTTTTGATAAGAGGCTGAAGACTCTGGTGCCCCCACACAGCTCGATTGAAACCCTGATTTCTATCAAATATGTATTTTTAAATGCATATTTGAATCAAATATTGATATAAATATGTAATTTTAATCATTCCTAAACTGTACAAATGAAATACATATTTGTATCAAATATATATTTTTAAAAATATTTATAGACTCCAGGATTTCAACTACAGTCGAGAAATATTTTTTGTATTTCTAAACTGTAGGATTATTTTTGAATACATATTTATCAAATATGTATTTTTTTTAAATAATTCTATTCTGAGAAATCCTACAGTCTAGAAATATTCTTAAATGCATATTTGTATAAAATATTGATACACATATGTATTTAATATTTCTAAACTGCAGACATAGATTTTTATGAGTATCAAATATGTATTTAAAAAAATATTCTTAGAAAGATTATAAAAATAAACGTTTATCAAATCTTGAAAATATGTATTTTTATTAAAAAACATTCTAAACAGTAGAGATATCTTTTAAACACACACACACACACACACACACACACACACACACACACACACACACACACACACACACACACACACACACACACACACACACACACACACACACACACACACACACACACACACTTTTATTTTTTATATATTTCTAGACTGTAGGAGAAATCCTGAGCTCAACCAGGACTGGAACCCAGGACCGTCTGGCTGTGAGGCAGTCCTGTGAGGAGTGCTAACCACTGCACTACACTGAGCCTTGCCAAATAAATAATAAATCAATAAGTCACGTGTTGAGGGAAACTGAGAGGCTTTAAAAGCTTTAGTCAATCTGTCCGACCATCTGGAACTGTTATTGTCGTCTAATTTACTCTGTCTGTATTTGATCATTTCATCTGAGATCTGAGATTACGTTTATTGTCGTGAGCCTGTTTCACATCATCTTTGTGTCCAAAGAATCCACAGTGAGGAGAGTATCGCCTCACAACAAGCCAAACATTTCCACCTGCAGCTTTCAGCTCTGCCGTTTTGAAGAAACGGGTTTAAGAGTCACACTTAGAACTTGTGTTTTACGCCCTGTTTCTACAGTTTCAAGTGAAAAGACATCATTTTTGGGGTTTCATTTCAGAGAAGTTTTATGTTTAGAAGGCAACATTTTGAAAATGAGGTCCGTTTCCAAGGCAACAGCAGAAACCCTGAAAACTGTATTTAGTTTACTCGCTGCTGTTTGATCTTCAGTCACTGGATCTTGTCACTTCTTCATTTATTAACAGTCATCATTTATGCTGCAGTTTCTTAAACAGACTCAATATTTGATGTCCAATTGAAATTGTGGAGATTCAATTAATTTCTCGAAGGGTTAAAAAATAAATAAATGTATTTATTCATGTGGTGGTTTGAATAGTGAGGGCAGGATGTCTTCATACTCGACCAAGGTACTTTGTTACTTTGATTTGTTGGCAAAATCCACACAATCAGAAATTGGTATTTCTGACAAAACAGCGCTATGACAATAATAATAATAATAATAATAATAATAATAATAATAATAATAATAATAATAATAATAATAATAATAATAATAAATACAAATTAATATGACCAAATAAATACAAAATACAAAATAAACCAAAGCTGTCCTGAGCTCAATCAAAAGCTTCACAATGACATGGCTGGGTCGGCCATATGCAGGTGTAGTTCATCAAATTTTTATCTCCAACTCATGTGTTTACTGCACCTTTTTTAACAGCCAACATTCATTAAATCAGGGCTGCGAAGAACAAACATATCCCCACAGTGCCACCTGCCGGTCATTTGTTGTAACTGCTGGAGGTAGGAGTTGGTCACAAGTAAGTGTGAAAGAAGAAAACATGTTGTTCAGAGAGACAATATGAGCACGTCTGTATCACAGTGATACACAACAGGTTGACAGCTCAGACAGGAGGCCGCAGTGGTTGAATTAACGTGCTTTTACTTTGAAGGAACAGACAAATCAATGCCCATCAGTGACAGAGGTTAAAATAAGCAGAAAATAAGTTGTATTTCCGTTTTTCATTTTGTGTCCAAAAAACAATTATTAGAATTAGTATTATTATTACTATTCTTAGTATTATTAGTAGTATTATTCTTATTATATAAATGTCCTACAGCAATCATACAACAAGTTACGGGGCCAGTCAGGACGAGTGAAGGACAATTATTACTTGATTACTGTAAATGACTTTCTGTGCTAATTCCTCTCGATTCTTTCATCAGGTAAATGAACACAGAAGGTGATTTATTATACTTTTCCTTGTTTTTTTTAAACAAACTGGTAGAAATTAATGTAATTTAGGAAACACATCAATGATCTGAAAATAACACTATTTTCAAATGACCTAGATGTGTATGTGAAGAGACAAATACATTGTGAAAGCTTTAAGGAAACCCAGGGACACGTTTCTTGCAGATTTCTTTGATTCTGAATTGTGAAATATGATTTTTGGTCAGTCTTGCACTTTTAAAAAGGTTTTCTGAATATATCAAATGCCTTTAATTGTTATTTTATTCATACAGACTAAGAAATGTCTAAAAGGTGAGTCTTGAAACTGTTTTTATGAAGAATCACATTAGTGGGAGGAAGATGCTCTATCAGCCATTAATGAATGAGTGACCATGACAAAACTGAATCTTGGTAGTTTCTGGGTGGACAGTGACGTGGGACAGGTGTTTTATAAAGGGTTGCCAGGTTTCATTAAAGACAGAATTGGAGTTAGTGAGTGAGAATGGAATCTTTTCCAGTTTAATATTGATTAGGAGCTCCTTTAGCCCGTTATTGTGTGTAGGAGGGAGAGCATGTTCCCATCGGAACAGGATAAGGCGTCGGACCAGTAATGTTGAAAAGGAGATTACGCAGGTTTCTTCTCAGGTAGATTAGTTAGATGTAGAGATTAGAGGAGAACCGAACAGTGCAGTGCAGGGTTCAGGGAGAAGTTCCATCTCAAGCTCTGCAGCAAGGGCGTGAAAATCTTCTGCCAGAAGTTAGTGAGATTTGAAGAGGACCAGAACATGTGTGTGGTTAAAATTCATTTTGTATCATGAAAACTGGGTAAAAAGTTCAAATAAGGCCAGGGCTTCTGGTAAGCACAACGCTGGTTCCGAAACATAACTGAGGAGATCATCTGCATACAGAGAGACCTTGTGCTTGTGCCGAAGTAATTGGTTCTGGACCTGATGAGATGGGAGAAGATTGAATTCGGTCTGGAGTTTTAAATGTCTCTCATACGGTTCAGGCGAAGGTGAATTTGCAAACGGTCTATATCGAAAATCTGACGAGCAATTTCACTTTGCTTTTATTAAAGCACTTTTTTTATATGGTGCAAATGATTGCCTGAGTTTGCCTGAGACAATAATGAAGCCGCTGTTTTTGTCTGATATAATATTTCTGGAATGTTTTTATCAGTGGGAACAGCCGCGCCCCAAACGCCACTGGTCAGAGTCACATAAGTGAGTTTCCTGGAGAAACGCGATCCCAGCTCTGAGCGGTTAGTGAGTGAAGACGGATGGTTTAACCCCTTAATGATCCAGCTAATGACATGGAGATCACCCTTCATTTATGAAATGAGTAGCTTGGAAAGAAAACAAAAATAAATGCAAAAGTAAAAAATATCTGAGAAGCAAAGACGAGAGAACGAAAAAAAAATAGAATTATATTAACATCAAATGTATTGATTAGCTACTCATGCACCTTAATTACTTTGAGAAATGTTGATCAAGATCAAATGTGAACCAGCTATATAGAGTGGAATATCAACCAGAGTAGATCACAGAAGAAGAAAAGTGAACAGCTCAAATGTCCAATTATTTCCTAACAGATTTAGTCTCTGTCTCAAGTCTCTGACAAGTCAATCATGGCGGAGTGGAGGAGCTCTGTTCTGAACTCTGGATGTAGCCAGAAGCTTCAGATACAGACGAGAAACCACCTTTTCTCACCATTGCAGAGATGCTCGGGGTCCTCTTTTAAAAAGTTCGTCCATAACATCCTTGTATTCTTTAAGACACCTGCCTGTCCTCGTCCAAGCAGACTTCGTGGCCATCATACCTGGTGGGGCGAGGCTGCGGTGGGCTCTGTCGAGCTCCAGAGCAGAAGTGAGCACCTTATTGCCAAAGATGTGGAGGAGAAGCTGTGAGAAAAACATGGTGGGCCGGGGGCCGTCCACCGACTCTGGTAAGCCCACAATACTAATATTCTGTCTCCTGCTTCTTCCCTCCCAGGCAGAGAGCTGAGCCTTCAGCCCCACGTAGAGCTGAGCCTTCAGCCCCTCATAGAGCAGAGCCTTCAGCCCCACGTAGAGCTGAGCCTTCAGCCCCACGTAGAGCAGAGCCTTCAGCCCCATGTAGAGCTGAGCCTTCAGCCCCATGTAGAGCTGAGCCTTCAGCCCCTCATAGAGCAGAGCCTTCAGCCCCACGTAGAGCAGAGCCTTCAGCCCCATGTAGAGCTGAGCCTTCAGCCCCTCATAGAGCTTTGCCTCCAGCCCCACGTAGAGCAGAGCCTTCAGCCCCATGTAGAGCTGAGCCTCCAGCCCCACGTAGAGCTGATCTGAGCCTTCAGTCCCTCATAGAGCTGAGCCTTCAGCCCCCCGTAGAGCTGATCTGAGCCTTCAGCCCCTCATAGAGCTGAGCTGAGCCTTCAGCCCCTCGTTGTCCTCCTGAAGTGATCACATGCAGCTTCTAGTTGCTCCAGATGTTGGCTGGGATCCTCTGCGTTGGACTCGAGGTCGGTGAGACGCTGAGACGGTGAGACGCTGAGATGCTGAGACGCTGAGACGCTGAGACGCTGAGACGCTGAGACGGTGAGACGCTGAGACGCTGAGACGCTGAGACGGTGAGACGCTGAGACGCTGAGATGCTGAGACGCTGAGACGGTGAGACGGTGAGACGCTGAGATGCTGTCCCTGCCCCGACACCGTGGCCTGAATCTGGTCAATGTTTCGTGTCCAGGTTAGCAAACGATGCGCTGCTCGGCTCTGTTGGAGGTCTGCTCTTCCAGCTGCTGCTCAGCCGGCGTCACCATGAGAAGCAGAACCGGAGCTCTCTGCAGCTCGGGCTTTCCTGGATGGTTTCCAGGTATCAGACATATCTGTGCTTTAAGTTAAACATCGGATAGAAGATATTTTAGTACGAGAAAAGGGGTTTATGGTGGGAAATGAAAGGTTAGAAGGAGGAGCTAGAAAAGCAGAAGTCCCCCACACTCCGACATTCTAACGAGCTGCGGCGCCACGGTACAACTTAGATATGATTAAAATATGACTGATAGTTATGAGCGAGCTGGAACACGCATGCGCCGCACACGGCAGTGCAGAAGTTTAACCCTAACCCTAACCCTAACCCTAACCCTAACCCTAACCCTAACCCTAACCCTAACCCTAACCCTAACCCTAACCCTAACCCTAACCCTAACCCCCTAACCCTAACCCCTAACCCTAACCCTAACCCTAACCCTAACCCCCTAACCCTAACCCTAACCCTAACCCTAACCCTAACCCTAACCCTAACCCTAACCCTAACCCTAACCCTAACCCTAACCCTAACCCTAACCCTAACCCACCTCAGCCAGGACGGCTGGAACAGAAGAACCAAACCCGTTGGGCCAGAAGAGCTGGACGAAGGAAAGGACGAAGGAACTTTGCTCTTGTTCTTCTGGAGGAGGAATCAATATTTCTGTCGTTCATCACAGTAGATTCATTTAAAAAAAAACAATCAGATGAACCTGTCAAAAATAATTTCTAACAATTACATCCGTACTACTCGTCCAGTCAGTCCCTCACCCTGGCAGAACGCCAGAGGTTGGTCTGGTTCTTCAACAGGCTCAGGTACATCATCATCATCATCATCATCATCATCATCATCATCATCATCATCATCATCATCATCATCATCATCATCATCATCATCATCATCATCACAGAGAGGGACATTGCGCTGGGGGTTCTCAGGTTTACAAGGATCAAACAGAGACCAGAGACACTAACAATGCGAACAAGGAGGGCCAGACAGGTAAGGCCCAACAACTGCACAACGTTTTACCTCGTATAGTTTAACAAACAGATTCTTCACTGGAAGGTCGGGAACGAAAGCTGCAACACAAACTTACGAAACAAGACAGCGGCAAAATGGAAACGAACAAAACATCTAATTAACACAAAAGGAAGGAGCTGGTACCTTCACCAACCTGCTGGACCAGGGTTCAGGTTGACTAAAGTTTGACTAAATTCACACCCTCAAAAATCAGAGTGGAGCCGAGGTCAAGAGATCAGATGAACTCGTCCAAACACAAGCAGACCGAACCGACATGACGAGGCTGCTGGAGCTCTGACATGGCCTCAGCTGGTGGGCGGAGCTGAGCCAATCAGCAGTTATCCTCCAATCAGAGGGCTCCACTTCAGGACAGGAGGAGGAGGAAGTCGGTGAGGGTCCCTCCTGGCAAACAGCACATGGTATCAAACACCCACCCATACACAGAGGTGGAGGCGGGGCCGTACCGCCGGTGGCCTGTAACACCTTCCCCCAAAATGGTGGCAGCGATGGACAATACCTGCCATGTCCGTGCGTCTCTGGAAGTCCTCTGACATAGAAGATGGCTGTCAAAAACCCACTGACTACAGGTGAGGTGGAACCATGGACTCCAGAGGAACCACACTGACTGGAGCAGAAACCCAAGCACTGCTGGAGGGTGTGAAGTTCCACCATGTCTCAATGGTAGGAAGTTCTGTTGTGGGTGGAATGAGGACGAACAAGAGGAAGAAAGACATTTGGGTTGATGTCACCCAGAGTGTGGAAGCGATGGCATCTGGTTCAAACTGAGAGTGACGGGATGATGCTGCCCTCTGCTGGACGACAACAAGAAGTGCCGTTTCTTAGTGATTCCCCAGGGTTTTCTTCAGGAACTTTTTTAACCTTGTATACTTGTTAAACTTTCCTTCCATTGTCTGGTTTCACTTCAGTTTGAAGTTTGAAAGATTCTTTAGTTTTTCACCACAATAGAGGCGTTCAGATCTAATTTTGTGCATCGCTTCAATGAAGCCAGATTCTATTCTACTGTTGGTCTGACACGACACTGACCGATTCATCTTTCTCTTCAGCCTGACGTAATGACATTTCTTAATGGAAATACTTCATCTTAGCAGTTTTGTGACATAAATGGTTTCAATGCAGACGCACCTGTTCATAAAAAAGTTATATCCCTTAAATCAGGGGTGTCAAACGTGATAAAATAGTGCCATGATAACCTTTTAAGATTAAACCTTAAGGTATCGATGATCTAAATGTTCATATTTTCACAAAACCAACAATTATGACAGAAAATGATTGAAAAATCTTAAACCTTTAAAAAAGACAATTTGTTAGGGAGTTTGTCATCGTGATCCTTTATTGTTCCTTCATATTAACGTGAAAACAGTTTGATTCTGCTTTATTGCCTGATCTTTAACTTAATAATTGTCTCATAAGGTTTCATGGTTTTTAAGGTAAATATATTTATAGAGCGCCATTCAAACAAAAGGCAATTCACAGAACTTTACAAAGAAATATATTGATACAAGAAATACATTAAAGCTTTAAAAAGAAAAAAACAAATACATTCAGCCTTCACGTGTTTATTTGTATTGTAGTTTTTCTCTTTAAAAAAGTTTTCGGGTGGAGAAATTATTGCATCGTAACTTACTTTAAAAAGTACTTTAAGACTACAGCAGAAGATGATTGTGCTGATTCAATGGACAAGTTTGTTAAAGTTTAAATCTGTTGGATCAATGATCTCAATGTGCTCAAAAACACAGAAATGAATGGAGTGAAGTTTCACTTCAGCAGACATGAAGGTGTCCAGCAGGGGGCAGTGTTGGCTGGGAATTTCTTCAATGCTGAGCAGCAGCGATGGAACGATTCTGAAAATAAAATATAAATCCTTTAGAGAGTAATTACTTGTGATCATAATTAGATACACTTTTTTTTTTAAACTACATGAAAAGAATGTAGGAATTTCAATAACTGTAGTTACTACATATAGAGAGTATTTGTTGAAGCAAATGTACCAGTTTGATAAAAACCTTCAGCCACTTAAAGCCACTTTATTGCTTTTCTTCAATGTGTTTCTCGCCCTGCATGGTGGTCTAGGGGGTAGCACTCTCAGGGGGCTCCTTGTTCGAGGCCAGACTGTGGAGTTTGCATGTTCTCCCTGTGCACTCCTCTGTTTCCTTCAGCAGCTCCGGCTTCCTCACACCGCGGTGGACAGGTAGAGCTGCGTGTCGTCTGCCTGACAGTGAGATGAGATATCCTCTCAGGAAAGTTTAGCCGTGGGGCAGAACATGAAGTGGCCGGGGCCTCGGATGGAGCCCTGAGATCAGACTCAAAACGTGTTTTTATAAAGCTGAAGCGACTTTTAGGAGGGATAACGGCGACTTTCCTGACTGAGGAGCAGCCTGAAGTTGGACGAAGTCTAACAGAAGACCGATGGACTCCAAAGTTTACATTTAACTGTTATTGTGGCTTTATTTTACCAGTCTGGCCCATTTAAGGTCAAACTGATCTGAAATGCCTTCAACGTTCCTGATTTAGGCCCCGCCCACTCAACAAAGCCGTTTCATGTCACCAGCGTTTTTGTCCGATCAGCGCTTTAGCAGATTGAAAACTGTTTAATTTAGTTTTTTAAATGGGTTCTAGAGTGGAGAAATTTGAAAACACTGCTTTGGCTTTGACAAGATCCACGGTGGCCCTTTAACCCCGCCTCCCTCTCATGATGTCACTTAACACCAACATGGCGGTCTACCTGCTCCAGGTGGCGCTGCAGAAGCTGCTGATGCGAATCGAAGGTTTCTGTTTTATCGGCTCCATGTCGTCTTTGTTTTGAGGCTTTTCCACCAGTACCTCCTCGACCCTACTCCACTCAGCCTCGGTCGTTTGCCATTTCAATATAGTTGCTTTTCAGCTCAAATAATAAATTGAATAGTATATCTTTAAATATATTTATTAATAATATTACAAAAGGTGGATTGTAACGATGGTGCTTCACTGACCGGTGTTTCAGTTTCACTGGTTCCCCTGTTAACTGGTGACTCCTGCCCCCAGCCATTGGCAGCAGCTGATGTTAAAATAAACCGGTCACCAGTTAACAGGGAAACCAGTTAATCCTAAACACCGGTGGTATCATGACTGGGAGACCTCCTGGTTCTGGTAGCGTGTCGCTCCGTGGAGCTCCTGGATCCTCTGGTCGCCTCCAGACAAAGAAACGTCTGCAGCTCCTCGCTGCTCCTCTAGTTGAGTTCTGAGTCTCTCTGGTTCTGGTCGGGTTTAAAAATGGCGGCTGAACGAGACGCTCTCTGACTCATCTGTGTCGTTCTCACTGGGAACCTCGACCGAGAAGGAACCATCAGAGTACCCGGTACTACAAAAGTACCTGAGAGCAGTACAGTACCAGGGATCAGTACAGTATCTGGGAGCAGTACAGTACCAGGGAGCTGTACAGTACCTGGGAGCAGTACAGTATCTGGGAGCAGTACAGTACCAGGGAGCAGTACAGTACCTGGGAGCAGTACAGTACCAAGGAGCAGTACAGTACCAGGGATCAGTACAGTACCTGGGAGCAGTACAGTACCTGAGAGCAGGTTGTAACACGTAGTGGAAAAGCATTAAACGCGAGTCGAGTAGGGCTGAGTAGGGACTAGTGGAAAAGTGCCATTACAGCGCCACCTATAGACCGGGCATACGTACTACATTGTTTTGAGTAGTTGTCATGGTGTCGAGTGAACGGGAAACTTTGTAAGAACGACGAGGAGAAAACGGATCATTTTAATCTGAACTCTTCAGTTTGTCACATGAACAGATTTACTCTGTGACATTCTCTGATCAAACTGCCTGAAGCAGCGCGTCACAGCTCCGCTCTCTGATTTGAGTGAATCCATGAGGAGACGGTTTGATCTTCCTCTGCTGTGGAGTGGAAGTGTTTGGTTCCTTCTGGCCTGCAAGCCGCCGCTCTGGAGCCACATACGGCTCATTGACTCTTCTGTAGTGGTTCCATGACGATGTCACAAAACTGTACCTGTAAGCATTGTTTTCATTTTATTCACGCGCACAGTCATTTTCAAAAAGGCAAAACTAAAATGGATAAAATGATGGTAAAATAGCTAAAAACACAAGTAATGGGGAAAAAAACCTGTTAAAACAGCTTAAAAAAGAAAAATGTACAATTAATGTGATCTATAAAAGAAAGACAAGCTTAAAAATGGGGAAAGAAACATAAAACTGCTTTTAACAAAAGAGCTCGAGTTGTTAAAGCAGCTCAAATGTCCGTTTTCTAAAAGAAAAGAAAGTTGAAATCAGAAAATGTAATGAAAACTTTAACAACCTAAATCTTAATTGAAACTTCATAACTGCAACAAAAGGCAGTTTTTATTCATATATGAAAACTAAATGTGAAACTTTAAGAGCTTTTTTCCTCATTTTAAAGGTTAAACGTGTTTTGTGGCTCCAGTTAAATTTGATTTGGTGGAAAATCACACAAACGACTCTTTTGGTCAAAAAGGCTGCAGCCTTGTGCTTCACTGGATTCTCTGCGAGTTGTGGAAAATCTCCTGTCCAGTGAAGTTTAATTTACTGATAAGACGAGAGTTTGAGCCCCGGTGTCCCGGTTCAGCCTGTAAGAGGCTCATTAACCCGCCGACCGCCACGTCTCCATGTTGCAGGATGAATTTTAATCATGCGGGTTGAGAAATAATGAGGCCGACTGCAAACTTGTTATTTCTCTTCACTGTTTGTCTCCATCAGAGAGACTCGAGTCTGTTGGCTGCTCTCGTGGAGTGAAGCTCTGGACTCTATTACACAGCCACACCTTTCAAGGAGATTTCAAATCAAACATCCAGCGAGTTGAATCGTTGTTTTCAGAAATATAGCTTGTGATTTTCTCTTTCACGGTCCCCGTTACTCAACAAGAAATGGTTTTGCATACAAATGAACCAAGCAACAAAGAACGTGGACTCAAAAGCAAAACAAAAGAATTAGGACTTAAAATATCCTCTAACAAAAACTCTTGAAATTCTTCATTTCCAAATATTTCAATGAGCCTGAAGCAGCAGACGGCAGGGAAACAGTGTGACTAGGCAGATCAATCAAAAGGACCTGTCTCATGATATTTACGGTGCAGTGGGACATGTTCAGTCCTGGAGCGCCACACTTCAGACCCACTTCGGATCACAACATATTAAAATCATACAATCATAACCTTACATCTAGAGCGCTGGTCTGTAAAGTCTAGTAATTCAGTGTATTTGGCTGAAATATTTCCAATTCATTGCAAGTAAGGGTTGCTATGTAATGAAAATTTAGTTCAACATTAAACAATACTTAGTTTTTTTTAAATCATTTAAGAATCTCGATTTCAAATAAGTGTTAACAGAAATCCAAACCTTGAAAATGAAACAGAAACATGAAATATTAGATGAATGATATAGAATTAAAAAATGAACTTTCTTCTAACGCTATCGTGTGTTTTTCAAAGAAACATGGCCGACCCTGGAACATGAATAAACCCTGAGCAGTGCACTGGCCTCTGCCTCTTTGTTCATGACGGTATCATTGTCCACAGACATGAGGATTCCTTCCTCAGTGCTCATGAGCATGAATGTCTGAGTCTGTTTTTAATGAACTGTACTGTTGAGAAACTTCTCATATATTGGAAGTACTGCTTGATTGTTCACACACTGTTCCAACAGCTCAGCTGTTCCTTCATAGTGACGGATCAACCCCCCCACCCCCCCCCCCCCCCCCTTCTCACACTAAATCACTTTTCAAAAATGATCTAAGTTCTCAGCACAAATCTCCTCTTTTTACAAAGTTCAGCTCAGTTTCATGAATGTAGAGCTGAATCATCTAGAATCTCAGGACATTTCTCATGTGGAGCAGGTCTCCATTCTGCTCTTCATTATAGTGATTATAATAATCTGATCTATCCTGAGACCAGTCCGACCTGCTTGGTGCTGCTGGGTCTGGGTTCTGAGGAACCAAAAGACAAAGTTTACCAGTTATGTGGCGTTGCATCAGACTATTATTCACATTCTATATAATTATGTTATATGTTAGAAAGCCACAGAATTCATGGAGTTGACCTTTAAATTGAAGGTCCCGATCAGCCAGTCCAGTCCTGGTTAGAAACGTCCAGATGTGCTGATTGATTAATGAAGAGAAGCAGAGTTTAAAGAAGAAACCCACTTCAGGATGAACGTCCACTTCTGTTTCAAGATAAAACGCAGAAAAGTTTTGAGTTTTCAATCAGACAACATTTTGAAAACTTTGTTATTACAGTGACTGTCAAAATAAAACTACCACGTCCAGGTGAATCTGGACTGAGTCATGACACCACAGAGGAAACATTTCAGAAAAGTTGCTTTCTCCCGTTTCCATGGAGACGGAGTTTTAGTATTTTCAAAACGTTGTGTTTTCAGTGTCTCCCGTTGTTGTATAAACGAACTCCAAAAATGCAAAGAAAGTTTTTTCATTTTACTCAGATACTCAGCTTTCAATCTCAAATACTCCTTAAATAGCATGAAAACAAACCAATTCTACTTTGACTTGTCAAAGACTGAAGATGATTTAGGAAACGAGTCTGGTGGTTTCCAAGAGAGAAATGTCATAAAAACACCGTCAACAGTATCAGAACGAGTTATTATATCGCAGTAGATGCCACAGAATAATTAATGGACTTAAAGAACAAATGATTCAATCCCAAACCCTCCAGCTGCATGTTTTCATTCCTCTCCCAGAATCCTCGGGGGTAAAACCAAAACTGTAGGATCCAGTGGTAGTAGTTGACGTCCGTCTCTAATACGTCATCAAAACCTTCCTGAAGGAAGTTCCTCTTCACACTCAGACTAACTGGTATTTCCAGCATTTTATTTTGGCGGGACATCCCCGGTTTGTTGACGTCTCAGCGTCACAGAACCTCCCGAAGGTTCCCGAGGCTTCGTGTCACAAGATCCCGTTTGTCCTCTGGATCTCTGCACATCTGGATTCTCTGAGGAAAAAGCTTCAGTCTCACTACATCCAGACTTTCTCCAGGATTCAAGGCTCTTTCCTTGACAAAGTCTGGAGCTTTTTCAAATGTTGATATTCTGGCTGGAGCTGCTGCCATCTTTGATATCCCACAATCCCTTGGGGCAGGTTTCCCAAGATGGCGTCAGTCAGGAACATCCCCAGTTTGATGGTTTGTCTGGAAACTTCTGGACTTTGGTGGCTTTAGGAACCTGCAGGTTGGAATGAGAGGAGATGTTCTGGTTTGGTTGGTCCTCTGGTCAGAATGTGTCCTTTATGGGAGGACGGGTTAAAGATTGTTCTGGTGGAGTCAATCTAAACTTTGTGGTTATTGTTGTTGTTGTATTATGCGTCTTTATTTACAGGGAAAAACATCTCTGCAGCACCTTTAGTCTGGAAAAAGTAAGACGAGTCTGTTAAAATGCAGTAAATGCAATAGAAAATACACAAAGTTAGTTTAATAACGAAGTGATAATCATCAACGTAAGTCAACATAATCTGAAAATAAATATATGAAATGCATCCACACAGTCACTGAGTGTTATCGCTGCAAAACATTCAACTTATTTGCATATTTTTTAGCACTATCTTCTTTATATTAATAGTTTATGAGGCTCAGCATTTTGCTTTTTGACTCAAAAATATGATTCCTCATTCTGACCAGAAATAATTCTCCGACAGTTGAACTTGAATACTCAGAGGTGCGTCTGCCAGAGGAGTGTGAGCTGCCGGCTGTGTCTTTCATTTTACCGACGCACGGATTCAAACGAGCCTGCAGAGAGCCGCCGAACGGGACCGCCAGAGCGCCGGCCCCCCAGAGGGCCGCCAGGATGGACGTCTATCTTCAGACCAGCAGAGAGACAGAAAAATGTTTCATGGCTGATAAACAGTCGTGTCAGAACGGCTTATTGAATTGTTTTGCAGCCAGCAAGGACACAAAAAAGAAAAAAAAGACAAATGAACAGACGAACCCGAAGGAGGAAAAAGGAGACAAGGACGATTCTAAAAAGACTCAAAGGACAGAAATGTGACGAGACGTTTCAGGTGCCGTGAAATTACCCGAGTGGACGGATGTGTTTTATCAATTTTAACGTCTAGAAGGACACGGAAACGCTCTAGATCAGGTTCTGGGACTTGATATCGGACTATTCAGTGGTTTGTGAAGGTACCAGAGGCCCCAGTGGGAAGAAGCTTTCCCGCTCAGGCGCAGGTTTGAATCCCAGATTGGCCTTTGTGTTTGAGGTTTGCATGTTAAAACTCTGATTCCCTCCGTCAGTCCTAAAACATTCATACAGGCTCAGTTGAGTTTAAAGTGGCTGTGTGACGTCAATGTTGGACGTCGGCCTCAGAAGCGATGTCTGACAGAGACGGGCTGATTCTTCACTTCTTCTCTCTCTGATTCATCGGGTCAATTGATGAATATAAAATTGACAACAAGGGAAAACAGTTGCTGCGATGGCGGGTGGCTTTTGATCCCTCTGGAACTCGTCTCCATTTTATGGATAGACCACTGCAGCGTGACGTGAAGGAGAAATGAAACTTGGTTTCCAGCTTGGAGCTCTTCTTCCCTCTGTACTCTGACCCCCAATGGACCCCATTTCAAGTGAAAACACTAAAGACTTGCAGCGTTGAGAACCTGTGGACACGACGACAGTGTCCAGAGCCACTGAAGACTCAACTTCCAGAGTGGAACATTACGAAAACAGTCCGTTGCCACAGTAACGGGAGAAATCCAGAGTTTCTGGGAGACGCTCCGTCCCCTTATTGACGGAGGAAACGCTGCTACTTGCCATGAGCTCCACGGCCGTAGTGACGAGTTGTGCACATGCTCAGTCGATGGACAATAAGAGCAGCGTCGGCCACCCTGAGACACGCCTGGACAATATTCCTGTTGTCCAATCAGCATCTCGATCTGCCGCACCCGTGAGGTGGGATGGATTATCTCGTGCTCACGAACACAGATTGAGACAGATTTGAGAGAAATAGGCCTTTTGTGTTTATAGAAAATGTTTTACATCTTTGAGTTCAGTTCATGAAAACTGGGAGCAAAAACAGAAGAGTTTCATTTATATTTATACTTTTGTTCAGTGTAGTTTCTTTTAGTTTTGTTACTGGGGAATATTAGACTCACTGAAGTGAGGCACAGGAGCACATCAAACACTCTTAAAGCCAACATCACAAAATGTTTACGTTTTCTTCTGCACACATTTCAGGAAATTCAGGTTGTTGGTTTTTAAGACTTTAAGCCCAAAATGCAGAGAATGAATTTACAAATCAGGATTTGAATGTTTCTGTGTCACAAGTTCAACGGTGATCAGACAATCGTACCGATTCAGTTTGACAAGAGTCTTTACAGCACTGGTTCCCAACTGATGGTCACTGGTTCCCTACTGATGGTCCGTGGTTCACAACCGATGGTCCGTGGTTCACAACCGATGGTCCGTGGTTCACAACCTATGGTCTGTGGTTCCCAACCGATGGTTAGTGGTTCCCAACCGATGGTCCGTGGTTCTCCACTCTCACTGTATCACGATCAGACGCCTTGTCAAAAAAACTGTGGTGTTGCTGTAATCTTAACAAATCCGAGATCCAGGGGGCGCTCTGCAGTCCGTCTCTGGATTCATACGGTGGCTTATTGAAGGGGAGAAAAGTTGGATTCCTCTGAATTTTAGATTTGGCATCTTGAACCCTTCTGGTTCACTGACATAGGATTTATCCACCTGAACATCTTAGATGTTATTCAGACACTTTGTACATCCTGGGAGGACAAATCTCTGAGGAAACTATGGAAAAATCCATCCATCCATCCATCCATCCATCCATCCATCCATCGTCTGTTCAACCACAGAAGTTCAAAGGTCAAACAAACAGCCTTGAAAGCATGAATCTGTTTCTTTCAGCTCTATTCTGTGATAAATTAGCTTTATGAGTGAAAAGTCTCTCTTCTTTGAGTTTCGTAGTTGGACGTCTGCAGATTTCTTGTTTTTAGCACCTTTCTTCATTGTGGAGTTGTTAAAAATGAGTCTGGGTGTGAGAGGAGCTTTTGTTCCAGAAGAGTGCCGCCTGGTAAGGGACTATTTGAAGGCAGGAATCTCAGCACCTGGTGTAGTAATCGCAGGGTAATTGCTATTAATCAAGAACCTCATCAACCACATGCAGATGTAGTATGGTAATTCTGTGTTATGTGCCAATTAAAATGATAATTAATGTACATTTACCAGGGAAACCATTGCAGAGCTGAAGGGAGAAAACGGAGCATCAACACGAAGAGCTGGACCGAGTCGGGGAGGAAAAGTTGGCCAGTTTCAGACGCATGCAGGAAGCGAAGCTTTTCAACCCTCCAGGTCAGTTTACAAGCTTTGTGCTCTCCGTTAGAAAGAGAAACAAAACAAACAAAAAAGGGCGAGTGGTCGTGCACAGCCGGTGCCGGCTTTCTGTTTTACCGAGGCGCCGTGTGGAAACGAATTAAAAGTTAAGTTAATTAACTACTTGAGTAAGTAGAGCAGGCGGGATGGAGCCAAATCAATTAGCTATTGGCAAGAGAGACTGGGGGGGGGGGGGGGGGGGGTCCTCCAGCCTGAGCCAACACACACACACACACACACACATACACACACACACGCACACACACACACACACACACACACACACACACACACACACACACACACACACACACACACACACACACACACACACACTCTACATGCAGAATCTATGTACGTAAATGAAACAGGGACACATGATGCAGACACACTTCAATAAGAACGTCTGACACATTAAAGAAGCACACACACATTCATCAGGACACGACGCCGGGAAAATGAGTTCTTTTTCTTTTGGTTTGATGCACATTGACCTGGCACAGAGTTTTTGTTTTTTTTACAAAGAAGTGGCGTTAGAAAAAACCCCTCAATAACAAAACAAAAATAGTGGAAATTACCGGTTTTATTCTGTTAAAATCTGCTTGTGTGAAACTTCACAATGTCTCAAGTCCAACTTTGAGTTCCAGACAACTTTCTTTTTTCCAGTTTCGCATGTTGGCAATGACACACTGACACATTGGAAACCACAGACAGGAAACTGGGTCCATGTGAGGATCCTAATTAACAAAAGAATTAGTGATTCACACGTCCAGGTCTGAGTGAGGAACAGATAACGTTTTACACCAGGAGACACAAATACACTGAATAAAGATGCTGCTTAATCCAAGGGCTGGATCCTGTTTACACAACGTTTCGAAGTGAAGATGAAAAACTTTTGTTGGGTTCTGTGAGTGGCTTTAAGAGGAGCAGAGTACTACAACAATCAAACTTTTCAAATGAAGTGTTTGTAACGTCCCTGAGATGAAGGGACTCTGCACATGTTGCTTTTATTAAAGTAATCTCATTTCCACCCACAGCAATAACAAACAACAACAACCCTACATTTGTTGGTAATTAGTGAAAATAGATATCCTCAATGTGTTGGAAGCTGTGGAGATCTTTCTGCGCTGTTGTCCACTGCCCTTGACCCGTTATTGGCTGTTGTCCACTGCCCTTGACCCGTTATTGGCTGTTGTCCACTGCCCTTGACCCGTTATTGGCTGTTGTCCACTGCCCTTGACCCGTTATTGGCTGGAATATAAAACAACACAACTGCAACCTTATCTTGGATGATGAGCGAATCAAAGCTGGAGGAGAGGAATTCTACCTCATTACCTAGTACTAACTAAATCCATTCTCTATCTGGAATAACGGTCTGTTTCTGCTGCTTAACCTTAATTACCCCTCAACCACATTTATTCACTCTGGTAACCACCGTTTCAGATGCCAGACAAACATTTAAAAGTAGTTCCTACACTGCAGTTTGTGGAGTTTCCCTCCACTGGATAACTTCTGCGGCCGTCAGAGTTCATCCTGTCATTTCAAGTTTATTTCAAAGATCATGAATTCAAAATGAAGCATCCGCACTGATTTTATATCTGGTTTTCAGATCCATCCGTTCAACAGAGCCGGTCCTTCCTCCATCAGGGATTTACACGTTAAACATTATCTACCGTCGTCTTTCATTGAAAAGATCACATGACACCTAATTTACATGCTTAGCAAATTAGAAATACGAAATAGAATATAAAAACACTCCGGTAAACATCTCAATACATCATAATAGTAATAAATCAAAAAGAAGAAAAAGGTTAAACACAATACTCAAACTATATTTACACTACGCAATAACTATGTACAAAAAGTCATCAAATTAAATACATAAAATTTGTCTGTATCATTGGGTACTGCTTTACATTTTAATCAATGTCAGCTTTTCCATTTCAAGAGTTAATATTAATAAGTACTTTAAATTATGTTGAAGGTGAATTTTTATATTCATTTATATATATAATATTTTGTGGCGCCCCCTGGAGGCCATGGTGTCCTCAGCATTGGCCTATATTGCCTCATGTACCCGCCGGCTTGGGGTGCTGGAGTCGATCCCAGCTCACTACGGGTCAGAACTTGTGCAGAACAACTATCTACTACGACCGCGGCGCTCAGGACCAGTAGCAGTCTCAGAAAAGTGGCGTTGCCCTCATTTCTACGAAGACAGAGTATGAGTGTCTCCAAGTTGTATTTTCAGCGATTCCGACCACCATCGTCGTCTCAATGGACCAGAGGCCGAAAGTAATGAATTACATTTACTCGCGTTATTGTAACTATTTATTTTTGTCTACTTGTACTTTAGGTCATTTTGAAACTCGGTACTTTTACCCGGGTATGTATTTATAAAAGTAGTGTACTGCACTACAAGTGCAATTGTGTCCATTACTGAGAACAAATATAATCAATGAGTGAATTTATTAAGAGAATTGAACTCTGGATATATTAATGTGTCAAGCAGCATGGAAGACCGCCGCATGAGAATAAGCACTTCCTGTTATGCAGACTGTTAATAGCAGAGGCTTTTATTTTGACATATCCAAACAGGAGCACTGTGGCAGGAGGAGAACGTGTTAGTAGAACCTCTGAGGAGAGAACAACTTACCGAGCACGGACACCTATTTTACTGTTAACACACATTAATGAGACAAGCTGCCAAACGAGGACAACAGACGGGTTTTACTGGAAAAACAGCCAAAATACTCAGGGTGGACCGGATTATTTCAATATTTGGTCGTTTTGGTGTCCAGATATTAATGTTGAGCACAGAAGACTAAATGATGTCAGTGTTTTGTGAAATCAACCATGTTTTAACTGTAAATCCCCTCTGCAGTTATAAATAATAAAAAAAAAAAATTATATATATATATATATATATATATATATATACATATGTTTTCAATATTTGTAGGAAGTTGATTGTTTATTGCTTTATCCATTATTTGTGTTGTTTGAAAATTGACCAGGTCAGTGGATTTTAGTATTTTTGTTTTTATGAAGAGTGGATTTGTATGATCTCTATGCCCAGTTTGATAAATTATCCTTATTGCCCTTTTCTGTAAAAATGATAGTGGCTGTAGTGAACATTTCTATGTATCACCCCAAACCTGATATGGTAACAGCAGTGAACAGAGTAAACTCTGTTTGTTTTACTTCATTCATTACTGAAGTGAAGTTTTATGTGAGATTTATTTTGCCATCAATCATAAGTTAGAAGTTGTATTACTTTTGATATATTAGTAATCTCATTGCCAGTAAAAAATAGTTTTGGACCCAATACTGCCCCCTGGGGGACACCACGAGCAATGTCCAAGCACGATGAGGAGTCCTGTCCAGCTGACACCTTCCCCTGATCCCATACTGTTCTAACTTAGTGGTTCATATGTCATGGTTTATATCGTACAAATACAGCGTTTGTAATTTCTTCTATTGATTCTGTTGATGCCAGTGATGTGGAACCATTTGACCTGGATCCATGGTGACTGCAGAAAGTATTTTGTGTTTGTCTAAGAATTGATCTAATCTATGTATGAATAATTTTTCTAAAAATGTTGGAGAACTGTGGAAGCAGAGAAAGCAGCCTGGAGTTGTTGAAGTGGAGTTTATGCCCAGTCAGCAGTACGACTTGGACTTTTTTATTTTATTTGGAAATTTACTGGTTTGGAATGATAAATTACAGACGTATGTTAGTTTCTCTGAAATCCCCTCAATGATCATTTTAACAGTTTTCATGTCTATTCCACTGTAATAAGCAGATGTTTTATTTTTTATTATTTATTTTTATTTATTTGCAATATTTTTGAGTTCTGTCTAGAATATAATCTTTTTGGAAAATAGAGACATTTCATCAGCTAAACTTTGTGAAAACAAACAAAACAAAACAAAAACTTTAAAGGTTGAATTTACATGTCATGGCACCATTTTGCCAGTCCGGCCCAGTCTGGATGAACCTGGGCTGAATGTGGGACTGGAAGGACTTGTTGGTCATTCAGTCGCTCGTCCAGCTTCCCTCCATGATCCTTCCTCTTCCTCTGCACCCGGCAGACATCAGCAACACAAGTGGCTTTGGACCGGCCATCCCGCTGCTGCCACATTGTCTCAAACCAATAAAGTAAATGTATGACAATCAAAGGTTTTCACATCAGAGCCGACAGGCCGACGCGGAGTGATTGATCGCCAGTAATGTCGTTCACAAGTCTCTCATTTAGCAACGGCAATCATCATATATCAGCAGGTGTAAAACACGCACTCTATTTTCACTCTTTAATTTGAGGAATGTGCTGCGTGCAATTACGTACAGCACGGGTACTTTCAGTAATTGAGGAAACTCATTATAGCGCAGCGTCGGAGGAGAACAAAGGAGGCGCATGACCTTCAGTGGGTTCCTGCTCCGGAGGAGTTCACATCACGGAACCGCAAAAAACCCAAAACAATGAAATATTGATCAAGATCCACCAAGTCTGAGACCAAGTTGACCTCCTCCTCCTCCTCCTCCTCCTCCTCCTCCTCCTCCCTGTGTGTGTGTGTGTGTGTGTGTGTGTGTGTGTGTGTGTGTGTGTGTGTGTGTGCCCTGCCCTGCCCTGCCCTGCCCTGCCCTGTCCTGCCCTGCCCTGCCCTGTCCTGCCCTGCCCTGCCCAGTAAAGCCAGTCAGTGTGTGACTGGAGCTCAGTTGATGAACTGTAACTGGATTAGCAGCCATCTGATCTGATCTGATCTGAGTTTAGAACTGGATCCCGGCTGCAGGCCGGCTCCGGGATTCAGACACCAAATAGACCCTTCAGGAAGTAGAAGCACATACTGTGAATTCAGTGGCGGCGCCACACATTTATTTTTATGTTATGCTGGGGCTATGGAAGAGCTCGACCTTTCAGTGGCAGGGATGGGGAATTTAAGAATCTCAATGATTTGGTCAAATTTCTTTGCAAAAAGCGCTTCATGTTTTATTACTATAAGTAAGTGAAGCAGTCGCCAGTGACAATGCAGTCTCAATACCAGGAAGTGGTAGGGTCAAAGGTTAATGCTGCAGTGCACCGACTGGCTGAATCAGACCACACTGCTTTTTAGTATGAATAAATAATTACATGGTTTATTAGTGTATTTATTAATTAACCAGACAACAATTTTATATTCAAACATAAAAAAACTAAATCTAAATAAACCAGTCACGATGGCTATCTCTGGGGGAGCTCCAGGACCCAGAACCCCCACCCCCTATATTTAATTTTGGTCATTGTTTGGAGATGCGCCACATCGTTTGACAGCCTTTCTACTGTTTCCTTGCAAACCGACATGTTTTTCATTACAAGAAGCTTTTCTGAAACAAAAACGTAAACCATTAGACTTCACATGAAACAATTACAAACTGTGCAATTCTAAACAATCTGACATGTAAGGATGGGAATTGTTGGGGTTTTTACTATTCTGCTTAACGATTCGGTTCTTTCTGGATTCTCATCTGGAAAGGAAAGTTTGAGGAAACGTCACTTTGCAAGCGCGCTCTGTTGGGATGTTTTGCTTTGCTCGGCCGCCATGTTTCCTGCGCTGGTGAATGACTTCACCACTCATGGCTTCACCACTCATGGCTTCACCACTCATGACTTCACCACTCATGGCTTCACCACTCATGCTGAC
>NC_137637.1:743409-835909 GCF_963383615.2 Lipophrys pholis
TGTTTAATCCGATACTCTAAAAGATCATGACGTCATATCCACATCGAAGTGTGCCTCTAAATAGATCCATAAACATCTAATTTAAATAAAAAAGCCCTTTTTCAAACCTTAATTTGAAGTTTTTGGTCAACATTTCCCTAAACGGTTCATCCTGGAAAGCTTCAGCAGGGAATCAGTGTTTCTCCTGCTCACACTGTCAATGACGGTCAATCTCCTCCAATTAAAGAGCTTAACTCGCTGTGTGACGGCCATCGCTGCTACTGTTTGTCTTTAAACGTGTAATCAAATTACTTCAGGGTCGCTCTGGTGTATCACCTGTGATGTTGTGAAAAAGGGTCTTTAGTGATTGATTTCTGATTAACTTTATTGAACAAGGAAAGTCTGAAGCTTCAGGGCAGTTCTTACATACTGCAGTTATAAAAACATACAACAAAGTGAATTTACATGAGGAATCTGGACATACAACAGAAAACTAATACATTCTGGATTTAATTTTTGTTAAAATCTAAATAAATAAAAGTGTCTGAGTTAATCTTGTTCAACCAGCATAAGATTCCACATTTTTTCTTCTGGTCTTGTATTTTATAAAATGAAAATAACAGTTTTTGTGTGTGTAGCTGCAGAAATACGTCATGAAAAGAAACAACGTTGTGAAAAAGTCCATGAAACTTTACAAAAGTGACGGGAAAGTAGAGGAATATTAATAAAAGTAAAAAAAAAAACTTTATGAAAAGTCAAATCAGTCAAAGCAGCTCGGATTACTTTAAACTTGAAGGCGTCTTTTCCTTTGAATCGTCCCGGAGGCGGGTGAGTCTTTGCACAGGTTGCATGCGGAGTCAGTTGATTTGAATGGATTACGAGAGACAATTGATTTGAATGGATTAAAGCGCAGTATCGTAAAGTTACACCCGTACAGTTAGTTACCTCCTGCCGTCGCTTGGAGCCGCTGAAGCATCGATGTGAAACATGAGCAGACTCGCCGGACGCTTCCCCATAACCCCGAACTCCTCAGTGTGTCTGTCATACAACCGTCTGAAACTATGGAGGCAAGTGAGCGTCCCAACCAGGACTGGCTTCATTTGATATTTAACTGTGGCAGAACGACCAATCGGAGGTATTTCTTTAAAGAAAAGTGACCATTTTGAACAAAACAAGATTTTCCTAACAGTACTTGTTTTCCTCGAATCGAGACTCTGGATCTGGTTTTCCTTCATTAGCTCATTATTTCAGAGCTGATCTCTTTATATCTGAAGTGAAATGTGGGCGTCGTGCTGCGAAGGTTCTAGTGTGAAAGAGCTCCTCACTGACACTAAGTCGCAGATCAGCAGGGAGATTGCCGGGCCGCGGCTCGGGCTGTGCTGTGCAGGCTTAATGGAGTGGCTGGTTGGTACAGGCTTCAGCATGGCTCGCTCCAGCTGATTTATTTACTCTCAACCTGACTGAACCCAGCGGGGATCACAGGGTTGTGCTCAAAACGGCAAAAATGAAGCAGATCTGAAGGGAGACGAGAGACGGCTGGCGCTGCTTCCTGCACCACAGTGGTGGAGGACGACGTCCCAGTCTGGATCTCTTCATGCCTCATGACTTGTGAATGCAGCCTGACGTGTCAGGAAACACTGATGTTAATGAGATTGACCTGCTGCGACCTGGCCAGAGCGGCTCGTCACCGATTAAAGATTACTGCTGGTCAGCTGCCCTCAAGGGTGCAAACTGGAAAACTCCATCTTTTTTGAATATTCCAGCTTCTTTGAGGAAACATCGCTGTCCGGTTTGAGGATTCTACAACTCAATGTTTTGGTCCCCAAAGATCAGCTGGACTCCATGACCCAAAGTAAACTCAAAGCAACTTTCCTCCATGGACGGAGAAACATTCTGACCTGAAAGGAGCTTTCCCAGGTCACTGGGGGCGTTTTCACATTTCCATGTTTGATCCGGACCAGAGTCTCTTCAGGGGAAAACTGTTTCGTCTGGGTGACGTGAACAGTCCCCCGAATTCTGAACCGGAGCAAACAAGAGATCTGGGCGCCTCGGAAACCTCAATCTGCTTGCAAATGATCTTTCCTGCAGGCGGGGTGAGAGATCATGACTAGAGCGCAATGCATTCTGGGTAGTAAACAAACAAAACTAACTGCGCGAATCAGAAGAAGCAGATGCAGAAAGAAAAAGTTGGAAAATATCTGGCGAGCAGAGGAGGAAGTGGAGAGGAGGAAGTGTAGAGGAGGAAGTAGAGGAGGAAGTGTAGAGGAGGAAGTAGAGAGAAAGAAGTGGAGAGGAGGAAGTAGAGAGTAGGGAGTGGAGGAAGAAGTGGAGGAAGAAGTGGAGAGGAGGAAGTAGAGAGGAGGAAGAAGTAGAGAGGAGGAAGTGGAGGAAGAAGTGGAGGAAGAAGTGGAGAGGAGGAAGTAGAGAGGAGGAAGTAGAGAGGAGGAAGAAGTAGAGAGGAGGAAGTGGAGGAAGAAGTGGAGGAAGAAGTGGAGAGGAGGAAGTAGAGGACTAAGTAGAGAGGACCAAATAGAAAGGAGGAAATAGAGAGGAAGAAGTGGAGAGGAGGAAGAAGTAGAGAGGAGGAAGTGGAGAGTAGGAAGTGGATAGGAGGAAGTAGAGAGGAGGAAGTAGAGAAGAGGAAGTGTAGAGGAGGAAGTAGAGAGAAAGAAGTAGAGAGGAGGAAATAGAGGGGGAAGTGTAGAGAAGGAAGTAGAGGAAGGAAGTACAGAGAAAGAAGTGGAGAGGAGGAAGTAGAGGACTAAGTAGAGAGGACAAAATAGAAAGGAGTAAATAGAGAGGAAGAAGTGGAGAGGAGGAAGAAGTAGAGAGGAGGAAGTAGAGAGTAGGAAGTGGAGGAAGAAGTGGAGAGGAGGAAGTAGAGAGTAGGAAGTGGAGGAAGAAGTGGAGAGGAGGAAGTAGAGAGGAGGAAGAAGTAGAGAGGAGGAAGTTGAGGAGGAAGTAGAGGGGAGGAAGTAGAGGGGAGGAAGAAGTAGAGAGGAGGAAGTAGAGGGGAGGAAGACTCATTGATATCTGGTCTGAAGACTACGGTTATTTGTAGCTACCCATTAGTCACGAGCTATTGAGCCAAGCCACCATGAGCTAAAGGGGCGGGACTTCCTCTTCGGTCCGGACCAATCACTGAGCTGTGTTTCTTCTTCACTTCCTCTCTGTTTTAGGCGACAGCACCCCCTAACCAGCAGCTGGTGTAACTGCAGGAGGTTTTCCAGGAGGTTTGATCCGGTTCTAAAGTGAATGTGAACGCTAATCGAACCAAATGAAGAGGTGAACATTCTCGGCGCTCCGTCGCCTCCGGCGGTCTCTGTAGGAGGAAATGGCGCCCGTGAAAGAAAAGTTCCACGTTGGGAGCCGGTATAGAAAAGTCCCAGATGCAGTGGATCAGAACACCGGCTTCGTGTAATGGAGCCCCAAAAGTGAAGACATTTTTGCGGGTACACTCGTTTTCATTGTCGTGTAAACGAGGCATGAAAGGAGCTTTTCCCCGGTGCACTGAGAAGTTCTTGAGAAAATCAGAGAAAGTTTAGAATTTCTGTCAATTAAAATGATTGCGTCTCTGAATTAGTCGTACATCATGAAGCATCTTCACATCATCAAACCCAAACAAGGTGAAACGGTCTTTAGTTCTCTGCTTCCGACAAACTGGAGTAAACTTTGAGTACCTGAAGTGTTTTGTATTTTAAATCAGGATTACAACCTGTTCACTGCAGCTTAACTCTGGAGTCACAGTCATTTAGTAGCTGATGTTTATATATTTATCTGCTTCACGTTGGCCTTTCAAATGCTTGTTCTGTCATATATTTACTTATTTATCTGGAATTTAGCTTTTTTTTTATTATTTCAAATGTATTTTATTGTGCCTTGCAGTTTCTTTTAATGGTTTAAGTACTTTTGGAAGCATCCCGAGTCGTCTTCAGTCCGACTGGCGTCAAATACTGTGAATAGTCGACATGGTGGGGTTTCATAATATAATCCAGTGGAAAGCAATGAAAAGTCATTTTCAGGAAAAATAACACCTGGAAAAGATGAAAAAGTAGTTATTGAATTTAAAAAAATAAAAAATTGCTTAAAGGACACAAAATATTTCGTTTGCAAGCCGTGACGAGACACAAACTCACTCAAAAACACACAACCTGGAGAAAATGTGTGCAATTACCATCAACACAGCCAGAGTCATGCAAACATTTTAACAAACGTAAAATATTTAGGGACTTAGTCAGATTAACACTATAAAAGTTAACATTTTGATTAATCAAAAGTACTAACTGAAGTGTACCTCAACTTGTTTTAAACACTTATTACTAAGTTTAGGTTTAAAAAGAAAGCTTGAGTTTTCCTGTATTAGAAAATCCAAGTTATCTGCAATATTTCACCTTTTATGGACGAAGGTGACTGAGCAGGACCTGAAGCTGCAGAACGTCGTTGTTACCTGCACCAGGTAATCTTACTGGTGCTCACAAGTTCTCATCACTTATTCTCATAAGTTTGGAAAACCAAAGTAAAATTATGGAAAATGAAGTAAAGTCAACATATTCTATTTTTACAGTGTACAAGATGAAAACGGAAAGAATTCAATAATAAACAAGCTCCAGAACGGAGAATCTGTCTTGAGTGGAACGTGTGACCAGTTTCTGGCTAATTGAAAACTTTAATTCTTACAGCTTCCATTTCTCTGTTACATGTTTTAGTTTTTTTCCAGTGGAAGGAATCCGGAACTCTCTGTATGATAAAACGCAGGTGGTGCAGCTTAATAAAAAGCTTTTTTTGAATCACAAATGGCGCAACCAGCAGCAAATGGCACACTGACTTAAACAAAATAGAAGAGATTTCCTTCAGGTGTGAACCAGGAGAGACGAGGTGCAGCGATTATTGGATTTAGATCCAGCCGGTGGATAGAGATGACGTAGAATTAATGCTAATGTTCAGGGCGGAGGAGGAGGTGGCGTCCTGATGTACCAAACATAGTTGGAGGCTGATTTTAATACCTTTTCTGTCGCCCGTCACATTAATTCTGCCTCCCGATGCAAATCACATCTTTAATTTTCCTCCATTTCTGCAGATTATAAAATCATCCCCCGTCATGTGTTTGCACACAATGAATTTTACTACATTTAACATCTAATCCTCTGCAGGGGAAATTCCCCCAAATCTAATTTAGATTTTATAATTGTGAATCATCTCATATGTATTGCCAGTCGGTGGAAGAGGTTTGTAACCGTTATGAGATTAGGAGCAGTTTCTGCGGTCACTAATGGGATTAACCTCTGGCCACAGGCCCACCATGGATCTGAAGCAGGTTTACATTTTTATCTGTTTATTACTGTAATTGATTAGCGCTTTTAAGGCTAAAACTGAACAGAACTTGTGATAATAACACTTAAACGCTGAAACACCCTACATACAGGAGAATATACTGCAAAGCTTAATATTGTCTGAATCACAAAGAATCGCAATTTCTTTGTTAAACAGTCTCAAAATGGATAATATAAATTATAATTGATTATTTAGGGAGAATATGACATTCTATAAGCATTTGCTACGGGATGATTCCACTGGTTTAATGAGCTCAAACGCTTTATTTTGATTGGATTTTTCTGCTGTAACAAAGACAAAGAGGCCAAACATCTATAACATTTGTATTTATCATCAATTATTCACAATCTGGGGAGAAAAAAAGCATCAAACAACAAATTTGCTCTCTTGGCCGTTGGAGGGTTAAATATTTTTAAGTTGTTTTCTGCACAGATTCAAATATTCCAAAGGAATCAGTTTGTGGTCCGATGGAAGGAGTTCACATATTTTCTTAATTTTAATTAATTAATTAATTGATCTGTCTATCTTTATCTTTATCTCTCTATCGACTATTAACAACATCTATATATATGAAATAGTAATTATATCCCACACAGCTCAAAATATAAAACTAAAAGGATTTTTTAAAGAGAGTGTGTAACAAATATATTTTCCATCTGCTCAGGTCAGAAAAAAGCAAACTCATTTTAATGAATCAGTTTAAAATCATTTGTCTCTCTGGACCATCAATCACTTATCTTCTGTTCCTCTTTATCCGGTTCGGTGACGCAGAGCACTAAAGGTGAAAACATGTGATTTTGGACTGTGGATGGAAGTAGAAGTTTCCACACACACAGGGAGAACTTGCAGTCTCTATACCGAGAGAAGAGACTGAGGCGAGAGAATAAAAATACCATGATAACCATGTAATCACCCCAGGTCTCTGGTCTCTGGTCCCTGGTCTCCGGTCTCTGGTCTCTGGTCCCTGGTCCCTGGTCCCTGGTCTCTGGCCTCTGGTCTCTAGTCTCTGGTCCCTGGTCCCTGGTCCCTGGTCCCTGGTCTCTGGTCTCTGGTCTCTGGTCCCTGGTCCCTGGTCTCTGGTCTCTGGCCTCTGGCCTCTGGTCTCTGGTCTCTGGTCTCTGGTCTCTGGTCTCTGGTCCCTGGTCCCTGGTCTAGTTCAAATAAACTTTATTTATATGGCGCTAATTACAACACAGATTGGCTGATGAAGACCTAAGAGATCTGGACTCCAGCGTGTTGGACTCACAGATCACTGTGGATTAAGAGATTAACTCCAACCTCTGATCACAAGGAAAGCCTACTGACCAAACTGGCTGCAGGCAGAGTAGTTTCACCTGGTCTCAAGTTTGAAAAATGAAATGTGGAGATAAAAATCCATGTTCAGTGATAACGCCTCGTAATGTGACACATGGTTTATATTCACATGCTATTCAAGCATGATGGAACGATACTGTGGACATTGGAGCATGATGGAGCGATCAACAGTCTCAGCCGAGATTATTTTAATGGGAAATTTGTCCATAATAATTGTTAAAAACATGGAAGCTGCTGAATCAAAGACTTTTGATTTCATTTGAAATGAGCAGAAAAGGTCATATTGACAGTAAAATGTAAAATGTCCAGTTGTACATCCCCATTGGCTGGTCATTAAACTCGTGAGGAGCACTAATAATTCTGATTAACTGCACAATGTTTCCTATTTTCATTCAATGAATTTTAAAATGTTTTATTTCCAGCTTGGGATGCGGGGCTGCAGTTGGGTCCAGAACCTGGACCAGTTGAGAATCACTGATCTGACGAATCGGACAGAGAATAAATGGACCCGAATCAAATCAAACAGCGACTGGAGCAATTATAATTTTATGGCTTTCTCTCCCCATCCTACAGTCTTCTGTGTTTATTAGGTCTAACTATGTGATCTGGCCACTTCAGTCTGAGTTCAGCCTTTTGCATTTGGTGGATTTGTATATTTGAGCCGTCTCTCTCTTAGTGTTGGTGAAGTAAAGCAAGTTTTAAAACAACCACCTCTCACTGCTGGAGTCTGCTGACTGGTGCAGTGGAGCTGAACGTCGGTCAGAAGGTTGAGAAAGAGAAATGGCTGGATGAGACAACAAGCAGCCCCCCGACCCCCATTAACCCTCAGCCATGTATAGCGGCCGCCCAAAGTCAGTCATTCTCTATTATGATTCATACGAGAACGTCGATGCTCCTCGGAGGGAAATTAAAACCGTTTCTGCTTTCATTGGAGCGGCTTTGATACCAGCAGGACGACCTCTGGGGATTATCAGCAGGAAACACAAGTTTGTCCTTGTGGGAAGGCAATGGTGTGACATTGCAGCAAAGAAATGACACGCTCCAGAACGTCGGTGAAAGATTTTAAACTGAGTTCTGGGTCATGTGGTCACAGGTTGAAGTTCAGGAAGGAGACGAATCATTTAGCAGAATAAAATCAAATGAATCAAAAATTCAATGCAAGAAGTTACGGTGTGAAACATTCTCTGTTTCTTCTTTAAAATTTCAATGGAATTATATTTGTATAGCGTCAAGGAGTACACAGTCATCTCAAGGTACTTTTACAGGACAGAAGAAGAAAATCCAGATGAAAAAGTGGAGGGAAGAGAAGAAAGAAGAACTCCTTTTTAACAGGAAGAAACCTGCAGAACCAGAGTTAAATGCTACATTTATTTTACACATAAAACTGATCTCATAAGCAGCTAGAGCTACACTCGGTAGAGCGCAGGCTTCACCAACGCCACATTTGTTTGTGGAACCGAGTTAGCATCACAAGCATGATAGCCGTTAGTTCATAAAGATGCTAACTAGCCTGTCAGGTAGCTACATCACTGAGTGAAACACTGAGCAGGGAGCGTCTCCATGGCAACTGACGCTGATCTCCTTTGATCTTCTCCATGAGGTGCCTCTCTCATCTGCTTTGAATGGGACATTTTATTTCACAGTTTTGGGGATTTATTCAGAAACGGTTGGTCGTTCACGTCCTAAAATCTAAAGGATTGGTCCTTGGATGATGACAAATCATCCCTGAAGAGTTCATGTAATTCGGTCGATGTAGCTTTTTGCAAAAAGGTGGTGAAACGCATACAAACCAATAAATAAATAAAGGCACACAGTTAAAAACATCATCTTCTCAGCCAACTTTCATTGGCGAAGGCAAGGAGCAAAAGCATTAAAGACATATAGTACATAAACTGTTTCCGTTGTGAGAAGTGTTTCCTCGTTGATCTTTGGGAGTTTAGCGAGGAGCTGATGTAGACATCAGATGGTGCGTGTCGAGTCGCCTGCAGCCGCTGAGGCTGCAGATTAACACACTTCTTATTGAGGAGCAGAGGATCAGCCAGTGTGTGATTCAGCTGGTGTGGCGATTAGCTCGGACATCCCGTCGCCCTGCGTCTCCACTGCCGTTGTGGGTGACCGCTCGCTGGACTGCCGGCCACACTAAGCCACTCGGCCTCTTCGTGGATTGACACCTCTCGCCACGTCGGCGGCGTCTAAATCCAGCTCAGGTCCACAAGCGGGATGATCCTGCTCAGTCTTTTCTTCGCTTTGCGTTTCTTCTTTCAAAGTGTTTTTTTGCTCCATGGCAGGGTGTTCAGAGTGTGTCCGTCTCAACAGGTGTTGCACACCTTCGGGTGTATGTGTGTCACCCAGTGGATGAACACTTAAATGGATTGACCTTTCCAGCCGGGTCACAGCGGTCAGCAAACAAGCAGATCACATAGAGCTTGACCAAAGAGCTTGTGGACGGTTTTCTGACCGCTGACACTTGTTATCTCAAACACTCTCAAACACGCTGAATAAAATCAAGAAAGCACACGGTGAATGTATAATCTACCAGACTGAATATCATAAGCACTGTAAATACACCAATTGGACGTCTGTCTTTCTTTGTGTATGAGATCGAAGAGTAAAATGCTAGACGCATTTCCAATTACATAACATATTATGGGGTCTTTCTGCCCGTTTCCCCCTGTCCTGTGTGGGAGTTTTCTCAATGTGATCCAACTTTGAAAAACGTGCATCTGAGTTTACTTGGTGATCTTAAAGGGTCATATTATGTCAGATTCACTTTCTAAATGTTCCCCAGCAGTACTAATCGTCCCCATACCTGGACTGACGTCCCAGAAGTGAAGACAGTCTGTCCTCTCTCTCCCTGGCTTGTTTCAGGTTTAAAAAGTGTGTTGCTCCAACCAGCCAATCAGAAATCAAACCCTATATAGTGTCATCGGGGGTTTAGCCAATCACAATCAAGGTAGGCCCTCCCTTTGACTCCTCCCACAATGAGGCAGCTCTGCTCTGGCACACGGCACCATGAGAGGAAGAACTTCCTCCTCTTCCCAAGATGGGCATGTGTGGGCGGAGCCAGTCCAGCTCACACAGACACAGCAGATTCTGAATGCAGCTCCTATGATCCAATATTCAAATGAGGAAAATCAAGGAGGAGCTAGAAACTTAGAATACTGAAGGTTTCTGGAACGACCAGACCAGGAGGAGGAGGAGAACAGGTGGAGGAGGTGAACAGGAGGAGAACAGGAGGAGGAGGAGAACAGGAGGAGGAGGACAGGAGGAGGAGAACAGGTGGAGGAGGTGAACAGGAGGAGAACAGGAGGAGGAGGAGGAGAACAGGAGGAGGAGGACAGGAGGAGGAGGAGAACAGGAGGAGGAGGTGAACATCTGGAGGATATGACTCCTGTAAATGTTCCCTCGGTGTGTGTGTGTGAGTGTGTGTCCTGTGATGGACTGAAAAGCTGTCCAGGTGTATCCCACCCTCGCCCACAGTTAGCTGGGATCAGCTCCAGCGACCCTGAACACTAAAAAGCCGTATTGAAGGTGGACGGATCATGAGCTTCATACGATCCATCACATTCAGAGTTTAAGGCCTCGTTTACTCAAAGTTTCACCAGAAAACGCATCGCACAATATTCCTGTCGCATCCATACGCTTCTTGCACTTGTCTGTCAGGATTCGGTGGTTCCAGTCCTGGCAGTTTTATGTTTTATGCTGTGTTCTGTTTGTTTTGGTGAGTGTTGTCTTTCTGTTCGGTGTGTGGTGTGTCTTCCTCCCCCTCGCATTTTGACAGCAGAGCAGGCGCAGCCGTGGGGGAGGATAACTCATTTCACCTGTGGCTCATCAGCGGCTCCACCCTTAAAAGCCTGGAGCTGCCAGAGGGTCGTTGCCAGTCCGTACTACTGCTTGCGGTAATTGTTTGGCCTAGCTCTCTTCAGAGTCGTTTTTCTAGTGTTGATCTTGGAGCTCGCGATTTGAAACATTGAGCCAAGACTGGGTTTTGTATCCTTGGATTTTGGTTAATCCCCCCCCCCCCCCCGCTTTCGCAGCGTTTTCTGTTCCCCCCTGCGGACTCCCGGTGCTCGCCATCTTCTCCCCATCCTGCGCCGTGGAGAGGCTTCTCAGCAGTGGTTTCCTGGGAGCCGAAGGATCCGCCTTCTCAATAAACATTTGATTTTTTCCCCTTTCAAACCTGTCCCGTGTGTTCTGCATCTTGGGTCTGCCCTTCCGGAACCATGACATTGTCGGCAGATATTTTCTTTCTTTGCAGTTTGTTCAAGCACTTCAAGGTTTGCTGGATTTCTCCAGATTTCAGCTCAAGCCAAAGATTTTCAGTCTTTCCTGTGAGCTTGTAGATCTTTGTCTTACTGGAGGACCTATGAGCTTCAACTCAAACCAACTTTTCTGACGCAGGGTCGGACATTTCCCCGTGAAGTCTTGATAATTCTCTCTCTCTGCTACCAGATGAAGCAAAGCAGCCCCACAGCATGATGCTCCTTCCACCATGCTGAGCTCTCGGTCTTCATTTCGCTGTCTGTGAACAAACTGTTGGTGTGTTTTGCCAAAAAGCTCTATTTAGAATTCATCTCTCCACAAAACATTTTCCCAGAAAGGATTGCTGTTTGTTCAGGTTCTCTTTGGCGAAGACCAGTACTTCGTTTTTATGTCTTTTGTTGTCAGCAGTGGTGTTTTCCTTGGCCTCTACCACGTTCAGGGTGCCGGTCGTGGTGAGCAGGACTGCAGTGTGTGAGCCAACACCCTTCCTCCACCAACGCTGTTGTCCTGTGTGTCTATCTGTGTGTGTGCGCCGCTTCGTGAAGGCTAATACCGTAGCGGCGGAGATGAGAAATAAATAGCATTTTTATCTGATTCCTCCCCAATATCCGTTTAAGGAAAGAGGAGCAATATCGCAGTGACAGTCGCTGCTCGAGGTTCAACCTGGAAAATAAAATCAAGGCAGATGAAGACCGGAGAGAGAAAATAAAGCACTAAGTAATCGTTTTCTGCTGTGTGTGTGTGTGTGTGTGTGTGTGTGTGTGTCTTACGCAGCAAAATGAAGCAGAAATTCAATTGAGTTTATTGTTCGGGGAGCTTTTACATGAAATATCTACTCGCTGGTTTCAGCTCGATAATTATAAAGGACGAGATATTAAAGTGAATTTCAAGTCTTATGCGTTTACAGAAACTAATTTTGGTTCAAATACACAATGAAAATTTATGATCAATCAACTAAACTTCAACAGTAACAAGAAAAGTAGTCAAGCGTCTGTTTATGGATTCTTTATTCTCTTTGAGACAGAATAAAGAAATCATGCTGATTTAGCTGAGGAATCGTACTTTTGGATTTATTTAAATGTCCTCAAATCCTTTAGTTCTCAGGTTCATAACAACGTTTATTCATATTAAATAAACAGGAATTGCAAAAATTTTCATAAATTTTGTCGCGAAATGGTTTCAAAAAAACTTTGAGCCTCACGGTGTTTGTTTGTTTTTAAACTCTTGTATGTGAAATGCTGGATTTGACAGTCCTTGATTAGGAGAATCTTTCCTGATGCACATTGGAGACAATTTTCGGTTTATTAGCTCCTTCTAATCTCTATAATCTAAATCCCCGGTTACACGATAACGGTTTCCAGTGGAAACAGAAAAGCTTTGCAGCGTTTTGTGTCTCCGTTTACACAACAATGACTCCAGGAGTCACTGAAAGCACAACTTTTCAAAAACACTTTGGCACTGTCTTCATGGCACCAGCTAGTGGCCCGACAGGAAACGTCGTCGTATAAACGTCCCCAAACATTATCTATACAATGTGATCAACTTCCCTGTTTATTCCTGTGCCTTATTATTGATCGCTAAAATAAAACCACCATCAGCTGAACTACAGTTGAGAAGGAATTTTGTTTCCATCCAAGAACCAAATATTTAGTTTTTTAGTTTTCTCGCACACATAAACAGACCTACTTAATCGAGGCTCGATGTTTATTTATAACAGATATTAGATATTCATTAAAATAAGTTAATGCGCTCATTAGCAGCGGGTTACGCTTCATAAATTATTTAACACAATAATACAGTGGTCCATAAATTATACAGTGTTTATCCACAAACCTCAATCTTCTCTTGATGTGAAGACTTTGAGTCTTCCTCCATCAAACCGGCTGCATATTAATGAGGGCTGGGTTGGTTATCAGGAGTCCAGGATACAGAATCAATGGACCACTATTGTTTCATATTACCGTTTGTTTTCACGCTGGAAATTTCAAATTGTTTATTTCAATCATAAATCTATTTAATATTTGACCTCTGGACTGAACTGCTCCTGTTTCCACTACAGACCTTTTCCTCCTGGCTTCATATCATCGCCTCCTTCCTCAAAACTCTTTTCTGTGAAGTGAACCAGTCTCACGAAACACAGAATACTGAAGTGACCGACGGGTTTAACAAGTATCAGAGGTGTATCTGTACGGTCAGTTTAAAGAAGCCTTTATAGACGGTGGTTAACCTCACATGCCGGTTTTAGGACCGTTGGAGGAAAGAACCAGCAGGAAAGTGAGAACCATGAAGGTCCTGGCCTGAAGTCAAACCCACAAACATCTTGCTTAGTGGCGAGTTTTCAGCCCAAAGAAAATGCTTTGCAATCCTCATTTCAACCTATATTTTGTAGAAAACAATAAAAGTAGGACATTTGAGTGTTTCATAACAATTTTAGCTTTTCAGGTAGATGGAAACGTGGTTTTAGGATGAAATCAGTGTTTTGGGTGTCCATCCAGAAATTATGGGTGTCCAAAATATTTGCTCGGTGTGTGTGTGTGTGTGTGTGTGTGTGTGTGTGTGTGTGTGTGTGTGTGTGTGTGTGTGTGTGTGTGTGTGTGTGTGTGTGTGTGTTGGGGGGGGGCAAATTTATTTGTAAGTAATATTTATGAAAAATGAGATCATATGTCTATATAATTAATACCACCTTTGTGGATTCTGCAGATAGAATTCCTCAGCATCTTGGAAAGGAAATTCCTCCAAATTCCTCCTCTCTGCTTCAGCGTCTGAAGGCACCAGGATCAATCAGGGAATTACGAACCAATCAGAGGCCGCCTTTCAGAACGTATAGACCACATGGTATCAACTCATCAATCACGTTGCTCCTTACTGGGCGTGATACAAACCGGAAGTCAGTTGTGCGTTGAGAAGATAATTTCACTAAAGTTCACAACAACTTCCCCCAGGACTTTCCATTGGGAAGCAGCCTCCGTGAAGGAACTAAAACACACTGCAAGAGCAACAGTCTCTGTTCACTACAGCCAACGCAACAACAAGGCGTCATTCAAGTGGCGCACATCCTGACAAAGCCCTTCAGTGATGGCGGGATCATTAAAGAGGCCATGACTTCAGCGGCAGAATCATCATAAAATAAAAGAGAAATCCTTTCTGCTATTGCCGACGTCCAGCTTGGTGGAACACTGTGGGATGGAGGCTGAGACAGGTGGAGTCGAACCCGACCAGGTGCTGCTGGTTTCTCTGCAATGTTGTGTCAATAGATTTGAACGTGTATCCAGAAGAAGCACATTCACCTGTTCTATATGGGAATTAGTGGTCTGAAGAAATCTAACAAACCACCAGTCGCTCTCCGGCACATTCATTGTTTGAAAGTATCTCAGAGACAATAAAAGGTTGGAGACGGTCATGGTTCCTGTTTGTTCTGGTGCTTTTGTGCACGTCTCACTCTGTCTTGTTTCAGGCTCCTTGGTTCCCCTCATGTATCTCACCTGTGCCTGAGAGTGATTAGCTGCACCTGGTGCTTTTACTATATAAGATCTGCGTCTAATAAGTCTGTGTCTTTGCCCTCATGTGCTGCAGCTTTCATGTTTTTGTGGTTTTCTCCCTGGAGCTGCAGCTTCCCTTTGCTCACATGCAGTTTTTGGACTTTTTTGGAGTTTCAGTTTCAGTTTGTTTAAATGAGGGAGTTTTTCCTTCCACGCCAGTGTCTGGCCTCTATTGAGTCTACCTAACCCCACACGGACCGTAACAGACCGTAACTGTTTTAGAAGCTTTCAACAACACGTCGCTATTTGTTTCAGCCGTCTTTTTCCAAAAATTGATCGTCCAAATGACTTCTGGATGGCTCGCTGCCTAAAACCATGGATGGAAGCAACACATCTGACACCAGTCAGGACACAAGCAACAAAGTCTGGAGAAGCGAGTGTCAGTAGTTTTATTCCCATATTATCTTTACATACATAAAGAGATTTATATGAACGGCTTGAAACTGGACCAGGGTGAAATCAAAGAACTAAATATTCGGCGAAGAGGCAACAAACACAATGACGTGAGATGACTGAGCATAAAGTAAAGTATTTAAGAAAGACGGAGCCTTTGAGAAGTAGAAATGAGGAAATGTAGTGAAAAACTATAACTGCCTATAAATTTCACTGAATCTTTCAGTTTAATGCGGAAAAAACATTTAACTCTTCACAAAGTAGAAAGAGTTGGGAAATTATTGAAAGAATCAGAACATTCACACATTCACACACACGTTCACACACACGTTCACACACACGTTCACACACACGGTCACACACACGTTCACACACACACCGATGGAGGCGGCTGTCATGCAAGACACTCGGGTCCCGTACACCCGTCTTCTTTCTCTCCGTCACTCTTAAAACGTTTCCTGTCCACATGGGAAACATCTGCGTCCACGATACCATGAAAACTACTCAACATGATGTAGTACATATCCCAGGCCTGTAGGTGGTGCTGTAATGCCACCACAGAAATAAACCAAAAACAAAACCTAGCCTTATTAAACCAACGAGCATCCGCAGCTTCTGCAGCTCCACCTGGAGCAGGTAGTCGGCATGTTGGTGTTAACTGATGTCACGGAGAGGGAGGCGGGGTTATAGGTCGAGAGGCGGGGCCATGACATCATTGTTTTCAGCTAATGTGCGTCTTGTCTGTCCACACGTCAAAGCCGAGGCGGCGTTTTCTAATTCCTCCACTCTGGAACCCGTTTTCAGGCTCCTCAAACGCTGCGTCGTGTGACTGATCGGACAAAAACGATGGTGACGTGAAACGCCGTTGTCGTGTGGGCGGGGCCTCGGTTCAGCTATTGAAAGCAGTTTGTGGTTGAGTGTCTTGCTCAAGGGCACTCCAGGATGCGGTCAGGGAAGCTGATCTTGCTCTGAGCTTGTTCAGTTGTTCTGGTAAAAGATTTGTCTGTATTTTATTTAGTAATTAGTCGTGGAACTCAACAAAACAAACATATATTTAACTTCATAATGAATCAGTCACACCATAGCGTTAGCTCTGGAGTCCCTGCTTCCCGCGGCATGGTTAGCATTGAGGAGATATCAAAGACTTGAACTGCTTCTGTGATTTGTAAATTCAGTTTTGCATAAATTCTTTTTTTTTTACTTCCAGCAGGTTTAAAGCTCGCGCTCTCTGACTCCACTCAGCTCTCGCCACAGTCCAGCTCCCTCAAACACACCGCCTGCATCCCGCCACCAAACCCTCCACCAAGTCACTGCCTGGGCCCAGGACAGGCATTTCATTTCACTTAATATGAGGAAATAACACCTGTTACAACTATATGCTTGGTATTGGCTCAGAATTAAAGGAACTTCATCAGGTGCACTGAGAAATGTTTTATGTCGGGGTGGAAAACGTCTGAAAACTGAATGTTCTATCTGAAAAGTTAAAGTCTTAATCAGACAGAAGTTGATAAAAAATCCTTTGAGTTAAAGTTGCTTGTGGAAAAAGGGGAGAGGCTTCTGCTATGTGACCATCTTTAACTGTCCGCTGTCAACATGTGAAGTCCAAACAAACAAACAAACCAAAAAAAGACCCATAAATAAACATAAATCCTGAACCTCACTGGAGAGTGTTATCGCACGACACCTGTGACGTCAACTGTCTTATTAACTCCAACAGAAACCCAGACTGCATGAGTCACTGTGTGTGTGTGTGTGTGTGTGTGTGTGTGTGTGTGTGTGTGTGTGTGTGTGTGTGTGTGTGTGTGTGTGTGTGTGTGTGTGCGCACGCAGACAGGACATTTGTGTCATTAAGACTGTCCTCATTCAGAGGACAGGGAGTGTGTGTGTGTGTGTGTGTGTGTGTGTGTGTGTGTGTGTGTGTGTGTGTGTGTGTGTGTGTGTGTGTGTGTGTGTGTGTGTGTGTGTGTGTGTGTGTGTGTGTGTGTGTGTGTGTGTGTGTGTGTGTGTGTGTGTGTGTGTGTCCGTCCAGGTAACTGTGTGTAGAAACTGGTCTCATGCCATGAGTTTCTCTGGGTTTCGGCCATTTCACATGACCAGTAACCTCGTCTTTATATTTGTGTCTAATTTGTTTGTAAAAGACTTTAGTTTGCATCACAGAGATGCACTTGCTCAGGCTTGTGTGCATTCCCAGCAACTTCATACTTCTGAATGAAATCCTCCCCTCCAGACATGGGATGGATTACTGTGTGTGTGGGGGGGGGGGGGGGGGGTGGGGGTGGGGGTGGGGTGGGGGGTGGGGGGGGGGTGCACTGCTGAGGGATTTAAGTCATGTGGACGAATGAAAATTTGCTTCACTGTAAAATAGTTACTGATAGATGTGTGTGTTTTTGTGCACATCTGTGTGTGTTGGGGACGTTACCTATAGATTAATTTAATTTAGAACGAGTCTTCTTAGAATTAATGTATGTCAATTAGGGATCCAATGATACCAGTACCAGTACTAACCTTCAGCTACTTTCAAACGATGTGTGAAGGCTATGCGTTGCTGCGAGCCGCCGCCACACAGCCTCTGCGTCGATGCTACGTCTCCTCCACCAGTCCTGGAGGCTCCATTACATTTAATGCAGAGCGTAGCATCTATCTATTCTACTGTAGACCGAGGGACCGAGCTGCTGGTGATGAGGATCGGTCATGCTTCAATCATGCTTAGCATGTAGCATCGCTGCTGTGTGAGCCTGAAGCTCTTTAGCATGTAGCATGTAGCATCACTGGTGTGTGAGCCTGAAGCTCTTTAGCATCTAGCATGTAGCATCACTGGTGTGTGAGTCTCAAGCTCTTTAGCATGTAGCATCACTGGTGTGTCAGCCTGAAGCTCTTTAGCATGTAGCATGTAGCATCCCTCGGAGTTATGTGCTGAGCAGTTAAACTACTGAGTAACGTTCTAGATCAGCTGGTGATGAAGTTCCTGGTGATTTAGTCGCTGGTGATTTAGTTGCTGGTGATTTAGTTGCTGGTTGCATAAACTATCTTCCTCGTCCTCTTAATATTTTGGCAGAACATAATTTACATTCTGTATTGTTTGTAAATAATCTCCAAACAGTGCTTGTACTCTTTTGCGTACCTGCTGCTGACATTGCAGACGTCACGTAATACTCTCTGGGTCGAATCCAGGAGCTACGAGTACTAGTACTGTCGGACCGATACCAGTATCAGTATTCGGTGCATCCCTGATGTCCAGAATCCCGATCAGGACAAAAGGTGTCGACCCCAATAGAAGAATCATTAGATTTCTCTGTAATGTTTTAATGTGAGCTTTCTATCAAGGTGAGGAGGTGGTTAGCTGGAAAGAATGTCGGTCAATTTAAAATGAGTGTAAACACAATTGTGTGTGTGTGTGTGTGTGTGTGTGTGTGTGTGTGTGTGTGTGTGTGTGTGTGTGTGTGTGTGTGTGTGTGTGTGTGTGTGTGTGTGTGTGTGTGTGGCCTAAATGCTGGAAGATCCAGGCAGTGGTAATTGTACCTGTGTTAATTGATCAAGTATATTTCATGGAATTGGATCAAATCACTCAAACATTGAAGATAATACTTCCTGTTGTATATTTCCTCTTGGTTTATATTTCCTGCAGTGGACTGCTTCCACTGCTGGTATTTCTGGCTTGTCGTAGCAGGAAATGTACCGGTGGAACACACTTTGTTAACAAGCCCGGCTCTGTCCAGAGTCCCAGGGAGCTGTGACAGCGAGGCGGCGTGCAGAGGAGCAGCATCCTAAATGGAACTCACTGTTTTTTAATGAAGACGGTTGAATCTCCTGTGTTTTTATTGTTGTGTGTCGTCGTCACGTCTGACGCTTTTGGATTTGTGCTCAGTGGACCTGTAATGGACCTGTAATGGACCTGTAATGGACCTGTAATGGTACATTTAATGAGTTTTAAACTTAACAGCAGCAAATCACCTCCCTCATCACACCGGATAATGAAAACTACATGAAACTGCTTCGTTTT
Organism: Lipophrys pholis; assembly: GCF_963383615.2. Lineage (NCBI taxonomy): Eukaryota > Metazoa > Chordata > Actinopteri > Blenniiformes > Blenniidae > Lipophrys > Lipophrys pholis. The sequence continues at coordinate 762,229 of NC_137637.1, forward strand.
CAAAACGCTTTCTGAACAGAAAATGCAGAAACGATGTGTTTTCAATTGAAGGTTAATTCAAGTACTGTTAGTGTGTCTTTATCAGCCTCTCTGGTCTCACTGCAGGCAAATACCACCCAATTCGGATTTTCTGCTCATAGTGACTCGTATCTGATCTGTTTTATTACCGTGTGAACCGTGAAGTCTTTCAGCGCGACCGCCGTCTGAACGATCGTCATCGATGTATGACTGACGTCACAGATAAACGCCGGAGGAAGCAGCACCGCCAGAATAAAAGCTGTGCTCTTTTTTTCCTTCATTCTCCTTCTTCTTTCTCTCGTCATGTCCAGAGTTTGTCGGCTCGTATTTAACAACCACTTGGAAATGGATCCACACGTGCTGAACCTGTGTTGCCAGGTTGGGCGCGTTTCCCCCAATTAGAGACAAATTCTCTTTATCTTTTAACCATATTTCGTTTAGTGCATTTGTATTTGTGTTCTTGTTATGTGTTCTTTGTCACAAATATAATAGTTTTACTGTGTTGACACGATTCCTACAAAGGGTCAGATTTGTGCTGGTTTTTATATTTCTACCTGTTTTAAAAAAAAAACTTCCCTTAATTGTCGTTTATGTTCCTATCAAACCCAATAATACCTACAATTCTACGTTTTTTTTCTTTGATTTACAATTAAAATTTTTCCTGTAGCACTTTGAGATTGTTTAAATTTAAAGTGTCTTGTAAATAATAATAATAATATTATTATTATTATTATTATTGTTATTATTATTATTATTATTATTATTATTATTATTATTATTATTATTATTATTATTATTATTATTATATTGAGATGAGCGGTTCTATGTTGTTCGGGCTGAAACTTTGCGTCAGATCTGGCAACCCTGGTGCTGACCGGTGTTCCGTCCATATTTCCTTCTGTAAACTCGGAGTGTCGTCAGGCCGTCTTCTGCCCATGCGTTTGCTCCGGTGTCTGAGAACCTTCACACGGTGGAGTTTAAAATGTAGAACGATCTCAGCAAGAAATCAGAATCAAGCATGAAGACCTGCCGTCTGAACGAAGCCTCTCTGAAGACACAGTTGGAGAATGAAACGTTGCTTTTGGACTCGTTGATTCATGTTGTCTCCGTCAAATGAAGGTAGAGGGAGAGATGCTCGTACTAATAAGAGCGGCTGGCGGAGGCACGGAGCGGAAGTGTGACGTCAGCGCTGGATGGATGGATGGAGGGGGGGTGATGGAGAGCAGTGGGTGTAGAGCCTCTTTACCGTCACCATGAAAGCAGCTTTTCCACTTGTTTGTGGAGCCGAGCGCCGCTCTTTAAATAGCCAAACATCATCTGTGACATCGAGACACTGAAGGCCAACGCGCTCTTAAATATCTAAAATTAGGGAACGCAATGGGCGTCGGGCTGCAGGGTGAAAAACAAAACCAAAACAAAGTACAAGTACTTCTCATACTGATCCTGAACTCCTGCTGAACCGTCGTCCAACCAGAGCTGCTTGATGGAGGAAAAACACCGACCTCATCCTCTCGGTCTGGAAAGATTCTCCTCGTGTGAGCAGCTGGTCTGATAAACACTTCCGGTGGAGGAAGTGTGTGTGTGTGTGTGTGTGTGTGTGTGTGTGTGTGTGTGTGTGTGTGTGTGTGTGTGTGTGTGTGTGTGTGTGTGTGTGTGTGTGTGTGTGTGTGTGTGTGTGTGTGTGTGTGACACCAGCCATTAAATTAAAAAGATATCTAGTCATCCATCCATTCATCTATTCATTTCTCGCTGTTAATCCCGGATTGGATGACAAAGAGCGGCGTGCCGCCGAGCAGGCTCCTCCTCCCGGGACCTCCGGAGGCCCTGCGGACCAGATATGTAAACTCTGGGTGGAACCAGAGGCAAACAAAGCAAGTCTGGGAGGAATCCCGTCCCCGTCTGTGGCTGTCATCCAATGAGGCTCATGGGGATTCTTCTGAAGAGATCTTCTCTATTAGATCTTCTACGCTTCAGTGTTTTGGTTATAAGCCTCCTCGCTGTCACTCTCTCCTTTATTGTTCACTGACTGGTATTAAATACACTCTACTTTGACAAAAGTATTCACTCGCCTGCCTTCACAAGTGTTTGAAATTGAGTAACAATCCATTCTTCAACCACTGGACTCAATGAGATGTTGCTCCACCGTTTGCAGCTAAAGCAGCTTCAACTCCTCTTCACAGGAGGTTTAAGTGTTTATGGGGATTCTGGGCCGTTTGTGAGCTCAGACTGGATCTTTCCTTTCAGTGGAACCCCCTCGCCTCAATCATCCGCTGACACCCCCATGACTTTATTTTGTGGCTGAGTTGTTGTTTCCGATCGTTTCCACTTCGTAACAGTCAAACTAACTGATTGATGGCTGGACGTATTGATCAGGTGTCCTGCTTTCACTTCGCCACGCTGGAATTCACTGGGCCCCTGAGAGCCACACATTCTTCTACTGATGTTAGTGGAAACCGTCTGCGTGTCGAGCTGCTGGACTTTATTCACCTGTGGTCAGGGAAGTGACTGGAACACCTGAATTCAATGATCCGGAGAGCTGAGCGAAGACAATGTAGTGTAGATCCATGGGGGTATCTCTTTCTGCTTCTGTAAATTGTTTATTGATGTTAAAGCATTAAAAACTCAGTGGTCAGTGTGATCGTCGGATTTAAAAGTAAGAATGAGTTAAAAACTTGACTTGTGGAGACAGACCTTAAATTTGACTTTTGGTTTTCTCTCCAGCTGACACTCGAGCCCTGAACATACTTTAATTTCCTCACTTACATGAAGCAGCATATGAAAATAGCAGCGACGGCTCCCAGCGGTTTACATGGAGATTAAAATAGCTGCTTCTGATCGCACTTCAAGCGGCTTTTGCTTTCTGTTTTCTTTTAAGTGCATCTGATGATACTTAAGCAGTTTTTCATCAACGCTATTCATGACTGCATCATTCAAATATAATCACAAAGCATTGGTGGGTAGCACCTCACCAGCTCGACACCCTGCGATAAAAACCACAGAGAAATAATGAAATATAATAAATAATGATCCGTGTCGAACCTGTAAAACTTCAGGATCAGACTTTAACCGCCTCATGAAGGTTACTCCTGGATTACTTTGGATTTCAGGCCTTCTGCCTCTTTTTCTATGCTAATCTCACCTTTGGGTATCTGGCAGTTGGTTCATATCACCGTGTGGATCTGGAGTTTCTCAGAAGTTCATCATGTTCGCCTACAGAAGTGGGCAGTAAGAAGTACTCCAGGGCGTTACTATGTGCAAACCAGCAGTCACATTAAAGTTACTTGTCCAAGTCACAGTGCGTCATCATTCTTGTGATTTTCCTTCGGACAAACATATACTTGCTTTCTTTTTGCGTCTCAGGGACTACCGATGTGACAAGTCATGTTTTCAGCATCTCGACTCGCCAAGCAGCCGGCGACACAAACGTAAACAACAATGAAGGAAAGAGAGAGAAGCTCACCGGAAATAGTCCCTATTTGGAGTTTGTGTGAGCTAAAGATGATGATACGAAGGTCTGTTGTTCACTTTGTGCTGGAGACAAACTGTCATCGAGCTTCTAAAGCACAACGTCTAATATTAAGAAACATTTGGAGTCGCAGTACCGAGAAACACCCACCAGGTGGTGTGATGCCGAGAGCTGCGACTCAGAACTCCTGGTGTGAGAAAGCACAAACTTCAGGAGAGGAGAACAGTAAGGTATCAGTAAGGTATGTCCAGTCCTGGTGGAATACCTTACTGATTGTTATATTGCCTTAAAGAACGCAAACCGACGTGAACTCTGAAATGTACCGTCATTTCTGGACTATAAGCCGCTGCCTTTTTCACACGTTTTGAACCCTGCGGCTCAAGATGACGGAGCTAATGCATGGATTTTTACGGGTTAATGAGTTTCATGCCGACAATATATGGGTGATGTGTTCAGGTACATCACGTAACTAACTTTATTTTTTTACTTTTTCAATTTGGTGGGTGCAGCTTATATTCAGGTGCCCTCAATAGTCTGTGAATTAGGATAATATGAATGTAAGTCCAAAGCGGTGTGCGGACACGCATTGCAGAAAGTTGGGAATGCAGGAGTGTTTGGGAGTGAGATTATTTACACCTGGAATTCTGGTTATTGTAATTGTGTGGACTGTGGGAGGAAACAGGAAGACCTTGAGGACCTTGAGGACCTTGAAGACCAGTGCAGACAGTGCGAACCACTCCACCACTGTCCAAACACAAACCAGAGATGTTCAACATTGTTAATGACAATCAAACCTTTGTTTGTTCACGATGTGTCTGAGTCCAACGTGTCTCCTTCTGCAAAACCTGGAAAACCAAAGACAACCTGGACATGGAGGTCAGACACGAGTTTGTTACTCCACTTCACTGTTTGATTGTTGGCACGCACTTTTAGTGTGAAGGTGTGTGGCCTGATTGTTAAAAACTGCTCTGCTGGTTCTTATTAGTCAAGCAAATAAAGGCAAAGCATTAAATTTAATGTTGCTTAAGAACACATAGAAATGTTTTTACTTTGATTTGCAGGATATTGAATTACAGATCTCATTAAAAAAAAACTCTAACAAGACACCCGCAAATGTTTTCTGCTTTTTATGACTTCCCATTGGGTGTGTGTGTGTGTGTGTGCGTGTGTGTGTGTGTGTGTGTGTGTGTGTGTGTGTGTGTGTGTGTGTGTGTGTGTGTGTGTGTGTGTGTGTGTGTGTGTGTGTGTGTGTGTGTAATGTTCAAGGGCACATCTGAATCGTTCAGACCCTCTTTGATACAGATCTGAAACACCCCCATGTTGGATTTATTGTAATTCCCCTGGGACACACACACACGCACACACACACACACACACACACACACACACACACACACACACACACTGCACAAACTCCTCCATATCTCATGTTAATGTCTTCTTTCTTGTATCTCTGAAGACATCCGATGTAAGAGACAACTTCTTGAAGATGAGCATCACTTGGACACACACACACACACACACACACACACACACACACACACACACACACACACACACACACACACACACACACTCACACACACTCTGATTCTCCATGTGTGTTCCTGCTGGACGTCCTTTAACGTTCCGCCGGCCCACATGACCGATGCCGTTCGGCCATAAATCACAGCGACAAACAGGCGAGTCGTACGTTCGGAAAGTGGCTTGTTCCTGCTGAAATGTCGGTGTGCTCACCTCCGACCACATATCTCTGTCGGCTGCACAACCTCCCGGCGCCCTTGGAGGACGCCACACAAACAAACACACCCGTCCAGGAACACCCGGCGAGAGAGAAGAATACCTTGCGGTCGCCGAGGGCTTCCACATCACACTGCATTACTTCTACATGACGTAATGACGCCTCCCTTCAAGAAGAATGTTGTTGATTCACATGATATTGAAGAATCCGCTTAGTGACTAAATCGCTTCACCGCCACACTCACACTAGGCTCTGTTTACACGACAGCATTTTCAAATAAAATCGCAAAACTTTCACTGTGTTCAGTCTTAGTACGGCCAAATTCCAGACTAATTTTAGAGTTGAGGCTCATCTCTATTCAGCTTAAACTGGAAATATGGTCCATTAGTTTCTTGTGAGACGTTTCTGTGAGTTTTCTAAAGTGGAATGGCAGGTCAAGGTTTCAACTCTCTGGCTTTTACTTTATTTCCTCCTTCATTTAGTGGAAAGTTTGAGCTGATTCAAGTTACTCATGATCATTGTTGTATTTATGCTGCTGTAGGATAAGACGAATGAAAAACAAAGCTTCAGTTGCATTTTTGTCCATTTACACAACCACGATGCTGAGTCAGTGAAAACTTTTTGAAAATGGCTCCCAAGGTGGAACATTTTGCAAAATCTCCATTTACGTGGAAATGGTGGAAAGGCTGCTCCAGGTCCCGGTCACCATAGTAACTGGTAGTTCTGCACATGCTCAGTAGAGCCCAACAGAACAATGTTTCCTCCGTGGTTCCAGTCCATATTCTCCTGGGACTTTTATTTTGACAGTCAACGTAATAACATTCCAACTTGGTAGTTTTATTTTGACAGTCACCGTAATAACAATCTAACTTGGTAGTTTTATTTTGACAGTCACCGTAATAACATTCCAACTTGGTAGTTTTATTTTGACAGTCACCGTAACAACATTCCAAATTGGTAGTTTTATTTTGACAGTCACCGTAATAACAATCCAACTTGGTGGTCTGTCCACTAGGATGTTCTCCTGTTGTTAATGTTTAGAGCTCGTTGTTCTCCGCTGTGTGTGTGTGTGTGTGGGTGTGTGTGTGTGTGTGTGTGTAGTTTATTTACAAAAACAACCAACATCAAGGTTACTTCATTCGTTCCCGGGGGAAGATTGGTTTTCCAGGAAGTGATTGTATTTGGCATGCCGAAACAAAACACACACACATTGGACCAGACCGGCAGGTACTTTATCTCGTGACAAAAGAAAAACAAAACAAGTGTTCTGCCTTTAACTAATGTTTAGTGGATAAGTGTAAAAGATTAAATAAATAAGATCAAGATGGCTAAATACAAAACACAGTAAAACACGATTAAAAACATTTGGTAGATAAAAGCAAACTTTGGGTTTCCAGACCAACTAGTGGCCCAATATGGTAACTACATATTTCTCAGTGTTTCTGTTGTTTCCATGGAAACGCACATCGATTTCAAAACATTGCAGTGTGAACATCAAACTTTTCTGAAACGAAGTTTGCAGTTGCAGCGTTTCACAAAAGTAGCATTCTCTGCCGTTACTGTGGACACCGAGTCGGGGCGTTTTCTAAAAGTGACTCCGCCCACCGTTGTTCAGTGACTCCGCCCACCGTTGTTCAGTGACTCCGCCCACCGTTGTTCAGTGACTCCACCCTCCGTTGTTCAGTGACTCCGCCCACCGTTGTTCAGTGACTCCGCCCACCATTGTTCAGTGACTCCACCCACCGTTGTTCAGTGACTCCGCCCACCATTGTTCAGTGACTCCGCCCACCGTTGTTCAGTGACTCCACCCACCGTTGTTCAGTGACTCCACCCACGCCCAGGATGAAAGAGTCGTACCTTCCATTTCTCTCGCTGCTCTCCTCAGAAAACAGTTCTTCCTCTCCGGCCTCCACAGAAATAAACACTCGGACAAATTTTGTTCTGGCTGACGTGTTAAAAACAAAAAGGACAGGTTGAATCATCCAATCAGAGGCTTTGAAAAACAACCGCAGGTTGAACCGACATGTGAAGGTGCACAGATTCATAGAAACATGAAACGTCTTAAAAGTGTCGAGGCTAATTGATGGAATCGAGACATTAAGTCGACAATATGGACAAAATCACCATTAACTTGACTCACATTATGTGTGTCCTTCTGGAGGTGAGCTCTGACAGTCCTTTTTATTACACACACACACACACACACACACACACACACACACACACACACACACACACACACACACACACACACAGGACATAAGAAAGTCGGCTGTCGATGGAGTACTGATGCAGACCTCCCTGCGTTGCGGCGTCCTGAGTGCTCGTCATGGCAGGACGGTGTGATGTCATCAGTGTGGAGGCGCCGATCGGCTTCATTCACACACTGACGAATCACCTGTGTTGCTTTGGGTCCTTCAGGATTAGAAGCGTCTGTGTTTCACCAGAAAAGGGATCTGAACAGCGTCTCCTCCAAGCAGTAGATCACCTTTTATCATCTGCTCCGTCGCCGTGACGACAGTCCGCCAGTGTTCTAAGTGATCATTTTTTATTGGACGGTGAATGTTTCTTGGCCTCCTGCCCAGTGCGTTCTGACCAGTGACAGCTGAAGTGAACGACACCGTGCTGGGTGGGATATACTACGACCCGACACGTCCAGTCGACGTGTCAGAGACGGAGAACAAGCAGGTCTGATATCATGACGCTCGCTGGTGTGGGCGGAGCTCACTGGTGTGGGCGGAGCCTGTGTCGGATCGCCTGACAGCTGAGGCTGCATTTACACAACGCTTCCAGTGAAAGCGCATCGCTTCCGATTCGGAAGAGCTTCACGTTTCCATGGCAACGTTTTTAGAATGATTTTCATGGAAACCGCAGAAATTGAAACTGATGGAGTTAACACGTTGGACCACAAGGTGGTGCTGTTGAATATTTTCGCAATAAAACCACACACACATGCAAAACAGAGACGAAGAGAACCAGATATAGATCTACTCGCTCTCCCCATGTGGGCGGAGCTTCAGTGTTTACCTGGCGATGGACTGGTGACCTCTCGTATGTGCATCCTGCTTTTTCTCCATCGTCACCTGAATTGGAGGAGGTGGGTGGAGCTGGTATTCCATGTTCTCCATGTTCTCCCTGTTCTCCATGTTCTCCCTGTTCTCCCTGTTCTCCCTGTCCTCCATGTTCTCCCTGTTCTCCCTGTTCTCCATGTTCTCCCTGTTCTCCCTGTCCTCCCTGTTCTCCCTGTTCTCCCTGTCCTCCCTGTTCTCCCTGTTCTCCCTGTTCTCCCTGTCCTCCATGTTCTCCCTGTTCTCCCTGTTCTCCCTGTCCTCCCTGTTCTCCCTGTCCTCCCTGCTCTCCCTGTCCTCCATGTTCTCCCTGTCCTCCCTGTTCTCCCTGTTCTCCCTGTCCTCCCTGTTCTCCCTGTCCTCCCTGCTCTCCCTGTCCTCCATGTTCTCCCTGTCCTCCCTGTTCTCCCTGTCCTCCCTGTTCTCCCTGTTCTCCCTGTCCTCCCTGTTCTCCCTGTTCTCCCTGTTCTCCCTGTCCTCCCTGTTCTCCATGTTCTCCCTGTTCTCCCTGTTCTCCATGTTCTCCCTGTTCTCCCTGTTCTCCCTGTTCTCCCTGTCCTCCATGTTCTCCCTGTTCTCCCTGTCCTCCCTGCCCTCCCTGTTCTCCCTGTCCTCCCTGTCCTCCCTGTCCTCCCTGTCCTCCCTGTTCTCCCTGTTCTCCCTGTCCTCCCTGTCCTCCCTGCCCTCCCTGTTCTCCCTGTGCCTGTGGAGGTTCTCTCTAACAGCCTGTTAGAGTAGCTGTTGCTGGAATATGTTTATCCACTGTCCGGCCAAGACCTCCAGCTCGCCATCCAACACAGATGGACTATTTGTGACTCCATCAAAGTGTTTGTTTCTCCATGTCAAGGATTTCCAGGGTTCAAGTCAGAAATCCAGGAAAAGAAGCATTTCTTACTAAACTATTCCGACGCTGCTGGTTTAACGAGGTGTTTTATGTTCGCTAAGTGAAACCCAGGAAGCCTGATTGATAGCGGCAATGCAAACCTTTATCTTCACACATTTTTCTATTGTAAACTGAAAATGTAAATAAACAATAGAAAGTGCTGATGAAGCACAATTCTGTGTGGAAACGGCTTCAGATGTTTGGCTAATAAAGCTGTGAATGTGCTGTAAAAACCTCCGTGAAGCAAAACGGAACCGTAAAGAACCTCGTGAAAAGTTCAGTGCTGCCGGGCGGGAAAAGTATCCAGATTACAAAGCAACGCAGTGGTTAAGCTGAGGAAGTTATCATGTTAACGCAGATTAGATCGTCTCCTTTCTGTCCGTGTGACACCAGATACACCTGATCTGACGTTCTGCAGAACCAGACTCGGGTTTAGAAACCTGCAGAACCAGACCCAGAGGAGGAGGTACCTGCAGAACCAGGCTCAGAGGAAGAGGAACGTGCAGAACCAGAGGAGGAGGAACCTGCAGAACCAGAACCATAGGATGAGATACCTGTAGAACCAGGCTCAGAGGAGGAGGAACGTGCAGAACCAGACCCAGACAATGAGAAACCTGCAGAACCAGACTCAGAGGACAAGAAACCTGCAGAACCAGAGCCAAACGAGGAGAAACCTGCAGAACCAGAACCAGAGGAGGAGGAACCTGCAGAACCAGGCTAAGAGGAGGAGATACCTGTAGAACCAGGCTCAGAGGAGGAAGAACAAAAGAACCAGACCCAGAGGAGAAAGAAACCTGCAGAACCAGACCCAGAGAAGGAGAAACCTGTAGAACCAGAATTAGAGGAGAAAACCTGCAGAACCAGAATTAGAGGAAGAGAAACCTGCAGAACCAGAACTAGAGGAGAAAACCTGCAGAACCAGAATTAGAGGAAGAGAAACCTGTAGAACCAGACTCAGAGGAAGATGAACCTGCAGAATCAGACCCAGAGGAGGAGAAACCTGCAGAACCAGACCCAGGGGAGGAAACTTTCTGCAGGAACATCCTCTGAATCCATACTGACGTGTCTCCATGGAGCTCCCACATTGACTTTGTGTTGAAAGGAGGAAGTCTGCGTCCTGGCTCTGGTCTGGCTGGAGCGTCCCTGTTCCACCCTGCATGTTAACACAACAGCCAGGGTCAGTCCCTCCTGCTAAACCAGCCCCGACATGACGACGGCCGTGACTCCTCGTGAGAGAGGAAGGTGTATTCAGGGGCGTGGAGGGGCTTCCTGATCGATGCCACGTGGGAATGGTTGTTTTCAAAAGTAAGCGAGTACTCTCAAAATGAATTCTGTGTGAATGGATGGCGCCGTGCGTCACAATGGGAGCCAAGCGGAGGTCATACAGTCTACCCACCTTGTGATTTACTGCTGTGTCACTGATAATATCCTGCTGAGGCTGTGACAATGTCCTTTCCACATCCTGCCTCCACATTACAGCTCTGCTCCTGCATTCGTCTGGAACCACGCCGGTGTTTCTCCATCCTCTTCATTCGCTCCACTTTATAAAATACAATTCTGCCTCCTTCACACCGTTCAGCCGCTCTTATTTCTGCATGGATTTCTTTTTCCCTTACTCGGCTCTTTTCTCCTAATTCCTTCGGTGTGTATTATCTTCCTTGGGTGGTTCCTTTTGTTTCATATTCCATCACTCCTGTTTGCCTCTTCCTGCCTCCTTTTCTTGATATCTCAATTTCTCTGATGTGTTTTTGTTTTACTTTCTTCCTTTTCACTTTTTTGTGGTTTTCAATCAACTTCTGCACCTCCCCCCCTCTCTCTCTCCCCCCCTCTCTCTCCCCCCCCCCCTCTCTCTCTCTCTCTCTCTCTCTCTCTCTCTCTCTCTCCCCCCCCCCCCTCTCCCCCCCTCTCTCTCTCCCCCCCTCTCCCCCCCCCCCCTCCCCCCTCTCTCTCTCTCTCTCTCTCTCTCTCTCTCTCTCTCTCTCTCTCTCTCTCTCCCCCCCCCCCTCTCTCCCCCCCTCTCTCTCTCCCCCCCTCTCTCCCCCCCCCTCTCTCTCTCTCTTATTACATTTCTTTGTTATCCTATTGATTGCTGCGTGTCCTTATTCCATTTTCAGATATATATTTATATATATGTGTTTTCACATTACTTTTCTGAACTTATCTTCTGAAGCAGAATCAGTTTTTTACCTTCCAACATTGAGTTTTTACTCGTATCTTCAGGATGAAATTTGAAGGAATTTACCCCATCTGATCTATGTATCCCCCCCTTTTAATTATTTACCTCCTCCGGATAGACATTAACGTGACTTCACCTGCAGACCGGGAAAAACAGATCCAACGATGGTGTTTTAAAGTCTAAGTTGACACGTGTGCCTTGATTTTATTATTTTTGTTTTTATTATTATTGTGTGCCATTTTTATTTTGTGTGTTCTCGATTTGTATTTCCATTCTTCCATCCCATTAAAAAGTATTTTTAGTTTTAATGCAGAGCTTAAAACATTTCACTGCACATTAAACTACGTATAATTTTTGTTTGAGGCAAATCACTTGACGACAACTTTTCAAGTGAAAATATAGTTTTTTTGCGTTTGTTGTTTCCAGAAGGCTTCGTGTTTACACGGCATCACTTTGAAAACAATGTCTGTTTCCACGAAACGGTAATTTGTTATGAAACCAGAAACACACAAGCAGCAGAGAACGATGGGCTCTAAACACTAACAGAGGGAGAACACGGACATTCTCCTGGATTGTTATTATGGTGACTGTCAAAGTAAAACTACCAAGTCCCAGGAGAAAAGTTGCCTTTTTCCCCGTTTCCATGGAGACCGGGTTGGGGTAATTTTGTCATAGTCGTCGTGTGAACGGACACCAAAACGCGCTGTGTTTCCTGCTTCCTGTTGAGAACCTTGTGGTGTGAGTAAAGCAGGAATCTCAGCTTTAGTTTACGTGTCGGGTCCTCCAGACCTCATGGTGTACAACACTGTGGAGGTAAAGGTTTTAAACGTGTGTTGGCTGAAAGTAAAACACACTAGAAGCATTTCTAACAGTGTTGCTCTTCATCTTGTCTGCGTTGCGTCACGACCCCATCATCCTATTCTTACTCTTTCAGTCGATGTTCTTTCATTTGGAACTTTGATCCCAAATCACCCTCTGCTGCTCTTAAACGTCTCCTCGTGGTCCTTTCTCCTCCCTTCCCTTCTCTTTTTCATCTCTACTCTTCTATCAGTGTGCCCGTGCTCCTCTTCGTCTTTCTGACAGCCTTCCTCGCCGCCTCTCTACCTGTCTGACTTCCTTCCCCATCCATCCGCCTTGCCTCCTGCCTTCCCTTCAGCCTGTGCTCCTTCATTACCCTGCATGCTGCCTGATGTGATTTCAATGCAAATAGCAAGCAAAACACAAATGGATCAGGTTCTCCACGCAGGAGCGCTCGGCAGCGGGCGACTTCCATTCTTCTGATTTCCCTGACGGAGACGCAGAAACTATCTATCACTCCTGCAGGGAGCCGCCGTGGATGGATTTCATCTCTCCTGTCGCGTCACAGCTGCAAACCACTGTCAATCACATGAAAACCCTGTTTCCCATTTTAGTGAGGCACGGGCTGACACATTCACCAGGACTGTCAGAGAGACACACACACACACACACACACACACACACACACACACACACACACACACACACACACACACACACACACACACACACACACACACACACACACACACACACACACACACACACACACACACACACACACACACACACACACATATGGACCACCTGCGTTGAAATGTCTTTGATGGTGGAAGTAATATCTGACTGGTAAATGGAGATTCTCAGCATTCAGAGCGGGGCTCCCTGCTGTAACGACTTCACTTTTCATCTCTCTCTCTCTCTCTCTCTCTCTCTCTCTCTCTTCTCTCTCTCTCTCTCTCTCTCTCTCTCTCTCTCTCTCTCTCTCTCTCTCTCCCACTCTGTTGTTCTTCAGGCATATCATAGCCGTTATGCATTTCTTTGTAGATTCAGTCCAGTTTGACGGCGCTTTATTAGATGCGGCTGTCAACAAAAAAATTGTATATTCACGAGTGAAAGTAGTTCCTAAAAGTAGGTTCAACCCCCCAAAATACACGAGATAAATTCAGATTCAAATACCTGATTGGTTGCTAATTGGCAGAGGGTGGCGGAGGTTGTCAGGTTAAGAAACAAAGCACACGTTGGTACTCAGACAATGATTTTAAACTTCTGACACAATGTGGGAGAAGTTATGGCTTCAAGTCCTTTTAAATGTGAAGATTACATGTAAATCCAGAGAAAGAGGAATCTGGACTCTGCCCACTGGAACAATACAAATGGATCTGCTATATCTAGGGATGGGAATTGATACGATTTTTCCGATTCCGATTCTATTTTCAATTCTGTTAAACGATTCAATTCTTTATCGATTTTTTTTTTTTTTTAAATGATTGTTATTTTTAAAAAGGAGAATTAACAGGTAGATTACTAGGGGTGGGAATTGATAAGATTGTATGAATTCTTCTAATGATTCCTGAGAAACAAATCAATTTTTTCCAAACATGAAACTTGAATTATAATTTTTCCCTTAAAAAAGAACAGTCAAATGTGTATTTGTCTTCATCAGATGCCCCCTGGAATTTACACTTTTATAAATTTTGTTGTTGACAAGCTAACCCTCTCTGGGATGGTCGGAGGCTGGAGAGGAATGTGGAAGTGACGTAGGAGGAGGAACGCGTTCTCTCAGTCTGCAGGGAATGCTGTTTTCATATGTGTTGGTGCTTTTCTGAGGGGATTTTCAACACAGAATGATCTAATACATAGACATACAGTATTTATCCTCTAGATTGTGTATGTCTACACAGTAGACATACTCTAGTAGATCGTTAACTACTGTATGGTGTGAAAACTAGAGGCTCACAAATAGATTAAAGATCTACTAGCATATGTCTATGCTGTCGGCTCCATGGAGCAGACATTCAATACAGACAGATTGACGGAGTTAATTTATTAAAAGTCCCTCATTAGTCCTCAGACAGGACATTTCTTCACCAAATGGACCGTCTTCAGCAGCCATACAGCACGGCGCTCTGGGGAGGTGATGGAGGCCGGGGGTGGAGCTCAGAGGAGGTGATGGAGCTGAGGGTGGAGCTCAGGAGGAGGTGATGGAGGCCGGGGGTGTAGCTCAGGGAGTCACGGTGCAGGTTGTTTTGACTATCAGAGTAAACCGGAGTACCAGAGGAGAACCAGCACCCAGAGAGAACATGAGAACTCCACACAGAAAGGCTCCTGCCGGGATTTGCACCGAGACCTTTTTTTTTATTTTTAACTGGACCTTGTGGCTGTGAGGCGAGAGGCTGTGGACTCTGTGGATTCAGGACGTGGTGAGTGGAACATGTATTAACGTATCCTATCATTTAGTCCTTTATCGTCTCCAACTTTAGACCTTCCTCCATCTTTTCTCCTGGTTGAAGGAGGTTCTGCGTCGCAGAGTGTGACGTCATGCAACGTACCACAACGTGACTCGACGTTATGCTGGAAATGAGTCGTTAAGAACAATCGAACACATATAAGGTGTTTGATTCCGATGGAATTGATCAATTGGAACCGGTTCTCAGTCAGAACCGGTTTTCGATTCCCATCCCTAGCTATATCTAACCCAAAAAGTGAGACAGTTAGATTTATTTCTGTCTAACGTTCCTCACAACAACGACTGATGTTAATTACTGAGGAAGACCAATAGATTCTTTATGATTCATTTCAATGACTGAAGGAGCTTTGACTGTGGACACTGTGATGTGAGAGCTTTGGAGGAAAAAATACTATTCTCCATGGGGTCGGTGTCGGAGTGTTTTCAAAAAGTTCCACCGTGGGAGCAGGTTCTAGGCCACGTCCACACGAGTCAAAAAGCATATTTTTTCTCCCTGGTGTTTTAAAGGGGACATATCATGCTAAATCCACTTTTTTAGCCCTTAAATGCATGTTGTTGTATATTTAGAGTGTTTAGAAGTACAGAAAAGTTCAAAGTAGTCTCTTCAGGTGCTCCGTTGATATCTTTATATTCTGTTTTGGTCATATTTTGCGATCGGTTTCGATTTTTCTATTCTCTATTACGTTTTTTGAACAATGACGTCACAGTATTCTCAGCGGAACTGCCAAATTAGGACATCGACGTTTCGAGCAATCCGCCATTTTTGTTTCTCGCTGCGATTTTGTAGTCCAACCCAAGGATGCCGAAGTTACGAGAGGATAAGTAGAAATGTTCGGTTGTTGGATGTAGTAACCCACAAGCTTCGTTACACCGTCTCCCAGCATCAGAACCTTTTCGAAGTGCCTGGTTGAGTTTTATTTTTCACAGAAATGTACCCACATCTGTGGGTAAGGTCATTTTTGTGTGCGCGAATCACTTTAAGGACGACTGCTTCAGCAACCTCCGCCAGTATAAAGAAGGATTTGCCGAAAGACTTGGTCTGATTGAGCGGTCAGTTCCTTCTATCTATGGAGACGACGAACAGAGCACTTCGGTAAGCTGTATATAACGCTAAAAAGTGTGATGATAAGACGTCCCTGTCATTGTTTTGTTAGCATTAGCAGTTGCACCGTCTTCATATGTTAGCGCTGTGTGCTCGTTTTAGATTAGAATGTAACTTCTGTGTTAAATAGTCGTTGTAATACAGGCAGTATTGTAGTAGTGGGCATGGATGGAGAAGTTAGTGTAAATATAGTAACACACCATTGCGTTACATCCATATGAAGACGTTGTTCTGCAGGTGCATCATGGTCATTTTCATCTGGCTCCGCCGGGTCCGACTCTGGCTCCAACATGTATGGCTGGATGGACAAATCTTCCCTTGTTGACATTTTGTAAATAATGTGTGAATATAAAGTTTCTGCGCCGCTAGATAATTGTATCTGTTCTATCAAACTACAAAGATGGCCGAACAGGGTGACGTTGAACCGAGTGTCACCTCTGCAACCTGGAGAGGAGGCGGGGTATGAAGAGACCGCCCCAAAACGAGTTGCTCTCAGAAGCACATCAGAAAAGGGGTTGAAAAGGGGCCTGTGGAGCTCTAATAATGAGGAATTCAGACCCAAGCATTGCAGTTTCGCGTTGTATAGACCACAACTGTATGATTTATATGTAAAAAGGAAGGATTTAAAAGCATGATATGTCTCCTTTAAAACAAAAACTAAACTCCATCCACACGTCACTATGAACACGGCTCAACATGGTACTTAAGGGCACGTAGTACATATGTCAGGCCTTTAGGGGCGCTGTGACTCACCAAATACACCAAAAACACAGAAGAAGGCACAAAGAACATAGAAATATAGAAGTAGATCCTACTCTTAGACTTCTGTGTAACTCTGAGTTCTATAGCTCTATGTTCCTGCTCCTCCTGGTACTGGAGAAATTCAACATGTCACCTGATTAAACCTGCTAGAATCAGTAGCTTCTGCAGCGCCACCTGGAGCACGTACTACACCATTGTTGTGGTTATTAGGTTATTGCTGTGGCGGGGGGGTGGTAACATCATCGTTATTTGCAGTGGTGCTTCATGCCGTGCTCAAAGCTGAGCTGGTGGTTTAGAATTTCCTCACTCTGGGACCTGTGCTTAAAAAACCCAGCTTCCAGGCTCCTGAAGCCCTGTGCTGTGTGGGCGATGGGCGAAAACACCTTCTCATGTGGCCAGGCCCTTAAACTTCAGGCTTCATTTGCTTGTCGTGGAAACGGACATCCAAAACCCTACGAGAGGTTTTCGTTTTCACTGATAAACGATTATCAAACGTGCAGATCGTCCATATCAACTAAAAGGTGGGAAGGGCATCAGAGCTTGGTCAGCTGGGTCGAACACATTAAAGAATATGTCAAACATTCTCCACCAATAGTCTGAGAATATTCTACTGGTTTTCTTCCCTTTGATTCAGGAAGATCAATATAAAGTCGGTCTACAACTTCTTTTCTGTTTGCAGGTCGTACAGACACACCATCAGTAATATCTGCTGCTTGAAGTGGCCAAGATTGTTTTATAAATTATTTAAAAGTGGAAAACTTGATCTGTTTGTCTCTCCAGAATGTTTGGTACGAAATAAATTATTGAGCGAAGCGCTGGCCCCGTCCAAACTTCAGCACAGCAGATTTGTTTCCCCGGAGTTTCACTAATGTCCAGTCAATTTATCTCCACACTTCCTCCGATGAACAGTACACCATTCATTCTGAGAAATCCAAGAAAACAATCAGGGGGAAACAGATTAGCAGCAGAAATACCTCTAATTGAAGACATCTAATATCTAATTCTGTGTGAATGAGCCGGAGCCTGAGGAGCTGCTGGGTAATTCACAATCTGAGCCGGCTCTTCACCTGCTCTCCCAAACACCCGTTTCCCCGGAGACGTGCGGCGTTCTCCTATAATACTTAGTAAATTGCTTTTAAAATCTCATTTGCTGTGTCTGTTGGCTTGTGGCAGACGACTGATAGCCAAGTTTTTACATTCGAACAAAGTCGGGTTCACAAAGTGTTTAGCATGAAAACAACATTTCATCTGTTTAGATCTGCTTCGTTTATTTACACGGGATGGAAACTCACCGAGCGTCACGTTAACCAGCGGCTTGATTCATTTACTCTAAGGATTGTTATTACGGTGACTTTCAAAATAAAACTACCAAGTTGGATTGTTATCACAGTGACCGTCAAAATAAAACTACCAAGTTGGATTGTTATCACAGTGACTGTCAAAATAAAACTACCAAGTTGGATTGTTATTACGGTGACTGTCAAAATAAAACTATATGGACTGGGACAACAACAGTTGTGGGATCAGCTACCTGATCTGTGTCTTTAAAATACGGTGGCCCAGAAGGACCAACAGCACAACGCAACCGCAAAAAGTCCCAACAGCAGTGAGAAGCAGAAAGCAGAGACGGACCCCCGGGAGCAAAGCCTGTTCTCGGACCACTGCACACTGCTGTGTTGGGACTGCTGTTGTTGTTTGGTTGTTGTGTTGTGTCTTTTTGTTGTTGTGTTGGGACTTTCTGTTGTGTTGCATCTCTTTGTTGTTGTGTTGTGTCTTTTGTTGTTGTTGTTGTTGTGTTGTGACGTTTTGTTGTTGTGTTGTGACTTGTTGCTGTTTTGTTGTTGTTGTTTTGTTGTAGTAACTTTTTGTTGTCGTGTTGTGACATTTTGTTGCTGTGTTGTGTTGTTGTTGTGTTGTGCCGGCATTGTGTTGTTGTTATGTTGTACTGTTGTTGTGTTGTTGTTGTAATGTGCTAATGTTGTTGTGTTGTTGTTGTGCTGTTGTTGTTGTGTTGTGCTGTTCTTGTGTTGTACTGTTGTGTTGTGCTGTAGTGTTGTTATTGTGTTGCGTTGTTGTTGTGTTGTGCTGTTGTTGTGCTGTTGTTGTTGTGTTGTGCTGTTCTTGTGTCGTGCTGTTGTTGTTGTGCTGTTGTTGTGTTGTGCTGTTGTGTTGTTATTGTGTTGTGTTGTTGTTGTGTTATGCTGTAGTTGTGTTGTGTAGTGTTTTGTTGTTGTTGTGTTGTGCTGCTGTTGTCGTTGTTGTTGTTGTTGTGTAGGCCCATCTGGCCCACCATGTTAGAATATGTACAGAACCTTCCGGAGCAGCAGGATCCACGCCTGCATCAGGAAAACTCCCCAGAGGAAGGTTCCAAGCCGGATCGAGCCGTTGTGAGCAGACAAACCTGCATCGTTGCACAAATTCTCCTCGCAGCGTCAACAACGTCAACAACGTCAACAACGTCAACAACGTCAACAACGTCAGCAACGTCAGAGCTGCTCCTTCGTCAGTAAAGTTTGTCAGTCGTCTCGTGGAAGCAGCAGAAATTACAACTGCTGACAAACTTTTCGTTCAGAAAGTAACTGCTCATCCTTCCTCATGTGTTTCTCTTTTGGACTGTTCCTACCTGCGTTTCACATTGACGGTAGATCTAGATGATATCTGACGGTAGATCTAGATGATATCTGACGGTAGATCTAGATAATAAAAGAAAATGTAGAGGCAGAGCGGAGGAATGACCGGCAGCAGAGGTCTGGAATCTAACCGGGGAATTACTGTGGCCTGGTACCTGAGTCACTCTATCAGGTCACCTCACTCACCCTTTTCTTTACAGATATTAATAATAGCTCGTCTCTGCCAGTCACACACCCAGAAAATGGAAAAGTGAGACTCTGTGTCTCTGGTAAAGAGCAGAGAATAGTCAGAATATGAATGCAAGTCCATTACTGGGACACGTGTTGTGAGGAGAGACGAGTCTGAATCCTCAACCGAACATTCTGGGTCCATCTGCAGGACAGCAAGTCCACGCAAAATTAAAAGTCCTCTCTTAAAGCAACAGTTTCCAAATCAGCTGGCTTGTTTGATTCTGCTCTGCTGCCTTGCACTTCTTTCTCTGGCGCAGTAATTCAGGTCCACTGTTCCCACAGTTCTCTCTAAAAGTGTAATTTACATTCTGGACAGCTTGACTAATGTCCACCTCACTACCAGGTTAGTGGTGCTCAGTTAAAATCAGCTGTTAATAATTGAATATCCTGAGTGTTGCTCGCTGCCCGCTGCTCTACCGGTGTAGCTCAGACTGTGTGTCGGCTGGGAGGATGTTGAGCAGCTGTGGTTTGTGTTTGTTGAAGACAAAATGACACGATAGAAGAGAATAGAAATACTTTATTAATCCAGGGGGGATTTCTTGTAATGGCAGAAATAAACAGAGAAAATAGAAGTTAAAATATCAAAACACTTTCTCACACAGAACCCTGTGGAACTCCTTCATTTCCATGACTGAAACCAGTTTGGTCCTGTTCCGTTCAGCAGAGTCTCTCCAGAGAAAAACCCTTTGGCTCCGGCGACGTGATCGCTCCCTCTGGTCCCCTTGAAAACTTCGGTCTCAGTTCGCTTGCAAACCATCTTTCCAGTGGGCGGGGTGAGAGGATGTGATGAAGAGCGCAATGCATTCTGGGTAGTGAACAAACAATGCTAATCGTGAGAAGCAGAAGAAGCAGAAGAACTAGAGCTACACTCGGTAGAACGCAGACCTTTGCCAACGCCACATTTGTTTGTGGAACCAACTTAGCACTGCTAGCATGTTAGCTGTTAACGTCGCAAAATCTGATGGATTGGTCCTTAGATGATGACAAATAATCCCTGAAGACTTCATAGGATTCGTGTGACAAGTTTTTGTGAAAAGTTGGTAAAATACATACATACAAACCAATAAACAAATACACACAGACGGAAACATAACCTTCTCTGCCAACTTTATTGGTAATAAGTAGAGTAGAGAGGAAGAAGTAGAGAGGAAGACTCTCCTTTATATCTGTTCTGAAGTCTATATATCGGACGAGCTAATTAGCCTAGCCACGACGGGCTGAAGTGGCGGGACTTCCTCTTTCGGTCCGGACCAATCAATGAACCGCATTTCTTCTTTACTTCTCTGGTCAGTGTTTGTTTTGAGCGACAGCGCCCCCAAACCAGCAGCTGGTGTAACTGCATAACAAGTGAACCGAGTCCCGGACTCTCTACTGTGAAAGGCCTATTAGTAGTAAGATGTTATCAAAATAGCAACTCTGATCAGGAGCTAAGATTTGCGATGGTTGGAGACCCCTGATGTGTTGGTGTGTCTGATTTCTGCCGTGCAGCAGATGTAAAGCTGCATTATTTGCATGAATACATGTCTCCTCTCTCCGTAATGGAAGCGTCTCTGTGGAGTTTTTTTGACATCCTACATTTAACCTAATCCATTACTGATTATATCTCCCCGGTGGAACAGTATAAATACACAAAGCCGATTCATCTGGTTTTATTAGGACGATGCTCGGGTGGATAAAACACTAAAAAACTACATTTATGATGTAGGATAGAACCAGGATTATGGCTATATCTATCAAAAATATCCGAAAGTGCCATCTGATATCCTCTGGGACTGAACACGTGCAGTACTGATATTGATATAGTGTCTTTTTATTCCAGTGTACAGATTGGACAGGAGGAGAATGCACTGCAGCGGTAGAATTAACTAGGAAGGACCAGAACTAACTGCCCCGACGCTGCATAATTGATTTGTGATAAATAAGTGATGATGGTGAGGTGAGGAGGATACGGATGCTTGTGTCCCGGTCTTGGCTCGGACAAACACACTCTCATGTTAATGAGACATTGATTTCTGCATCGCTAAATAATGGAAATATTCATTATCTGTCAGCATGAAAATACATAACGGTTGCAGGGGAAGAGAAAGTGAGCCGGTGAAAGTGTCACGGAGGTGAAGGAGAAGCTTTGCTCTCTGCGGGTCTCCCCATGTCTTTCTGCTCAGGGGAGACTGAGAACAATGCAGTGAGAAAAGCTGCTGTTTGAAGGAACTGATGTAGTTTTAATAGATTTCATTCACATTGTCTGCGGCTCGGGGTTCAGGTCTTGCTGTTTTATTGGTGTGGAAGTTATTACAGCTGATAAAAGCTGGGGGGGGGGGCGTCTATCATAGGACGGTTAAAGTGCTTTAAAGCCCTGCTTGTTTTCCTCCCGATAGTAACTTTATTGTCTTACTTTGGATTTTGTGACAGTTTCCTGTGTTGATACTGACTCTACGTTACTTTGAAGGCTGCCGCGTTACATTTTTATACCACCTGCGCTACAGAGCCGTATTTACAGCAAAGTATCAGAAAAACTTGAGAATGTCAACGTTTTTATTCTAAACTGCAAGACCAACTACATTATTCATTTATTTGTGCAATGTTACAACAAAGTACTTCCAAAACTCTTAACACTCAAGACGTGACAAACATCAGGCCCGTGGGCCAAAGAAGGCTCCAATCCTCCAAACCACCAAGAAGGTAGTAAACATTCCAAAGAAAACATAGATTTAAGAAAAAAGAAAGTTTCTTATGAGATACAACACAACACTGAGACCCGAGATGAGATATTAGTGATGCTGCCATGCCCGCTACCCGATCGCTATCAAACTAGCCACTACGCCATGTTGTCAGAGGGAGTTTGTAAAAAAACACCCAGAATGCAGCAGCAAGAGGAGGAAGTTTTCTGGACCTTTCACTGGATTTCACACCAGAAAGTTTTATAAAACGTGGCTCTATGGTGAGTTTGTAGGGATTCTTTCCCGTAAATGATCGTTTTCCTGAATGTTGACATTTCCATCTCTTCTACTCTGCGCCACAACAAAGAAAAACTTTATGGTGTAAATCTAAAGGATATTATGGTACTGCAGTGGCTCCTGAACTAAAGAGAGTTTGACACTCCTTTACTACTTTTTTCATGAAAACACATTGATTTGACATTTTTTGTTTCAGATCAGTTTCGCCAATGTTTTGAAACAATGTCTGTTTCCATGGAAACACTAAAAACCATGTAGTTTTCCTATTGGGCCACTCGTGGGTGCTGTTTCTCTGGAACAAAACAAAATGTGCACAGGGCGGTGTGAGCGTTGAAACAACTTTCACCTGTGATTGCTCCTTGTTTTGGTCCACTCAGTTTCTGTCCAGATGAAGGTGTAGATGCTGTCGTGGTGTAAATGCAAAACTTTCCTGAACCAAAAGCACGCCATGTCGTGAAAACGGTTTTAAACTGCGTGTGACTGTGAATATGAGCATCTGTCCTGTGAAGGACAGTTAACCTGTCCTCCACCAATAGTCGCACCCTGACGATGGCTGGCTGGAAAGTTCAGCATGAAGTGTGAGCCTTTGCTAATAAACTCTGACAGACAAACACGTCCATCCATCATTGTACAAACGGTTCCTGCTTCTAAAGCGGCGCCGGTATCGATCACAACTTTTGTTGCTCTGCGGAGCAACAGGCTGCTTTCTGCTCGCCGAGCAGCGTCGCACAAAAAGACCCCCAGACCCTCCCGACCGGCTGAGTGGAATTTACTGGATTTAAAGCACCGTGTCGCGCTCACCTGGAGAGGGAAGGGAAGGAACCGCAGAGTGAAGGACAGCACGCCGAGGAGGAAGTGAAACGATGCTACGAAGAGCAGGTCAGGTGCTTCACCTGTCTGCTTGTTTCAGTAACACTCTGAGCTCTGACAGTCGACCGCTCTTATTTTGGACCAGTTTGTGGTCTTTTCCAGAATGTCCTTTCTTGGGTAAACGAAGCGTCTCGCAGGGCTCTTGTACTGACACGGTACATAAACACCCAGAGGGCAGCCAGAGTCGCCTTTAACTGCTGCAGCAAACTTCTGAAGGAAACAGAAACAACCAGTCAGCCGAATAAGTTAGAGACTAATAGTGCTTTTCCACAAGTTCCTCCTCGACTCGACTCTGACGCTTTTATACTACGTGTTACTACCTGCTACCAGGTACTGTCCTGCTACCAGGTACTGTCCTGCTACCAGGTACAATCCTGCTACCAGGTACTGTCCTGCTACCAGGTGCTATCCTGCTACCAGGTACTTTCCTGCTACCAAGTACTGTCCTGCTACCAGGTACTTTCCTGCTACCAAGTACTGTCCTGCTACTAGGTACGATCCTGCTACCAGGTACGATCCTGCTACCAGGTACTGTCCTGCTACCAGGTACTATCCTGCTACCAGGTACGATCCTGCTACCAGGTACTGTCCTGCTACCAAGTACTATCCTGCTACCAGGTACTGTCCTGCTACCAGGTACTGTCCTGCTACCAGGTACTGTCCTGCTACCAGGTACGATCCTGCTACCAGGTACGATCCTGCTACCAGGTACTATCCTGCTACCAGGTACGATCCTGCTACCAGGTACTATCCTGCTACCAGGTACTGTCCTGCTACCAGGTACTCTCCTGCTTCTGATTGGCCACCGCATCAGGACACAGATGAGTCAGAGAGCGTCTCATTCAGCCGCCATTTTTAAACCCGACCAGAACCAGAGAGACTCAGAACTCAACCAGAGGAGCAGCGAGGAGCTGCAGACGTTTCTTTGTCTGGAGGCGACCAGAGGGTTCAGGAGCTCCACGGAGCGACACGCTACCAGGACCAGGAGGTCTCCCAGCCATGATACCACCGGTGTTTAGGATTATGTGGTTCCCCTGTTAACTGGTGACCTTCTTCCTCCAGCGTCTTCTTCTCACAGCAGATGTTAAAAACCCGACCAGAACCCGTATCTCTCCTGGAGAACGCTGTTTAACCACATTTCTATTAAAGTTTAAAGTATCGTAGCGTTTGTTTGTCTTATTTTAACATCAGCTGCTGCTAATGGCTGCTGGCAGACGTCATCAGTTAACAGGGGCACCAGTGAAACTGAAACACCAGACAGCGAGGCACCATCGTAACATTCCACATTTTGTAATAATATTATTAAATATATTAAAAGATATACTATTTAATTTATTATTTGAGCTGATATCCAATGCATGTTCGCTCCGCAGCAGGAGATAAAGACTCTATCGGGGGGGATTCTTTGTTCTTGACGGGGTAAAGCTCTGATGACGCAGCCCACACTGTGGTGGAACTATATTGAAATGGAAAAAGAGCCAAACTGAGGCGAGTCGAGGCGAGTAGAGGTTGATAGGTACTAGTGGAAAAGTGCCAAGAGTGACTAAATATACATTCTGCACGAGCTATGATTGAAAAGCCTATTATTGATCTGTATTTTAACAGCGACTCCTGCTCTCCCGCTCTGCTTCTGACTTTGTCGGCTCACGTTCTCGTCATTTTGACAAACTGTGAAATGTCCCACATATCATGAGGGAAGGAGGACGGGAGGTGGAGACGTTTCTGCTGCGGTCCTCTTGCTTTCTGTGGCTTATTGATCCTCGTGTGGTTCAGGAAGCAGCAGCACCAGCAGGAAACACGACGAGCACATCCAGAAATTCTCCAATGTCACTAAAGGTCACTGACACTGAAACTCACCAGAGAAAAGTCAAGAATTCAGTGCAGACGTTACTTTAATAACGTTAGTTCGTCTGTTGAGATGTAATCTGAAGCCTTTTTGTCCCTCCGAAGCACCCATACCTTCACAGTGTGGGCCAGAATACTTTTTTGGATTATTGTTTTCTAATTTACTGCATACTGATTTGTGTTTTTAATCTTTATCATTTCTAATGACCTTCTCAGCAGACAGACACACAAAAAACAGTTGTTGGCACTCTTGTCTCACATTTAGGACCCGTTTCCATGACAACGATTCAAGTGAAGACGTATCATTTTGGACGAAATGCGGTTTACACGACAATTATAAACGGCAATGATGCTGAAAACTATCATGAACATGCCAGGCCACTAGAGGGTGCTGCTGTTTGTTTTGTTAATGAAACCACACACACACACACACACACACACACACACACACACACACACACACACACACACACACACACACACACACACACACACACACACACACACACACACACACACACACACACACACACACACACACACACACACACACACACACACACAAAAACACATCACAGAACAACGGGCTAAACATTCCCAATGGGAGAACACGGACAGACCACCACATTGTCTGAGTGTTTTTGGGAAAACTCCACTTTCATTCACTGGAGTTTCCTTGTTTCCTCCAAGTATTTTAACTTTCTTGCAAAGTTCAAATCTTGTGTTCGGTTGAATAGTGACTCTACGTTGCTCTTCTAGTTCGCGTCACAGTTCTATGTTGGATCGGTGACGAGCGTGGAGTGTCATTCACAATGAAGTTAAAGTGTTAAAACCTGCAGCAGCCGAACAAACAAAGTCAATACCAGCTTCTGATATCATGAAAATCAGATCCATCAATCTACAATTAAGGCCACGATCTCGAGAAAGAAAGAACTCCAGTAGGAGACAACCTTTGAAACACAGTCACAGTAAAATGAGTGGACTCTGAGGGATCTCATGACAGGAGGAGGAGGAGGAGGAGGAGGAGGAGGAGGAGAGAAAGAAGTGATTCTTGCGGAGAGAGCAGGCGTTAGGACCCGGAGGGAGTCAGACAACTTAAAACCCTCCAGGACTGTGAAGCCAACCACAATGAGTCAAAGCTGGAGGGAAATAAGTACTTCCGGTCCTACAAATAAAGGCTTAATGACTCAAACTGCATCAGAATAGAATAGAAACGCCTCATTAATCCCAGAGGAACATTTTTCAAGCAAATCCGGCTGCAATGAACCTCGCGCATGCGCACTGAATTCATTTATAAACAAGATTTGTTATAAAATATGTAAAACAGCTAAACAACCTTTGAGTAAATCAGCCGGCTTACATTATTCTCACAATTTGATCAGAACTGACTGATTCTCTGTTGTAATTCCTAAAGTTGAAGTTAATGTGTGCATTTAGTGGAATAAATATATGTCAATAACATTAGAATGTGCTGATCCGACTCATTCAGACAACTATAGGTATAAATAATAGATTAAACGGAATTCTGACTAAATAATACTTTTCTTCCAGAAAGTTGACAAGAATGACTCTCCGAACTTACGGCTTTCTGTTCTGCTCCCAGGTTTTTTTTTATCTTACCTTGAAACGCGGGACCGGAAACTGCGCACGCGGTTATCCACCTGTCTTTACGCGCGTGTCTGGCGGCCGGTGCGGTGCGCACTGCTCCCCATTCCTCTCCAACTCTTCTCCAGTCTGTCAGTGACCGTCTGAGCGCGCGCGCATACACGCACACACTCACACACACTCCGCGCCCTCTCCTCACGCGCTCTCTGGTGCGCACTGACACGCGGACTCGAACCCTCGGAGGAGAGCTGAGGAGACAGACGGCTCCTGTTTCATGCGCTCAAACTTCTTCTCCTGCGTCTTTCTGCGTCTTTCTGCGTCTTTTTGCGTCTTTCTCCACCAATGCGAGGATTTTTATCGCAGTTGCGTCTGTTTGTGTCTCCGCCGTCCCGGACTAAGGAATCCCACCCCCAGGACCAGACGGGAGTATGTAAAATAAACTGAGCAGAAGAAGAAAACACGAGAAGAGCAGAGATGGATAAACGGAGTTATTCTGGCGTTTTGCTGGCGGCTTTCCTTCACTTTGGAGTTTTTGGATTTACTGATGGACAATTCTTTCCAGGTAATGAACCGTTGGATCTCATTTACACTTTTTCTGCGTTTTGCTGATTTATTCGGAACGATAAAGGGTCCCGCTGGCTGAAAGGAGCACGTGTGTGTTTATAAAGTGACCATCGTGTCTTTTATTGAGCTGCTGAGTTTCGTAATGTTGAAAACACGTTTAGAGTTGAGTTAACAATATGTTGTAAGCAGCGATTTAATGTGAGTTGAACTACCAGAGCTGTCTCAACCAAAGACTTGTGGACTGATTTATTGATAAATTCACCTGCTGTGATTTCTGGTTGCTTCGTTCCGTCGTGTCTGATTCTCCCTCGCAGCTCTGATATGCGCTCTGGAGCTTCGGTCAAGTTTCGGACGCTTCGGGTTATTTCTATCCATTTCTCACTATTAAAATGTTCAGTAATGTTGTTTTTGGGGGGTTATTATCGACTGGCCCGGTGTTTCATGCAGATTGTATTTTGCTGGGAAGTCGCAGGGGTTTTGGAAGCGAGTGGCCCGCTGCGCCGCTGCTCCGTCTGAGCGCAGCGCAGCGCAGCGCAGCGCAGCGCAGCAGAATGTTGAAAAGAAACCTCTGAGTTATGCAGGAGGCTCGGATCTTAACATGTGTGACAATTAACATGCAAACACGTCCCTGTGTGCTCATACATTTATATAAAACAAAGGCAGTGCGTCTTCTAGATGTATTTGCCCCTAAAACTATATATTTTCATCCAGAGGCAAATTCAGTTAAATGCGACATCATAACCACACCCTGCATTCCGAATGTTGACTTAAAGCTTAAGCAGGGGCTATTCGGACCCGTGGAGTGCAGTAAAGGTCCAGATGCACAGTTTAACATCCCGGAGATTCTCTCTCGGTCCGTAATCCGTCTCCGCTCCGCACCCAGCAGCCCGCGGTCCTGCATGTGGCACTTGTTACGCACCGGAGGTGCTGGAGGAGTTTTCTTTCATCCAGCATTTTTCCATAAAATGTCACGATTGTAATGATTCGGGATATCTATCATGGGAAATTGTTGAATAAAGTGAGCGACATTTAATGATCTAGTTATGGAATAAATCATCAAATCGGTTTCAAACTAAATTCTTACAAAGCGAAACGTGGTGGATGAATATTTTAAATGTTTTAATCAAAATATCAACTAATAATTTAACTATAGTTGACTTTAATCTCCACTCTTTCCCCGCTGTTCTGTCACTTTATTCCGGATGTTTGTGTGTTGCTCCATGCAGCTCCATCACTTCAGTCAGGTCGCTGCTGCTTCAGCGGGGACTGCAGCAGCAGCCTCTCGGCTTTGTGTCCGCCCCTCTCCCGACACCTTCTGCTTGGTATTCATGACTTGTTGGACTGAAAAAGAGGCTACTTTGAAAGGAAGACTGGCTCTCTCCCTCTTTCTGCCCCCTCTGCTCTGTCCCTGCGCTGCTGCGTCCTCCTCTCTCCGTGCGTAATGGTGCGGCGGAGCGCGCGTCCGCTGCAGGGTTATGATGAGAGAAAAACAAGATTCTAACTGCTCAAATGTTCGCCTTTATGTCAGAATTTAACCTCAAAACACTGAGCTGTGTCTCCGCGGGTTGCTGGTGTGAACAGGCGTGAAGGAAAGGACACCGGACAGACTCTTTTCTTTACAAAGAAATTAACACACGTTGTAGATTCATTTTGCTTCATTCATCTGATGTAAAAGAACAGAATGCTGCACATTTCGTTTCCACCTTCCAGCACACGCCCAGAACCATTTTTCCTGTTTTTTTTACCTAATTTATATTTAAGATATCTAAGGCATTTGCTTCCCTAATTCGATTTTATCCCCACTTTTCTGAAACTTCACCACTAAATAATTCTCAGAAAAGCAGAAAAGAGAGTCGGGGGACGTTTTCCCATGATGTTGTTCTCTTGTGGGTCGTTAGAGGGCGGTATTGGCACATCCGATGTGTCTCGCCTGCAGACTCACACAAACACACACACATTTTCAGAGAGAATGGAGTGTTTCTAATAATCGTCGTTTTAATCATTTCTGTCCAGGTTTTGTTTTAACACTCATTCAACATGAAAGCCAGTAACAGGTTAAATCATCTCTTAGTCACTCCTCTATCTATACAACTTCTTATAACCCTCATGACATCCTCCAATTAGATGTGTGTGTCAGTTAGTTTACTCTTTTATTAATTAGTTTTCTTTTGGGCTTCTGCATGAAACCATTCAAGACGAGGCGTTGAAGATTTAATCCCCACAGGGATTATGAAGCAGTGGAACCTCACCTGTTTTATCGCTTTCATTCGAAAGCTTCTTTATCATGATCTTTTGTTACTTCTTTAGTCTGCGGCGTGTGTGTGTGTGTGTGTGTGTGTGTGTGTGTGTGTGTGTGTGTGTGGCGGGCATCCGGTCATATCTGGAAGTGATGGGCATTCCAGGTGTGTGTGTGTGTGTTTCCTCACAGAAACCAATTTACAATTTATATTCCACTTAATCAGATTTCTTTTGGCATCAAGGACAAAAAGGGGAGAAAAGGGGAAGAGTGAGAAAGAGGATAGTAGCTTTACTTTGTTTTTTGTTTTTTTTACTTCGACTCCTCGACGTGTTTGTCCGCCGACGGCGACACGTTGGAGGAACGTGGAAAAGTCGTTGACTTTGATCAAATCATCGTCCTGCAATTCTCCAATTATGGAGCCTTTTATATGATTAGTGCAGAGTGTGTGTGAGTGGCGTGCTCTGTGTGGACATGTGACACACACACACACACACACACACACACACACACACACACACACACACACACACACACACACACACACACACACACACACACACACACACACACACACACACACACACACACGCAGGAGGGGGAAACTTGGAAAGGTGAAGATGAGAGAGGAAGGACGAGCGGAAAACGTGATGAGGAGAAAAGAGAGAAGGAAGATGGAGATGAATGATGAGAAACAAAATAGAATCTATTAACCCTTTAATGGCCATGCAATCATACTTGTGTTTTTTTGAAGGAAATATCAGAATGTAGGAAAAACACTTCACTCATTAAGATAATTATTTGTGATAATAAACAACGCAGATTGTTTTGAAAAGATTCGGGGAAAAAAAAGTGGAAAAGCTGTTTCTGAACATCTCCAACCAGTCAAATCGATCATATCTCGGCCCCGGTCACACAACAACGCATCGGTTTTGCATTTTTTTGACTGTCAAAATAAAAGTACCACGTCCCAGGCGAATATAGACTGGGAGTCATGTTTACCACAGCCGTGGACTCAGCTGTCTTTGAATGAGATTCAATTACATTAAAACACTTTTCGATACTAAGAAATTAAGACGTGTGATTGGAGTTCGTGATTCACCACATTTGATTGTGTTATTTGCCCATTATGGTGTAGATTATACGAAATGAAGTGGAAAATTGCAAGTTTATCTCTGTACTGACTGAAAAATGGGATATATACTTCAAATCCAGCATGTTTTACCGTGTAATCTTTAAACTTCTCCTATCCTCCAGATGTTCACCTCCTCCTCTGTTCTCCTCCTCCTCCTGTTCACCTCCTCCTCCTCCTGTTCTCCTCCTTCTCCTGTTCTCCTCCTCCTCCTGTTCTCCTCCTCCTGTTCTCCTCCTCCTCCTGTTCTCCTCCTCCTCCTGTTCACCTCCTCCTCCTCCTGTTCTCCTCCTCCTCCTGTTCTTCTCCTCCTCCTGTTCACCTCCTCCTCCTCCTGTTCTCCTCCTTCTCCTGTTCTCCTCCTCCTCCTGTCCTCCTCCTCCTCCTGTTCTCCTCCTCCTGTTCTCCTCCTCCTCCTGTTCTCCTCCTCCTCCTCCTGGTCTGGTCGCTCCAGAAACCTTCAGTATTCTAAGTTTCTAGCTCCTCCTTGATTTTCCTCATTTGAATATTGGATCATAGGAGCTGCATTCAGAATCTGCTGTGTCTGTGTGAGCTGGACTGGCTCCGCCCACACATGCCCATCTTGGGAAGAGGAGGAAGTACTTCCTCTGGTGGTGCCATGTGCCAGAGCAGAGCTGCCTCATTGTGGGAGGAGTCAAAGGGAGGGCCTACCTTGATTGGGATTGGCTAAACCCCAGATGACACTATATAGGGTTTGATTTCTGATTGGCTGCTTGGAGCAACACACTTTTTAAAACCTGAAACAAGCCAGGGACAGAGAGGACAGACTGTCTTCACTTCTGGGGCATCAGTCCAGGTATGGAGACGGTTAGTACTGCTGGAAGACCTTTAGAAAGATAATTTTGCAGAACATAACATGAGCCTTTGAGGGTTGAGTCAAGAAGTGATGGGCGGAAAGAGGAAAGAATGAAGAGGTGAGAAATACAGAATGGTAGTAATGGATAAAAAGCTGTGAAAAGCAGATGAACATTTAGAAGAGAGGAAGACAAAATGTGAATCGAGAGAGAAGGTAATGGAGGTCAGTAGAGCTCCTGGAAGAAGTGGAAACAAGAGTCCTGCTGTCTGTCATCAATCCTGTGGAGGAGGAGGAAGAGGTGGAGGAGGAGGAAGAGGTGGAGGAGGAGGAGGAGGAGGAAGAGGTGGAAGAGGAGGAGGATGTGGAGGAGGTGGAGGAGGAGGATAAGGTGGAGGAGGAGCTGGTGGAGGAAGACAAAAGGCTGTCATTTCCTCCAAAAGCTTCAAAGGACGACAAGAGATCAGAAAAAGAAATGACACTAAGTTGATTATGATTCACTGCTATTGACTGTCTGTTTGTGTGTGTGTGTGTGTGTGTGTGTGTGTGTGTGTGTGTGTGTGTGTGTGTGTGTGTGTGTGTGTGTGTGTGTGTGTGTGTGTTTTATGATAGGATGTCTGTCACCTTGTGCCCTGCTCTGTTTAGTATGCAGTCCATCCTGCTATGTGTGTGTGTGGTGCGGAGTGTGTGTGTGTGTGTGTGTGTGTGTGGGGCGCAGAGTGTGTGTGTGCCTAATCCACGGCACTTATTCTATTGGCCCGACTAAAGGACAGCCTAATAGCAGGGCATGCTGAGTGCCGTGTGTGTGTGTGTGTGTGTGAGAGAGAGAGGTGGAGAAACCAGTGATAATGTGTAAAATCCTGTCTTGTCGATGCACATCAGGAAACATCATCTGAGCTCAGTCAATACACTGATATTGTAATACACTATATTACCAAAGTATTTGCTCGCCTGCCTTCACATGCAGGACTTGATCCGATGTGGATCCACCCTTTGCAGCTGGGACTGCCTCCGCTCTTCCAGGAAGGATCGCCACAAGCGTTAGGAGTGTGTTTATAGGAGTTTTGGACCGTTTGTGAGTTCAGACGCTGACGTGGGAGAAGAAAGCCTGCATGGCCACAATCTCCTTCCTGATTCATTCCAAACCTTTTTTTTTTTTTTTTGCGCTCTTGAAGCATTTCAGAAAAGTTTCATTTTCCACTTTGGGATCCATTTTCAGAAGGTCGTGTTTTCATTTCCTCTGAGTGCTGCTGTCATGTGAACGGACCCCCAAAGCACAGCGGAGGATTGACTCCTTCACTTGTTCATGTAGACGAGACCTTAACTGGCTCTCTGCTCCTGAAGCGGGTATAGAAAGTGAGTGAATGGCTCATCACGGCAGCGTTTTACCATTTCACACTGACTCCCAGCCAGGTACTTTACACATTAACCGGTTACTCTGAAATGATTGAGTCTCCATTGGCTGAGGAGAAATGACCAGAACTGAACCAGATGGGAAGATGCTTTACATTTGTCTGAACTTCAGAGAAAATACTTTGCAGTACATCAGAATAACAAATCCATCAGGAGCTCTTTGCCACGCCGGCGGTGATAAATAAATAAAAGATATGCCTGGATGACAGTGACTCTCATTAGAAGAGGTTAAACCATTAATTACACTTAATTCCTTCATTACATGAATTATACAAGGGTAAATTTACAGCGGCTCATAAATTATACAGCAGTCATAAATAAAACGGCAGCGCATCCAGAAAACTTCAACCTTAAAAGGCCATAATGGCATCTGGGATGGGATTCAGCAGTCGGATGCTGGCAGGCATAAATGAGGTGGAAAATGTTTTTGTTTTTATCCTTTAGAGGCTGTTAACTTCCGCCTCGGGGCAAGATGCTGCAGATGCTCGTCTCCCGCGTGTCACTGCTTTGTGACTTCACCTTTTTAGATGGAATCGCTTCAATAAACAGAGTTTTCCTGTCACTTTAAAGCTTTCAGAAGTTCCAGAAGATCCCGGGTGTTTCTCGAAAGACGCCTTGAAACCTTAGCATGTGTTAAATTTAGCAGAACAAAGCTGCTTGTTCACGTTTCCCAGGTAGTGGTAATGATGGAACACCTCACAGGGAAGTAATGGATTACAACCCGGTGCAGCTCACAGGCTTTAATGAGCCTCTGCTAATTACAAATGTTCTCTCTGCTGCACAAGTTTACACTCGGTGGCTCGTTGTACCAAATCAGGGCAACATGTAAACCGCTTGGCTTCATGGCGACACAGATAATCACGTCACCAGCCATCCGGCCAAGTTTGAATGGTTTTATAAAAGTGGGAGTTAAAACACAAACGCCCCCGGGGGAGGGCTCTGCAGCAATGGGCTCTGTCTTCATGAACCGAGATAAAAACCATGAAAAGTCTGGCCTCGAATGTCAACAGTATCTTCTTATTCTCAGATTATATCCTGGAACTTTGTCTTGAGATGTTTGGATGATAGTTGTTGAACGATCCAGTCTAAAGTGACCACAGCAGGTGGAGGTGGTAATGTTAGCGTCTGTGTTTCCTCTTATTCAAAGTTGGTAATGAATAATGAAGTGGGTTACGAAGACTGGAGCTGTTCTGCAGATCTTTATTTTCAGGGAATCAGTAGATTTCATTGGCCGAGTAGTGAAAGGAAAGTCTCATGAACCAATGTTACGTTATTCAATCTGTAGCAGCTTTAATGTGGTGAAAGGGTTCCCGTGTTTTAGTCCTCGTCAAGGGTTCTCCACTGAGTCAGACCACCAAGCAACCAACCAAGCAACCAACCAAGCAACAGACCAAGGAACCAATCGAGCAACCAACCAAGCAACCAACCAAGCAACAGACCAAGGAACCAATCGAGCAACCAACCAAGCAACCAACCAAGCAACCAATCAAGCAACAGACCAAGGAACCAATATAGCAACCAACCAAGCAACCAATATAGCAACCAACCAAGCAACCAACCAAGCAACAGACCAAGGAACCAATCGAGCAACCAACCAAGCAACCAACCAACCAAGCAACCAACCAAGCAACAGACCAAGGAACCAACCAAGCAACCAACCAAGCAACCAATCAAGCAAGCAACCAAGCAAGCAACCAAGCAAGCAACCAAGGAACCAACCAAGGAAGCGACTGACCAACACACCAACCACCCAAGCAACCTGCCAGCCGACCAGCTGACCAACGAACTAACCAACCCATTGATCGACTGACCCACTCAACCAACCCACCTACCAACCAACAAATCAACCAACAGCCTGCCAGCCGACCTACTGACCAACCAACCAACTAACCAACCAACCAACCAAACCCACCCACCCATCGATCAACCCAACCCACCAAATGACCCACCTACTGACCAACCAACCCATCGATCGACCGACTCACCAACCAATGTTTGACTGTCTATTTCTGGAAATCAGTATCATAAAAGCGACGGTCCACGTTTGGACCCAGAATTTTTTATTATTATTTTCTTGACAGAAACCTTTAAAAACGATGCCGAAAATCTATGAGTCACTTCATAAAAAACACAAACAGACACACCAACGCCAAAACAATATAGAAATATGAAGCCACTTTCCACAGAACCCTGCTTCTCAATGGAAATAATCCTGATTCCATAGGACTGTGGTTAACGTTTTCCTCGGTACACAAACGTCTTTTTTAAGGCTGAGAATCGAACATGGCTTCAGTTTAAACACCTACTTTGCTGAAATGAACATTCCTGTTTCCTCAGAAAAACATCCTCACACAGATCCTCTGGTTTTCTCGCTCGCTTTCAGAGAGAAACACATTTTCTGGCCGATAAGGTCACACTGAAGGGAATTCTGCTTCAGAGAGTCAGAGAATAGTTGGACGAAACAAAGGGAAGACTTTCATCCAGGTTTAGAGTGTGTGTGTGTGTGTGTGTGTGTGTGTGTGTGTGCGTGTGTGTGTGTGTGTGTGTGTGTGTGTGTGTGTGTGTGTGTGTGTGTAATCTTATTTTAGCCCTGAACATAATATCTTCCTAAAGTAAACCAGAGGATGTTGGTTGCTCCTTCTTCTTGCCCAGAACCAATCTGATGTTAAGTTGCCGCCGGGCTTTGATATGAGTATTTAAGAAGTTCTTCTACTTCCTCACAATCAACTATTACTACGAATCATTCTACCAACGAGGTCGAGTTTTCAAGCTGCGGTCTCTCTTTGTCCTGCTCATGAATCCAACTGAAGGTTTGACTATAGTGACACCCAGAGCTCATCTCAAGAGAGGGAGCGCTCAGTTACTATTTCTAAAGTCCTGTTTAATAGAAGAACTTGAATTAATGTAGTCCTACTTAAAGAACATGAAATATCTCCAACTACGTGTAACATTAACTGACCTAATTGAATGAGACTAGTTAAAGGGTATAACTTACTTTCCCCGTCCGTCCGTCCCAAACTAATCAGGTGCAATTTCTAACAAACTAGTAATATTGCTACTTTTTCAAGTAGTAATCAGATCACATACAGTTTTTTAGTAACTTCCTCAACACTGAAGCCATATAAACTAGAGCTACACTCGGTAGAACGCAACCTTCGCCAATTCGACATTCGTTTGTGGAACCAAGCTAGCATCGCTAGCGTGTTAGCTGTTAGCGCATATTGATACTAACTAGGTAGCTACGTCACTGTGTGAGACACTGAGCAGGCAGCGTCTCCATGGCAACAGACGCTGATCTCCTTTGGTCTCCATGAGGTGCCTCTCTCATCCACTTTGTATGGGACTCTTTTTAACAGTTTGTTGGGATTTATTCAGAAATATTTAGCCGTTCACGTCACAAAGTCTAATTGGTCCTCAGATGATGACGAATTATCCCTGGAGATTTAGTACAATTTGGGTTAGTCTTTGTGAAAAGTTGGTAAAATAAATACATACATTCATACATACAAGCCAATAAATAAAAACATACATGCAGAGGAAAACATACCCTTCACTGGAGACCGTAGTCACAGGTTTCTTGTTTTTTTTCCTCCTGTTTTGAAAAACATTTTCGATATTCATCCATTCATTTTCGAGGGGCTCTGTTGTGTCAGGTCTCCGTCGTTCTTCAGTAGACACAGGTAGAAGCAGAGAGGCGTCTGCTGTGTGATTTAGCGGAGAAATAAAAATAAATAAATGAATGTTTTTGGCCAACGTTAACAAGTCTGTCATGTTTTGCTGCTTCAGTCTTCATGAACAGCTTCCTGCAAAGCGAGTGTCAGGGGAAAGACCTGAACATGTGTGATGGTTTGAAACCGAGACCAGACAGGTGCTATCAGGGTGAACGTACCGAAGCAAGGCACCGTAATGTGGCAGCGAAGATGAGAGCACACCTTTTCAAACGGCAAAACAAACTTGGAGAAAAATCAAGTCGTGATTGAGCTGATTAGGATGTCGGAGGTGTAAAACATACACACTGCAGCACATTAAAAACTTCCTTTCCTCTAATTAAAATAACTGCTGATTAATGCAAGAGGTCTTGACGGAGCTTAACGAGGTTTTGCAGTAATTAATCCATATTTAATGGAAGATGTTAGGCAAAAGAGATGGAGACGCTGCTTCGTCGGCTGAATCAACAAGCTGGGGGGGGGGGGGGGTAGAAAATAAAAGAGGAAATGAGACAAATAAGTGTGGGTAGCCAGAGAAAGGTAATAAAGGCAGTTATGGAGTTTAGCTGGAGGAGAGAGAGAGCGAGTGGAGGAAGAAAATATATTAGATGATATCCGAGCGTCCCTCACTTTATTCTCCCACCGACTAAATTTAATTTATGTCAGCCTGTGTGGGAGGTTTTACCCAGAAGATGGATACACAGATGTAGTCAGAGCCACTTTCAACCTCTCTGTAAAAAAAAACACTTTGTATGAAAATCACAATGCACATGCTTGAGTTATATAATGGACGGCCGGCGTGAAGGGAATTCTGTTTAAAATAGCTCCAGACGCTTCTCGCCCGATGTCAGCTGGGATCCAGCTTCTTCCAAGCTGCAGTCAGAGATGATCTGTGAATAGAAGATGAATGATGGGATGTGATTTGTTTATTCCAATAAACATATCCTGTCGTCTATATGGATGTCGTCAAACGGAGCTTGTTAGGAAAACACATTAGGAAGAAGAAAATGAAGCTACTTTACAGAAGTATTACCCAAGAATGATTGTGCCAGTTGTGTTTATTTCTTTAACTTTGAGTGTTGAGCCACAGGATCCTTTCACATTAAAGAGTCCGGGACTCGGTTCACCTGGGAGGGGGCGGAGCCGAGAATGTTCACTTCTTCATTTGATTCGATTAGCGTTCACATTCACTTTAGAACCGGATCAAACCTCCTGGAAAACATCCTGCAGTTACACCAGAGGCTGGTTAGGGGGCGCTGTCACCCAAAACAAACACTGACCAGAGAGGAAGTGAAGAAGAAACACGACTCATTGATTGGTCCAGACCGAAAGAGGAAGTCCCGCCCCTTTAGCCCATGGTTGCTAGGCTAGTTAGCATGTGGCTAATGGGTAGCTTCAAACAACTGTGATATATAGTCTTCAGACCAGATATCAATTAGTCTTCCTCTCTACTTTCTCCTCTCTACTTGTTCCTCTCTACTTCCTCCTCTTTACTTCTTCATCTCTACTTCCTCCTCTCTACTTGTTCCTCTCTACTTCTTCATCTCTCCTTCCTCCTCCTTACTTCCTCCTCTCTACTTCCTCCTCGCTACTTCTTCCTCTCTACTTCTTCCTCTACTTCTTCCTCTCTACTTCTTCATCTCTACTACCTCCTCTCTACTTGCTCCTCTCTACTTGTTCCTCTCTACTTCCTCCTCTCTACTTCCTCCTCTCTACTTCCTCCTCTCTACTTCTTCCTCTCTACTTCTTCATCTCTACTACATCCTCTCTACTTCCTCCTCTCTACTTCTTCCTCTCTACTTCTTCCTCTCTACTTCTTCCTCTATACTCCACGTCTGCCCACAAGATATTTCCCAACTTTTTCTGCGTCTGCTTTTTGTGATTCGCGGAGTTAGCCTTGTTTAACTACCCAGAATGCATTGCGCTCTACGTCATGTTCTCTGACCCCGCCTGCTAGAAAGATAGTTTGCAAGCAAACCCAGAATCCAAGCAAGAAACTCAAACTGAACATCAGTGTTTCTATCTTGAAATCGATCTCTATGCAGACGACTCCACACTTATATTTCAGACTATGAAACATCTTTTCCCCAAATATGTCCAAACCTGTCTAATGTTGAGAAAAAAAATCCATTTTGTTTTTTACTCCATCTTAATTATCCTGCCAACAAAGGAAAATAGTATTTGAAACTCTATAACGCTGCTCAGAATGTGTAGAGAACGTGTTAGCATGACGACGTTAGCATTTAGCTCACATCAGCATTAATGCCCGAGTCCAGTGTCAATGGACAGACAGACTCAGCTTTAACTTTTGTTTCTGTGTACTTATCTTTGTGTCTGCAGTTTGAACAACCCGACATTCATGAGCTGAATAAACGAAATGAAGGAATGAAAGAAAGATTTGAGGAGACGTGGTCAGAGATGATGAGACACAGAATAAACAAGAATGAAGATGGACAGACTCTCTGTCATGTGGGAAAACTGCTCCAAACTGGCAGAAGAAAGAATTGTGAGAGAGGAAAAGTAATTATAAAGGAATATAAAGTTGGTAAAGAAGGAATGAATTAAGATTGACAGAGGTTTGGATGGAGAGAAGGATGGAGGGAGCGAGGAAGACAGATAAGAGCAAACATCATAATATTTGCCTGGCAGTTGGATTTCGCCTTTCATTATTTACACTTGGTCTGTCACACACACACACACACACACACACACACACACACACACACACACACACACACACACACACACACACACACACACACACACACACACACACACACACACACACACACACACACACGTTCTTTCCTTAGTGACGCCGTGTGAAGGTGCCAACCATCTTCTAGTTGTTTACCAACTCTCATCTGTACACACTCACACACACACACACACACACACAGATACAAATGCAGTGTACACACAAATGCACACACTCGTATGAAATACCGCCAAGTGTATACAACTGTAATCCAGCATCTGCTCGCATCTTTTTTTTTCTCTTCATCGCTCACTTCCTCTTCATCCGTCCCTCTTGATTTAATTTCTCTTCAGCCATCAGCCACTTTTTTTTTCGCCCATAAACATCCCTCCACTCGTTCGCCCGTCCATCTACCCTCACATTCACTAGAGCGACGGTCCATCTGCCTGTCAGCCCGTCCACTTACGACTCCATCATTTCAGCAATCATCTGTCTATGTGTCAGTCACACTGGATTGCAGAGGTGTGTGTAATCTGGAAGTGTGTGTGTGTGTGTGTGTGTGTGTGTGTGTGTGTGTGTGTGTGTGTGTGTGTGTGTGTGTGTGTGTGTGTGTGTGTGTGTGTGTGTGTGTGTGTGTGTGTGTGTGTGTGAGATCAGGCTGAGTGAATGCTGATTAACAAATAATTGCCTCTGTCATTGGAAGCAACAGGAAGTGCAGCTTGGTGAAATGATACAAGTGAGACGGGCAGGTAGCAGGATGAACGGTTGCATCATCTGGTTCAGCTGCCACTCGGTGGGGGTGGGGGGGGGGGGGGGGGGGTAATAGGGTGATGGTAAGAGATATATAAGTGGGAAAGATTGTGGGGGTTGAAGTGAGAGATCAGAGGAAGAGATTTTAGGATAAAGGGCAGAAATGACAAATGATGGGTGAGTGAGTGGGGAATGGTGAGGAGGAGGGATGAAGACTGGTGATTGTTTGAGGAGGAGGTGCAAGAAAAAGTGGAAAATCCACCATAGAGGGCAGGGTAGTGGTTAAAATGTTGATTTTACGTGACACTCTTGTGTTTGAATCAGTAGCAGAGTGAGCTTTTCCTTTAAAGAGTTATATCATCTATTGTTTGACCTCCTCCTCCTGTTCCTCCTGTTCTCCTCCTCCTCTGTTCTCCTCCTGTTCCTCCTGTTCTCCTCCTCCTCTGTTCTCCTCCTGTTCCTCCTGTTCTCCTCCTCCTCCTGTCCTCCTCCTGTTCCTCCTGTTCTCCTCCTCCTGGTCTGGTCGCTCCAGAAACCTTCAGTATTCTAAGTTTCTAGCTCCTCCTTGATTTTCCTCATTTGAATATTGGATCATAGAAGCTGCATTCAGAATCTGCTGTGTCTGTGTGAGCTGGACTGGCTCCGCCCACACATGCCCATCTTGGGAAGAGGAGGAAGTACTTCCTCTCGTGGTGCCATGTGCCAGAGCAGAGATGCCTAATTGTGGGAGGAGTCAAAGGGAGGGCCTACCTTGATTGTGATTGGCTAAACCCCCGATGACACTATATAGGGTTTGATTTCTGATTGGCTGGTTGGAGCAACACACTTTTCAAAAGGGACAGAGAGGACAGGCTGTCTTCACTTCTGGGGCATCAGTCCAGGTATGGGGACGAGTAGTACTGCTGGAAGACCTTTAGAAAGATAATTTTGCAGAACATAACATGAGCCTTTGAGGGTTGAGTCAAGAAGTGATGGCGGAAAGAGGAAAGAATGAAGAGGTGAGAAATACAGAATGGTAGTAATGGATAAAAAGCTGTGAAAAGCAGATGAACATTCAGAAGAGAGGAAGACAAAATGTGAATCGAGAGAGAAGGTAATGGAGGTCAGTAGAGCTCCTGGAAGAAGTGGAAACAAGAGTCCTGCTGCCTGTCATCAATCCTGTGGAGGAGGAGGAAGAGGTGGAGGAGGAGGAAGAGGTGGAGGAGGAGGAGGAGGAAGAGGTGGAGGAGGAGGAAGACGTGGAGGAAGAGGTGGAGGAGGAGGAAGACGTGGAGGAGAAGGAGGAGGAGGAGGAGGAAGAGGTGGAGGAGGAGGAAGAGGTGGAGGAGGAGGAGGAGGAAGAGGTGGAGGAGGAGGAAGACGTGGAGGAAGAGGTGGAGGAGGAGGAAGACGTGGAGGAGAAGGAGGAGGAGGAGGAGGAAGAGGTGGAGGAAGAGGTGGAGGAAGAGGTGGAAGAGGAGGAGGATGGCCCGACATGCCAACTACATCATTTCAGTATTTCTGCTTCGTTAAAGCAAAACTTTTCTGAAACAAAAACACAAAAACTGTGTTTCACTTGAAACGTTCAATTCATTTCAACTTTATTTATACGGCAGCAAAAACAACATTTCAAAGCACAATTACGGAGAGAAACACAACAATTCAACCTTAAGCAACAGAAACCTGCAGGACATTGTTTATTTGACGTCATGAATTTGACATTTCAAGCTGTTGGGATCAATCCACTGGGAGGAGTGATTGAGTGATCGTTTCTATACATCAGGCCGTTTTTGTGACTGTTACAGTCACACTCGTTTAATCGACACTATTGAAAGATGTTATTTTTGCAATAACTTCTTTAAAATGTCTGTTTCATCTTGATTCCTTCTGACAGGATAACATGCAGGTACACTGATTGTATCTTCTGCTAATCTAATTACTTTGTTTAGGTCCAGACTGAAGTGTCATTGTAATAAGGGAGAAATTAATATATTAAATAACAATGTTTTGACTGTAATTATCATTTCATGATGCACAACTAAAATAGAATCACTTTAATACACAATGTTAAATCGGAAATGTTTTTGTTCCTCTCAACTCAAGGCAGTTTATTCTGTTTTTCTATGAAATATTCAGGAAGAATTGGCAGATAAAAGGGGAAAGTAAAATGTTGATGAGAAGGTGGGGCAGAAAATCAGACACTGCTCTTCAAACAAAGCAGCAATTCAGCATTTCAGTTTAATGTTCTGTACCACAGCTGTCATCATGATTAGGGAAGTAAAGTTTTAGTCAATATATCACAATACAGAGAATCCTCCCTTCTGTTTCCCCCAATCGGATCATTTTCACCCCCGTCAAAACGAATAAATCCCAGAATCCATTTAACACAGGCTGAGTCTGATCAGGACTTTTATTAAGTAATCCAACAGCGAGGAGAAGGACGAGCACCTCTCATGTTCAAGATGATCATTAATTAAGTTCTCTACGTTGAAGCCACAGGTTCTATAATCAATCATTCAAAGAACTTGAAGTGTTTTCTCCCTTGATGTATTATTCCATTATGGTTTGATGACCCGCTGCACTGAATCATGCTGAAACAGAGTCATCACAGTAACAGAGTGTTGAGACACAGACGGAGCCACCATTTATATTTATTCCGTCTTTTGTTCTGTGTAAAGCGAAGATTTGTTACCAAACATGCTATAAATAAATTCAGCTAAACTTTGACTTCACGGACAGCTGAAGGAGCAAAGGGCACCGCGGCTGTAAATAATGCAGAGCCTGACGGCTTTATTTTTAGATTAAAGCTGTGCATCAGTCAGAACTTTCAACGCAGACCGAGATGCAGAAAAGACGTTTCACCGCTGCTTCGCTTGCGGGATTGCAGTGTCACAGTATCACAGATACTTTCTCTTACCTGTGGTGTTTGTTCATCCGTCTTCTGAACCGCTGAATCCAGTCTGGAGTCACTGAGGTCACTTCCTCTTGAGTTGCTTCTCCAACCGCTTTGTATGGGACATTTTTCCCAGTTCTTTGGGATTCATTCGGAAACCGTTCGCCGTTAACGTCCCAACATCTAATGGGTTGGTCCTTGGATGATGACAAATCATCCCTGA
This sequence comes from Lipophrys pholis, assembly GCF_963383615.2. Classification (NCBI taxonomy): domain Eukaryota; kingdom Metazoa; phylum Chordata; class Actinopteri; order Blenniiformes; family Blenniidae; genus Lipophrys; species Lipophrys pholis. The sequence goes on from NC_137637.1 coordinate 805,257, forward strand.
AGATGTCATGCAATTCAGGTGAGGAGTTTTTGTGAAATGTTGGTAAAATACATACATACAAACCTGTGAATGAATAAACTAGAGCTACACTCGGTAGAGCGCTGACCTTCACCAACACCACATTTGTTTGCCGAACCGAGTTAGCATCACTAGCATGATAGCCGTTAGCTCATATTGATGCTGACTAGCCTGTCAGGTAGCTACGTCACGGTGAAACACTGAGCAGGGAGTGTCTCCATGGCAACAGATGCTGATCTCCTTTGATCGCCTCCATGAGGTGCCTCTCTCATCCACTTTGCATGGGACAGTTTTTCACAATTTCTGAGGATTTATTCAGAAACGGTTTTGCTGTTAACGACCCAACATGTAATGGATTGGTCCTTAGATGATCACAAGTCATCCCTGAAGATTTCATGGAATTTGGGTGATGTTGTCTTTTCAAAAAGTTAGTGAAATACATACAACCAAACCAATAAATAAATAAATAAATACACGCAGACATAAACATAAGCTTCCCCCTAACGTTTGTTGTCAAAAGTATCCAACAGGACCAACTAAAAAACAACATGAAAACAACATCGTTTCCAGAGTTTGTGCAATTTCCATGGAACCACACATGGCATTATCAAAGTTGCTGTTTAAACGTGAAACTTCTCTGGAACGAAAATGCAAAATCGCTGCTACTTCATGTGAAATGCTGTCGAGTCAAACCAGCCTAAATTTCTAACTATCTGTTGAAAACTCATGCACATACAAAACTTCCCTTGTTGTGGCGCAGAGTATACGTGACAAAAATGTGCACATTTTCACCAAACCTAACAATTACTATGGAAAATGACTACAATCTCAACATGAAGTCGAATTTAGTTCTACTTTCTGGTGCAAAATGCGATGATATATAGTTTGTTTCTATATTTGATAGCAACCAGGTCGCTGGCTTTCATGGCAGCATCACCGATGTCTCCGGTCGTGTCTCAGTGTTGTTGTGTCGTTACTCTTAACACGTTTGTTCTTCGAAGATTTGACCATTTTCTTGGTGGTTTGGAGGATTGGAGCGTCCTGCAGGCCCATTCTGGCCCACAGACCTCACGTCTGACACCCCTGTACTAAAATGTGTCCCAGTTTGTTAGAAATAAATCTTTCCCAGGATAGAAAAACTTCAGTTATATTCCATCATAATCTGAATAAAGAGATCAAGAAGTACAAATGCACTTTCTAAACAAAGTGATTCATCAATCATGTGCTCAGGCTTTATCCAATTCAGTGTTGTGGGGCAATTAAATTGCACCTTTAAACATTTGACAGTATATATGCTGATATCATGACATGGCATGTGTACTGTCGAGTAGAAGAGAATTTAATTCATTGGCTCAAATCTTTCACTGTTCACAAATCAAACACTCAAAAACAGCCTGTGTTGGTTGAGGGAGGTATAAAGATTCTGCATTAAAGTTGAAAAAGCTCCAAGATGGGGTTGTTTTCTCCCTCTGTCCAAACTTTGAGGATATATGACAGTGGCTTTTACCGGTTGAAGATAATTGCAGAGCAGATGCTGGACGGGACTTTGTTGATGGCCACCGCAGAGTTATGAGTCATGACTAATTACGGATATACTTTAAGTCCTCCACAGTTGTATGCAGCGAGATAATGGTCCATTAAAACACTCTTAACATGCATGGACCCACATGAAACAGGTGCGCGACCCATTTGGGCTCCGTAAGTGCAGTTTGAAGCGGTCTCATCGTTCTAAAGAGCAGACTCAAGTCCCAATTAACAGGCAGAGATGCCATCAACAGACGGCCGCTTCCAAATCCCCAAAGTTCTAATTCTCAGCTTCCAAATCGTCCCACTCACTGCGAGCCACCTGCTGCGACCAGGGTGTGTTTACAACACTCGCTCTATTTATCATCAGATAAACGCTCAAAATACAGTTTTCAGAAAAAATCTATCTATAAAAATAGAAAGTATGAGGCTTTGTCGTCAGATTGTTGTTGGCTGGAAACTGCATTTCGCAGCGTGCAGCTATCGTCTTTTGTTTAAATGGGAGTTTAAATGGGAATTGATTTTAGGAGCCTGTTATTGGTTTAAAAAGCCTCAAATGGTCTTATTCCTACTTATCTATCAGAGTTGCTTGGATAGTTTGGAGCCTCTTCGGCCCTCAGGTTCGAGTGGCCTTTTAATTCCTCCCACAGCTGGAACAGAAACACAGAGACGCTGAAGGACGAACTAAATCTAGACAAGAGCTGTGTTTTTATTTATTATTGTTTGGTCGTCTATATATTCATTATTATCAATGTGCTTCACTTGCTGGCATTTTCCTATTTTTAGTGGCTTGTTATTGAATTGTAGCTTATTTAGTCACTTTTTTACTCTTTATTTCTATTTGTTGGTTGGTATATCTTCATTTTGATTTTTTTTTTAAATAAAGACAAAAAAACAATACACACACACACACACACACACACACACACACACACACACACACACACACACACACACACACACACACACACACACACACACACACACACACACACACACACACACACACACACACACACACACACACACACACACACACACACACATATCAGAGTCTCTTTAAATGAACTTAAGGTAAAATCAGGTTTTATGTGTTTGAGATACTCCGTAGTCCATTCTGTCCAAATCTTAAAGAATGTTTTCTGTTGGACTTTGAGAGAAAATAAAAATAGATTTTATCGTTGTGACTCCATCAGAACGACGGTCACTTAAAAACTTGTCATCACATCATCATCTTCATCATGTGATGATAAATCTGTAGTTTTTGTGGATTAAAGCCGTGAAGGAATAATGAGCGAACAGTTCCTGTTCTGTTATCTGAAGAATCATGTATTTGTTAAGTACGGTCTGTATTTTAGTCTGCAAAATATTTGTGTGTGTGTCTCTGTGGGTATTTTATTCTATTGTTTATTATCTATTTTAAGTAAAACGCTCCTCTAAGTGATCTTTTCATCTCATTACCAGTCTTTTGTGTTGCTAAACAACCTTGTTGGTTGTATATTGTCCATCAAATGACTGTTCATCATCTTTTCAGCCTATAGTTTTAGAGAGAACTAATTTTAAATTTCCTCTACTGGTCAGTTTCACTACATTCAGACGTTTCTCGAAGCTTCAAGACTCTTTGAGAAAGTCTGATGTTTTTCTCCCTCAGTCATTCAAATGTTGATATTCTGGCTGGAGCTGCCACCATCTTTGATATCCCACAATCCCTTGGGGCAGGTTTCCCAAGATGGCGTCAGTCAGGAAACATCAACAGTTTGATGGTTTGTCTGGAAACTTCTGGATTTAGGAAACTGCAGGTTGAAGTGAGAGGAAACGAGTGGAGATGGTCTGGTTTTGGTGTTTGGTTTTATTCTTTTATGGAAGGAGATTTGAAAGATTGTTTTCTGGTAGAGTAGTATCTGGCAGATAGAGAGGAAGGCCAAAGAAAAACAAAAGAAAAAAGCAAAGTTGTTGCAAACAGAAGAGCCGGTTGGGACGTAAAAAGAAAAGCCAACCCAGCTTGAGATCAGAGTTTAATAGTCCTCCTGGTTTTCTTACTCGTTTTTCTACCACCACTTTGTTTGGTTTTATTAAGTTGCTCCACATATTGACGGTTTTAATCTCAGCTCTGCCGTCAGCTCATGGAAAACAATCATGTTCATCACTTTGAATTTCTACAGACTCTGTGTAACAACAACATTCAAACAACGACCAGCCACAACTCCTGAGGAGGGAGTCAGACGGAACTGGAAAAAGACTTTTAAAGTTCTCCTCCTCCTCCTGTTCTCCTCCTCCTCCTCCTCCTGTTCACCTCCTCCTCCTGTTCTCCTCCTCCTTCTGTATATCTCCTCCTCCAGTTCTCCTCGTCCTCCTGTATATCTCCTCCTCCTCCTCTTCTCCTCCTCCTCCTCCTCCTGTTCTCCTCCTCCTCCTCTTCACCTCCTCCTCCTCTTCTCCTCCTCCTCCTCCTGTTCACCTCCTCCTTCTGTTCTCCTCCTCCTCCTCCTGTTCTCCTCGTCCTCCTGTTCTCCTCCTCCTCCTGTTCTCCTCGTCCTCCTGTTCTCCTCCTCCTCCTGTTCACCTCCTCCTCCTGTCCTCCTCCTCCTCCTGTTCTCCTCCTGTTCTCCTCCTCCACCTGTTCTCCTCCTCCTCCTGGTCTGGTCGGTCCAGAAACCTTCAGTATTCTAAGTTTCTAGCTCCTCCTTGATTTTCCTCATTTGAATATTGGATCATAGGAGCTACATTCAGAATCTGCTGTGTCTGTGTGAGCTGGACTGGCTCCGCCCACACATGCCCATCTTGGGAAGAGGAGGAAGTACTTCCTCTGGTGGTGCCATGTGCCAGAGCAGAGCTGCCTAATTGTGGGAGGAGTCAAAGGGAGGGCCTACCTTGATTGGGATTGGCTGAACCCCCGATGACACTATATAGGGTTTGATTTCTGATTGGCTGGTTGGAGCAACACACTTTTTAAAACCTGAAAGAAGCCAGGGAGAGAGAGGACAGACTGTCTTCACTTCTGGGACGTCATCTACACTTAACCAAGGGAACTTCAGGGTCATCAGTGAACCTGCCCTGCTGGGGCAGAAAGGAAGGATTCCGCCCAACGAAATCAAGAGATGCAACTTGGTGAAATTCAAATGAAGGAATGTATTTCAGGCAGTCAGGAGGAGGAGGAGCAGTTAGAGGAAGAGAGAGAGAGAGTGTGTGTGTGTGTGTGTGTGTGTGTGTGTGTGTGTGTGTGTGTGTGTGTGTGTGTGTGTGTGTGTGGCAGGAGGAGGAGACAGCTCTGGGATAGTAACAACCCCCTTGTCTTATTCCTCTTGAGGCCCTATTAACCTTTCCTCAACATTTACACACACACACACACACACACACACACACACACACACACACACACACTGACTGTCCCCCTCAAAATCTCCCCTCTCTCTCTCTCTCTCTCTCTCTCTCTCTCTCTCTCTCTCTCTCTCTCTCTCTCTCTCTCTCTCTCTCTCTCTCTCTCTCTCTCTCTCTCTCTCTCTCTCTCTCTCTCTCTCTCTCACACACACAGTGAGGAGATTATTGAGAAGCTGGTTAATTGGTTGGCTGAGGCTAATTTCTGTTGAAAGTTAATGCCACCGTCATGCATGGCTCCGTGTGTGTGTGTGTGTGTGTGTGTGTGTGTGTGTGTGTGTGTGTGTGTGTGTGTGTGTGTGTGTGTGTGTGTGTGTGTGTGTGTGTAGATGCAGAGCGTTTTAAGTCGTGTCCTCTAACCAGCGTGTCAGCTTATTGTCAAGTTCACTTTCACAAAGTTTCTTTCTTCCTGAGGAACTGATTAAATGTACAGTTTATCCTTCAGTTGGTCTCTTGAGTCAAACCAACAAACAAAACATAACAAACCTGCCAGTTTACTGGAAGTAATGTTGAGTTAATGTAATATATGAACTCTACCAGGCTGGTTGTGTGGCGGTTAGTACTCACAGTGAGAAATCCCCAGTTTGAGTCCCGCTTCAGCAACTTTCTGTGTAAAACATATTTAACTGTTTTTTTTTAAATCAACAAACTAAAGATTTGATGGATGGTTCAAGCACTTTTTGTCTTTTTGGTATCTTACATGAAGGTCAGATGGAGTGTTTCCACCAATCACAGATCACAAGTGTCACAGAATCTTTCTTGCCATTATGAAGACACGGAACTCTAAAGAACTCTAAGGTGGACAGACCACCAAGTTGGATTGTTATTACGGTGACTGTCAAAATAAAACTACCACGTTGGATTGTTGTTACGGTGACTGTCAAAATAAAACTACTAAGTTGGATTGTTATTAGGGTGACTGTCAAAATAAAACTACCAAGTTGGATTGTTATTACGGTGACTGTCAAAATAAAACTACCAAGGTGGATTGTTATTACGGTGACTGTCAAAATAAAACTACCAAGGTGGATTGTTATTACGGTGACTGTCAAAATAAAACTACCAAGGTGGATTGTTATTACGGTGACTGTCAAAATAAAACTACCAAGGTGAATTGTTATTACGGTGACTGTCAAAATAAAACTACCAAGGTGAATTGTTATTACGGTGACTGTCAAAATAAAACTACCAAGGTGGATTGTTATTACGGTGACTGTCAAAATAAAACTACCAAGGTGGATTGTTATTAGGGTGACTGTCAAAATAAAACTACCAAGGTGGATTGTTATTACGGTGACTGTCAAAATAAAACTACCAAGGTGGATTGTTATTACGGTGACTGTCAAAATAAAACTACCAAGGTGGATTGTTATTACGGTGACTGTCAAAATAAAACTACCAAGGTGAATTGTTATTACGGTGACTGTCAAAATAAAACTACCAAGGTGGATTGTTATTACGGTGACTGTCAAAATAAAACTACCAAGGTGGATTGTTATTACGGTGACTGTCAAAATAAAACTACCAAGGTGAATTGTTATTACGGTGACTGTCAAAATAAAACTACCAAGGTGAATTGTTATTACGGTGACTGTCAAAATAAAACTACCAAGGTGAATTGTTATTACGGTGACTGTCAAAATAAAACTACCAAGGTGGATTGTTATTAGGGTGACTGTCAAAATAAAACTACCAAGGTGGATTGTTATTACGGTGACTGTCAAAATAAAACTACCAAGGTGGATTGTTATTACGGTGACTGTCAAAATAAAACTACCAAGGTGGATTGTAATTACGGTGACTGTCAAAATAAAACTACCAAGGTGGATTGTTTTTACGGTGACTGTCAAAATAAAACTACCAAGGTGGATTGTTATTACGGTGACTGTCAAAATAAAACTACCAAGGTGGATTGTAATTACGGTGACTGTCAAAATAAAACTACCAAGGTGGATTGTTTTTACGGTGACTGTCAAAATAAAACTACCAAGGTGGATTGTTTTTACGGTGACTGTCAAAATAAAACTACCAAGGTGGATTGTTATTACGGTGACTGTCAAAATAAAACTACCAAGTTGGATTGTTATTACGGTGACTTTCAAAATAAAACTACCAAGTCCAGGAGAATATAGAGTCATGACACCACAGAGGAAACTTTGTTCTGATTGGCTGTACTGAGCATGTGCAGAACGACTAGTCACTACGATAATAGCTGCATTTCCGCCGTCAAACCGAGACGGAGCCCGAACATTGCCAGACAGTTTGGTTTTCTTCCGTCTCCACGACGACGAGTCGGAGCCTGATATGTAAGAAGTCATGAATAATGTCAAAAGATTTAACAAGAATATAAATAATCTCAATATGTTTTATGCTTATTCATTATTTTGTACTGATGATTGGAGAAATAGATTACATTATGAGAACAAAAGACGATGAATGATCTGGACAACAGCAATCATACGTGGATACCATCAATTGTATATAGATATACATATAAAGAAATACTCTGTGTTCAAATTGAAGCAGTTCAAGTCCAAACCATAAATCATTGACTCGCTTTATGATGTAATAAAACTAATATACTATGAGGGGGAAAATGTGTTGCCTGCTTCATGATGTAATATTAAAGGTTTTTAAGTTTTGGGCTCAGCGTCGTTACATTTCAGGTTTTATTATGATATATCTTATAACTATTTGGGTATTGTTTCATTTAGGGTCGTTGTTTCATATCAGGCTCAAACAAACCGTTTTCAAAAAGTTGTGTTTTTGGCTCAGAGCGCCGTCGTCCTGTAAACTGACCCCCAAAATGCAACAAAAGTTTAGCAACTATGGAAATGATCCAGAGCAAGCAGAGTCAGCACAAACGTGACCCAAAGGTAAGAGAAACTAAACTAAGAGCCAGAGAGGTGAAGACTAGAAAACTCCCAGAACTGCCACACGAGCTGAACAGAGGTGATCCTGCACTCTAAAAATAGACTTTAATTTGGCCGTACAAAAGAGTCAAGAGTAAAACAGGTAAAATCTAATCAAGTGGTGTAATTAAGTGTAATCAGGCAGAACCTTGTGAGTCTTGTTTCATAGCAGCTCAGTTTCACCTCATTTTCTTTCTCGTCTCTCCAGTCGTCTGCTTCAGGAAAGCTTTTCCTCCTCTTCACTAGTTTACTGCTGTTTGGGAAGGTTACGGGCAAGGACGTGTGTGTGTGTGTGTGTGTGTGTGTGTGTGTGTGTGTGTGTGTGTGTGTCTCCCACAAAGATAGTGGTACGTTTGCGGATGTGTGTGTTTGTGGGGATTTTCCCTGTGGAAAAGAATAAAAAGAAACAGGATCAGAGTGTGTGTGGATGAATAAAGCTGACACCTGGTCCAGGAATGTAGGACTGTGTGTGTGAGTGTGTGTGTGTGTGTGTGTGTGTGTGTGTGTGTGTGTGTGTGTGTGTGTGTGTGTGTGTGTGTGTGTGTTTCCTCTGTGACCTCCAGGCAGTGTGCACAACCACAAGGTCACATACCCCCCCCCCCCCAGCAGCTTATTTGTGTCTTTTCTGCTGCTTCTCAAACAACAGTACCGACCAGTAAGTAAAAAAGAAAAAAAATTAAATTTTGTGTGTGTGTGTGGGTGTGTGTGTGTGTGTGTGTGTGTGTGTGTGTGTGTGTGTGTGTGTGTGTGTGTGGTTCATCAGTTTGCAATGAAAACCCGCAGAAACATCCTTGAACTTAATTTTCCCGTGCACACGTGCCGAGGTTACGGCGATGTTAATTTCTTAATAATTAATATACAAATGTTTTTTCTGATGCTGGGAGTGAAGCGGCAAAACAGGAAGCGAGTGTGAATGTGTGTGTGTGTGTGTGTGTGTGTGTGTGTGTGTGTGTGTGTGTGTGTGTGTGTGTGTGTGTGCCAGAGACGGGAGTGATGAATGACTTTTGTTCAGTTTCACATACAGGGATTGCCCAGGGGTGTGTGTGTGTGTGTGTGTGTGTGTGTGTGTGTGTGTGTGTGTGTGTGTGTGTGTGTGTGTGTGTGTGTGTGTGTGTGTGTGTGTGTGTGTGTGTGTGTGTGTGTGTGTGTGTGATTGGCAGCAGTAATTGGTGTCTGCTTGGTCGAGGAAAACAGTGAATAAATACAGTCATGGAATACTGAGTGCTTTAGTCTGAATACCAAAATACACACAAATACTCATCACATACTGAACATGAAGGTGAATTTACTCTTGCACATGGACACGTAAACACAGAGGTGAGCTCTCCAGGAGGTTTATCATCGCCTCCTTCTCACCTCATGATCCAGACGAATAAACCAGCCAGGCAGCAGACATGTAGAGTCGAACTGCTGCTGTCGTTGGTGTTTCTCTTGAAGCCCCGATTGGATTTTCTGCTGTGTCTTATTTTCTGTGTGTTTACACGTATTTCATTAAGTGACCCATATCTGATTGTCCTACAATGTCTTATCTTATGTTATATCTTATGTTATATCTTATGTTTTATCTTATGTTATATCTTATGCTATATTTTATGCATATGCTGCAGTTATTTCCCCGGAAGTCATGTGACCTCGTCAGCTGACTGCAGTGTCGGGGATTCCTCCTGATCCCTCCATGCTTCTCATTTATTTACGGCGTCTTCAGTCTGCGACCACGTCAGCCAGCTGGTGGCGGGTTCGATGGCGTTAGGCTCCGTTCACACTGCAGGTCTTGATGCTCAATTCTCATTTGTTCACATGATGGTTCACGTTACATTTCAAACTGGACCTCTATCAGACTGCCGTCTGAACCTGATCGGACCCGACGGGTTCAGGCTCCAGAGCGCAGAAGACGCTGTAAGTAAATATGGACGGCACACCGCTCAGCACCAGGGTTGCCAGATGTGACTCACTTTTTCAGCCCAAACAAGGTAAAACCCAGACACCTCAATAAAAACCAGCCCAAATCTCAACCTGAGTAGGAATCATGTTAAAACCCTAAAACTATTATATGTGTGATAAAGAACACGCCACAAACACACAAATGTACGAAATAAAGAAAGTTAAAAGGTAAGAGAGTTTGTCTCCCCAATTGGGGGATAGCCGCCATATCTGGCAACACAGGTCAGCGGGTAGATCCATTTTCAAGCGGTTGTTAATACGAGTCGATAAAATCTAGACGACATGCGGAGGAAAGGAGGATGAGGTCAAACAGAGAGAGCACAGCTTTTATTCTGGCGGAACCGCTTCCTCTGGCGCTTCTCAGTGACGTCAGTCACACGTAACTGACGAGGCAGTCGCATGTAGAAAAATATCTGAAGTGGTACCACATGATGGAGGCCGTCGACACACATCTGGACCTCCTCACACAGAAGAGGAGATGAGCTTAAAGGGTCTGATTTAGTTAGAGGCTCAGATCATCAGCAGGGATGGAGTCGAATAAGTCGCCATCTTTTCTATAGAGCTCCTGTAAGAAGTCGGTTTGAGTGTGCGCCGTCAAATTTCAACACTTTCAAATAAGTTGCAAGGTCGTACATTTTACTGGAAATGTGTTTGTGAATAGAAGCTGTCTCAAAGCATCATCGCAAAACATTTACAGACACTAAAGGTCAAATCGCTAAAGTCGAGAAACAGCATCAAATAGTTGTAATTTGACAGCAGCCTCATTTTAATTTGGCCCATGTGGGAACGATGATAAATCATCCCTGAAGATGTCATGCAGTTCTGGTGAGTAGTTTTTGTGAAAAGTTGGTAAAATACATACAAACCAATAAATAAATAAATAAATACACGCAGACAAAAATATTACCTACTTGGCCAACTTCCGTTGGCGAAGATCATACAGATCCATTTCCTTTCTAACCTGCTTTTATTTTGTAGGTAAGCTAAAGTTGATCATCCATATATTTTTTCATGGCTGCCAGAGTTCACGTCTCTCCATTAGGATTGACTTTGGATTAACAGGTAATCCAGTTTGTACTTTAACGTGGGATCAAACACAAGAATCACTTCAATCGTATTTTAGTGAACGTCTTCATCTTCATTATTAAAAGTTTGTAATATCCTCCTTTTCTCTCTCCCTCTCTCGCTCTGTGTTAATTGTAGTAGTTCAGTGGTAAAGAGCACCCAAAAGCCAAAGCCAATTGTTAGCTTAGCGCCGGCGCATAAAGGTTAGATACTGCATTAGCATTTAGATGAGTGAGAGACTCTGGGAGGGAGAGAGTAATTATGCCTCGCTTGGTGGTTCATTTAAGTGATTGGGTGTGTGTGTGTGTGTGTGTGTGTGTGTGTGTGTGTGTGTGTGTGTGTGTGTGTGATAATGAATTTTCACACAGAGCTGTTTGTAATTTGTTTACGTGTGGTGCAATGTCACTCACCGTTTGTTTGTGTGTCTGAGCACACTTGTCTGACATTTTCTTAAAAAATAAAAAAAAAAAGAGGTCTGTTACTCGTCCAGCAGCAATAAAACTCAGCATTTGAAGTGATGATGAAGCATTGTATATTATTTCAATTCCCATCCCTGTTTTAGGTTAAAAATCAAACAATCTTCCAAAAACCCCAACAGTGTTTAAAAAAACCAACTTACTTCAAGATAAAATGCAAAACAGTCATAAAATAGACCTGCCTGTTTCCATGACGACGGTGCTCCGGGCCACTGGGAATTCTACTTATTGAAAACAACGACCAAGGTGGAACTTTTTGAAAACGTTTGAGCTCCATCGTCATGTAAACTGGCAAAAATGAGACTTTCTGGAAACGCTTGAGTTCTGTCTGCATGAAGACGGAGGAAATGCTGCTCCTGCTCCTGCTCCCGCTCTTCCCCCTGCTCCTGCTCTTGCGCTTGCTCTTCCCCCTGCTCCTGCTCCTGCTCCTGCTCCTGCTCTTGCTCTTGCTCTTGCTCTTGCTCTTGCTCTTGCCTCTGCCCCTGCTCTTGCTCTTGCTCTTGCTCTTGCTCTTGCTCTTGCTCTTCCCCCTGCTCCTGCTCCTGCTCCTGCTCCTGCTCCTGCTCCTGCTCCTGCTCCTGCTCCTGCTCTTGCTCTTGCTCTTGCTCTTGCTCTTCCCCCTGCTCCTGCTCTTCCCCCTGCTCCTGCTCCTGCTCTTGCTCTTGCTCTTGCTCTTGCTCCTGCTCTTGCTCTTGCTCTTGCTCTTGCTCTTCCCCCTGCTCCTGCTCTTCCCCCTGCTCCTGCTCCTGCTCTTGCTCTTGCTCTTGCTCTTGCTCTTGCTCTTGCTCTTGCTCTTGCTCTTGCTCTTGCTCCTGCTCCTGCTCTTGCTCTTGCTCTTGCTCTTGCTCTTGCTCTTGCTCTTCCCCCTGCTCCTGCTCTTCCCCCTGCTCCTGCTCCTGCTCTTGCTCTTGCTCTTGCTCTTGCCTCTGCCCCTGCTCTTGCTCTTGCTCTTGCTCTTGCTCTTGCTCTTGCTCTTGCTCTTGCTCTTGCTCTTGCTCTTGCTCCTGCTCCCGCTCTTCCCCCTGCTCCTGCTCCTGCTCTTGCTCCTGCTCTTGCTCTTGCTCTTGCTCTTGCTCTTGCTCTTGCTCCCGCTCTTCCCCCTGCTCCTGCTCCTGCTCTTGCTCCTGCTCTTGCTCTTGCTCCTGCTCTTGCTCTTGCTCTTGCTCCTGCTCTTGCTCTTGCTCCTGCTCCTGCTCCTGCTCACCACGGCCATAGTAACAAGTTCTTGTGCACATGCTCAGTAGAGACCATCAGAACAAAGTTTCCTCTGTGGTGTCGTGACTCCCAGTCCATGTTCTCCTGGGACTTGGTGGTTACAATCCAACTTGGGAGTTTAATTTTGACAGTCACTGTAATAACAACCCAATAGTTCTCCTCCTCATGCGTGAGTAACAAACATGGCGGCCTCTGTAGTGGCGTGACTCCCAGTCCGCGTTCTAGTTTTATAGTTGAGATTCTCCTCTAATAGCGTCCAGTTAGTCATCTGTCCACACGAATGTCAGATACTCGATTGTGATTATGTTTGTTGCATTAGGCTCGACATGAAAACTTTATCATTCTGTGTCTGTGCCTTTGCTGTGTAAACGAGAAACCTCTCTGAAAGAACGAGGCGTTGTCACACACACTCACAAACAGCTGGTAATAGGTGGTGTCGATAGCACCTTGCAGCTACATGACATTTGCAATTAGAGGATTCGCTCCACGTTTGTGTTTGCAAGCGCGTCTTGGAGTGCAGGTTAAAGGTTAATTCCTATTAATACAGACTGATAAACCAGACCTGACTTATTGATCACCACTTCTCTGCCTGCCTGCCTTCCACCGCTTCTGTTTTCTTTCCTTCTCCTCTGTTTGCCGTCTTCCTCAGGATCCCCCCCTCACTTTGTTTTGATCAGCCCCTCAATGAGAAGAAAGAGCGGGAGAGGAACAACATACAGAGATAGATGGAGCAACAGAAAGAAGAATAAAGAACTAAATGATGAAGGATAAGAATGGGAATTTGGAGAGGTAGAAGAGCTGGTTATCAAATAATGGGGCTGTGCTGGAGGAAAAAACATATATTCAGTGATGTTGATTACTGTATTTGGCTTTAAAATAGAAAATCAGAGTTATTTCTCTTTCTTTATAAGTGTTATAAAAGTCCAACCAGCTTTAAATGGTTCCTGTGCGTGAGTCGAGACATGGTCATTCTCTTCAGTAAATACTCACAACTGCATTGCTCTCCCTGTTATTATCAATCTGCTTTCATGTGTGAGTGTTTGTGTCGGGGAGGCGGAGGCGAGGCGGCACATCTGCACCTGGCAGTGTGCTGATGGATGAGCACAGTGTCTCTGAGTGTGTGCATGTTGTGCACCTCGTTTACCGTTGATGGATTTAGGAAGCATAGCAGTTGAGCCCAATTATATTGACGTTGTGGGAATTTAAGGGTGTGTGGTCTAAATAATAGTCTGCCTCAAGATCGATGATTAACATCCATCCGTCCATCTTCTGCACCCACCTGAGGTTTGCTGCAGCCGATGATGGTGATGGGAGGTTTTTAAAGTGACCCATGCACGCTCAGGGAGAACATGAGGACTTTGCACAAACCATCCACTCAAGTTACCATGACAGGAATGTGTGTGTGTGTGTGTGTGTGTTTGTTTTTCCTACATTTTGGGAACCAAATCTATTCATATGCTTTAATAATGAGGACATCATAAAAAATTCAACCGAAATTTGCACAACATAAATAAAATAAAGTCGGAGTCATGGCTGAGTTCAGAGTCAGACTTTAAGAAATAAATGTAAGTCACGACCGTGTGCAGAGATTCTACCGTGTGTCTGCAGCACATTAACAAGGGAAATCAAACTCTTTTAGAGTAATATCACCGAGATTTACTGTTGTACATTATTTGTAAAATATGTGTGACGTTGTGGTTGGATTTTTTTGTTGGCGATATCGCTGATGCCAATACTACTCATGCTACATGCTAAGTGGCTTTGTGGCTCACACGCCAGTGAGGCTACATGCTAGAGACATTCAGGCTCACACATCCTGTCATTACGGGTAGCTCGATGCCTTGCTCTACAGCCCACAGTAGCATAGCGCAGAGCGTAGCGACTGTGAGGCTGTTTTCATTTCATGACATTGGATCATTTGATAGCATTTTTGTTGCTGAGCAGCTCATCAGGGGCTTTGGAACACTTGTATTCAAGATGATGTCAGATTGCATGGCCTCTAGAAACAGTGACATCTGAGGAAGCACAGATATCACTTTTGTAAAGGACGAGTACAATGACCAACATTTAGCTACTTTCCGATACAGAGTACAGATACGAGTACTCATTAAATTACATTAAGCCTGATTTACGCTCCATGAATAAATGATAAGGCATGTCATGCGGCTTGGCTTCAGTGCGGTTGTATTGTCCTTCTACCAGCAGAACTTCCATGAGACAAAAGCTTTACCTGAAACTAATGCAGAGAAGATTTAATATGCGTTACCACACACTGGGTGTTTCAATCAGTCGCTGGGCAATCATGTGCCTCTTAGAGGAAAAAAATTAATTCAATGTGAGATAGATTTTTTTCCTCTCGAAGGGCAAAGTAGGTTTTTTTAATTTTTCCAATATTAAAGAGGGTTTTACTGAATAGAGTGAGAGCTGCTTTAAGTTACTGCACTGGTTTTCATATTGTATAGAATTATAATTAAGGATCAAACTCCTGTGGATACCATTTATTCTGCACTCAGATTGACACTTAATGAGACACAAATGAGCACAAATGCTAAAAAGGCAAAAAAAATAGATTTTGGTTTTGAAATAAAAAGTAACAAAACACGCAACTTTCTTTTGACGGACTCGTGACGAGTAGGTGAAAAGAGATGCCTTGAAAATTACTTTAATTATGACTGTGTGGTAAAAAAATAAACCAAATAGCACAGCAGCATCAAGCCATGTCAATTTGTTTGAACCCCCCCCCAAAAAAAAGAAAAACACTAAAAGTTGATGCTGTGAAGCAGAGCATCTGTCATCTGCTTCCACCTGGTGTGAGAAGAAAGGAGGCGGGAGGCGGGAGCAGAGGAAAGAAATCGGATTCAGCCGCTGTTTTGTTCAGTGTTTGTCCTGAGCAGAGATATCGTCATGATTTCTGACTTGGAAATGAAAGACAAGGCTCGTCATCGGACCTGATACCTCGTAACATCACTGGAAATTAAACTTTAACCTCGCCTGTTGGGGGAAACTGTCACTTCACATTCCTACAAAACGGCTTTGTGATCATTTGGAGTAGGGAAGCAACGATCCACGTTTTTTCACTTCCAATCCGATCCTGATACCTGAATGTGGATATCTGCCAATACCAATACTATTCTGATAGCAGAGCTCTGTTTGCTTTAATATTATTATTATCATTACTGTTGACTTTATATGAGGCTGTAATAAACTCCTCTCTACAGTAAAGTTTGAAATGTACTAATGTATACATGTATTCTCTCAAAAGACAACTTGAGGTTAGTATCAGGACAGAAAAGGAAGCAGTACAAAGTATTTTAGTTCCATGTGGACAATATGGGGGTCTGCGTGACGTCATCATCTCATAATAAACTACTTCTATCACTTTATTAATCCCTGGGGAAACTCTTGAGCAAGGCAGCAGCAACACAATGTTTCCAGCTCTAACGCAGCTCCAACCATTGGGACTATTTTCAGGGAGTTTAGCGTGGAGGAGGACGCAGCTCCACGGAGGTGTGAATCGCCTGCTGACAGCCTGGAGGAGCTGCTGCTCATTGTTCTGATGTCAGAGCTGTTCTCCTCCCAGAGCTGGAGTTTGAAAACACTGACGTCTGGCTGCAGAGTGCCGCCCTGCTGGACTACGGCTTTGCTAACATTGCTGCGTTGCTTTGCTAACATCCACGTTGCTGTAGCTTTGTTAACATCCACGTTGCTGCGTTGCTTTGCTAACATCCACGTTGCTGTGTTGCTTTGTTAACATTGCACGTTGCTGCGTTGCTTTGCAAACATCCACGTTGCTGCGTTGCTTTGTGGTGTTTTGAGTGTAAAATCCATCCAAACAGCAACATGTTGCCATGAGAAGTTGGCTAGCACAGTGCTACTTCCCTAGCCTGCTCGCTGGCTGCAAACTGTGGACTGGATTTCCTGACTCATCCCTCCTGGTCTCATTGAGACCCGCCTCCCTTCAGGAAATCCAGTCCACAGTTTGCAGCCAGCGAGCAGAGCAGCCAACCCGTCAGTACCACTTGTAGAGTCATTTCAGCAACATGAAGCAGACGAGGCTTCATGGATCAGAAATCTCCGCAGGTTGGATTGGAAATTTCTGATCAGTGAATTACGTTGATATCGGAACCCGATAGGTACTGGATGGGATCGACCCCATCAATAATTGTCAGTGGAAGTGTGAGAAGCATGAACTCCTGACTGGGACCCGGTAGGGTTGGTGCCGTGAATCTGTTCGTCAACATGGCCAATACTAAAATAGAGACGAATGGATTGCCATTAGCTCTGATAGCTTTGTGTGTGGCTGAGTGCAGTGAAGTGCAGGAAAAATAAGCAGTACTTCAGCTCTCTGCAGCCGCAGCTGCTTGTTAATTGGCGTAGCGACACGCTGCTGCCACCGTCGGTGTCTGGTCTGCTTGGCTGCAAAGAATCAGCAACTTTCCAACAAATTATCTTTGCACTGTTCCAGATTACATCTCCCAATCCAGGGTCTCTTTTCTTCCACTTCCGCCAGGGAAAATGTTCTGATTCACACAGGATTCAAATCTTTCTGACCTTTTTAAAGCATTTAGTCCCAAAATCTTAAGCTCCACATCAAAAAAAAAAAAAACAGAATCCCCGTCCTGAACCGGGGTTCGAACCTGGGCCCCCACACACACTGTTAAGTGTTAGGATAAGCATTTCCTCTCAATAATTCTTTGAAAAACTTTGACTATTTTAGTACTTGCCATCCACTTGGTCCAATTAGCATTCGTGATTTACTTAGAAATGGGAAAATCCGGTCTCCAAGTGTGGATTATGGAAATTATAAAGAAGCAGGACAAAGTGGGAACTTCCCACTGAAAAAGTGGGAAATCTTGCTGAGCCTGAAGTGTATTTAATGCATTGATATGAGAAATATTATTCCTTGACGAGGCACCCTGATATGAATCAACCCGATTGATTAAATATAGACGAACTCCATTAGCATAGCAATTTGCTAGCTACAAGAACACAGCAGCAACTGGAGTTTATTGATAATATTGACTTTAGGAACATCAGTACACGTCAGCATTTTATAACTTATCTGCAGAAAAGGCATCATTTTAACGTTTTTGTGAAAAGGTCATCGTTTACACATCAATGTACTGAAAATTATGTCTGTTTACGCGACAACGGCAGAAACACTGTTGTACAGCTGTTGTCATGCAAACCAACCTCCAAAAACCCAATTCAATTTTTGCATTTTCCCTTGAAAATGTTGCCGTGTAAACGAGCCATTCCTGTCACTGAATGCTCCCGTAGTAAAAAGTAGGAATCTTTGGGGTTTTCTGGCTCCTATCAAAGTCAAAAAGGTTGAAAGAATTTTTTTTTCACAATCAGAAAGCAAAAGACTAAAAAACTTTGTGTTGAGCCGCTGGGCGAGTGAATGATGAACATCAGGGAGACGTTTTCACGGAGCACTGGAGGTAAAGTTCATGAATTGAGCCGGCGAAAACAGCAAATTCAGGAGAGAATCACTGCTGTCTAGACAAATACATGACTTAAGTGTCGGAGGGAATGTTTTGCGGGTGTGAAGAGATGGATGGTACACTGAATATCAGATGTTTCCCGCTTCAGGCTTTGATCTTTTCTCTCTGAAACGGATTAAAAACATAAAGCAAACGGCCGCGGCTGCTTGTCGTCGGACGCTTTGCCTCCGTCGGGTGAATCCGCAGCACAAGGAGCTCGGAGCTGAACTAGGAGGAAACCTGAGGTCAATCAGGACAGAACCTTAGCGGCACCATGTAGTTAGCATGTTAGCATGGTTGGATGCTAAGTAGCTAATGACTGTGAAAACATCTGGTCTGGCAAAAGACGCTTTGGCTTGGCAGGTGATCGTGTAATGAGGCTAAAAAAAACCACCACACACACACACACACACACTAAAACACTCTGATCCCCACTCTTATTCCGAGTCGGTGACCTTAAGCCTCCAAATTGGACGAGAAAATGTGTTTGTGAGTTGGAAAGCTTTTTTTTTTAAACCCACCATCTTTGAAATGCAGGGATTGTTTTCATTTCCACATAGTTGATGATCTTATTGACCAACATTATTGCACTTTACAGTCTCCCTTGCTTCAACATGCTCCTTTCAAAGAAAGTTATGTGCCTATTTCTTTATTGGATTAGTGTTTCTGATGAATGGAGAACCAGTTCGTTGTCCTCTAACCCCGTTTATTCCTTCTTCTCAAAGGAAAGGCTGCCTTTCCTCTCAGACAGACAGTCGATTACTGCGTTTGATGAGCGTCCCAGTCAACCTACAGTTCCCCTTTTATAAATAGCCAATTTTCAATGTACTGCTCTCAAGCATCTCCTTTTTGTTTTGATACAAATCCAATTTCAATGATATAAAAAGTTGGAACCTTAAAAATCAACCAAATTCAAACAGTCATTTTCTTCTTTAAAAGATCCTTGTCTCTTGTCTATTTGATGTGTTTCTATTGGATTAAAAAAACAAACTTTTTTCTTCCATTTAGTCTTGTTCCAAAAAGAGCAGAATCCAATCTAAATCTATCACCTGTAAAGTATTTGAAGGCTCATTTTCTACCAACCCCCCGTATTGCAGCGTCCGTCCCTCTAGATTACATTAGATAGGAATAAATAAAATAAAAAAACTTGAACGTTCCCTGTGGGGAAACTGGCGTTATCGATAAAAGAGGAACGAGAACAAACAAGATAATTAAGATATCAGCATGAGCTGCAACAAATAGTGATTTCAGTTACACGTTTCCAGTGAACACACATCGTTTTTGGGTTTTTATTTCAGAGAAGTTTGACATTTAAACAGAAACAATGTTCATTTCCACGTCAGAAACACTGAAAACGATGTCATAAGCATTCCGGGCCACTAGTTGGTGCTGTTGTTTGTTTTTGTAATGAAACCAGACACACATGCTGAAGAGAACAATGGGCTCTAAACATTAACACTGGCAGAACACAGACAGTGGAGTGGTCAGACCATGCTACCGCCATGTTTGTTATTGTCCACCTCCTCACGCATGCACAGAATTTACATGCTCAGTAGCAGCGCCAACAAGGAGCCCGAGCATTTCCAGAAAGTCACGTTTTCGCCCGTTGACATGGCGACGGAGCACAAGCATTTTCAAAAAGTTCCACTTTGGGAGACGCCTTGAGAAAATTGTGGTTTTAGTGTCTCCGAGCACAAAACACAAGGAATGGCTGCTGTGTGAATGCTAAACACCTCTGTCAATGTGTGATTCCTGGAATCCAATAAAAACCTGGAAAGAAGAAGACGTTGTGTGGGAGTGGTACTGTGGGTCTTTTTTTTTCTTGCTTCATTTCCACCTCTGAACTGCTCGCCATGACGCTTGGGGCCAGATATGACAGGAACTGGATTCACTTTCTGATGCTGACACCCGGGACGGAGGCATCGACTCGCTCTTACGCTTGATTATATTGTGGAAATCTGTCCTTGTTCAGTTCGATTCCAAACGTGTGAACTTGTGAGGCGGTGGTGAGTTTTTCTATGTGTAGCAGAATGAGCAGCGAGAGGGAGGGAGGGAGGGAGAGAGCGAGGGAGAGGGGGGGCAGAGGGAGAGAGAGAGAGGGGGGGGGGGAGAGAGAGAGAGAGAGAGATAGAGGGAGGGGGGGGTGAGAGAGAGAGAGAGAGATAGAGGGAGGGAGGGTGGGAGGGAGAGAGAGAGGGAGAGAGAAAGAGAGAGAGGGGGGGGGGGGGGCAGGAGACAAATGAACAGAGTGTGATGAGAGAGTGAAACGATGCCCTGGCTTTTTACAACTTCAGGTGTTTCTGCAGCACGAAGTGTTGGCCTGACCGAGAGTGCCTGTGTGTGTGTGTGTGTGTGTGTGTGTGTGTGTGTGTGTGTGTGTGTGTGTGTGTGTGTGTGCGTGCGTGCGTGCGTGCGTGCGTGCGTGCGTGTGTGTGGGTGTGTGTCTGGGTGTGTGTGTGTGTCTTCATGCAGAGGTACCGAGGCAGCCAGCACTGTGACAGGGAGGAGAGTGGGAGGATGTTTCTGTCAAGAGTTCGTTGTGTGTGTGTGTGTGTGTGTGTGTGTGTGTGTGTGTGTGTGTGTGTGTGTGTGTGTGTGTGTGTGTGTGTGTGTTTGTGTGTGTGTGGTGACCACTGCTGAAAGCTGTCAAAAGGAGACAAGTTGAGGTGAAGAGAGGTCCCAATGGTGTGTGTGTGTGTAATTCCATGCTCATGTGTTTAGCTCTGTTGGTGCTTGTGTGTGTGTGTGTGTGTGTGTGTGTGTGTGTGTGTGTGTGTGTGTGTGTGTGTGTGTGTGTGTGTGGGGTGGTGGAGGCCGTGTCCACTGGGCTGTTGAAGTCGAGTTCCACTCGACCACCCCGGCCCGGACCAACTGTCAATCACTTCAAACTCCCTCGACCCTCCACAGCTCCAAATCACTTTCCCAAACTGGTGTAGTTCTTCCCACAGTTTACAACATTTATTCTCCGAGTTACAAAAGCTATAAATATCTCTCTCACACACACACACACACACACAAACACACACACGCACACACACACACACGCACGCACGCACGCACACACACACACACACACACACACACACACACACACACACACACACACACACACACACACACAGTGATTAGCATCTCTGACTGGGAGACTCATTAATCACAGGCTTCATTCTGGCCGCCGGCCGGCATTCTAGATAAAGGTGCACAAGCAGCTTGTCAATATTCTGCCCCCATCTTGTCCTGTATTCCTCAGACTTGTCTTAAGGTCTATAGACTGGAGCACAGAGATAGGAAAAGAGCGTAAAAAAAAAAAAAAAAAGAAGTTAAATTAGCCACATTCATAGACTAATAAGTTAATGGGCGATATGAGTCTGACAGGATTTCCCAGCATGCCTTTGGTCGGAGCGTCCCCTTCATGAGTGTCGTCTGTTTGAACCGGAGGGTAACGGGTCCACAGAGGGAGGTTCATAAAATGTTAACTTAACAGGCTTAAGTTGTTTTTATCTGTAGACATTTACAATGTGCCTTCATTTGATGAGAGATCAGAGTCTTACTAGTTGGGGAATTCCCACTTCCATGTTGGGAAAGTTCCAAGACCTCCTTGGCAACAGGAAACCAGCAACCACTTAGTCGGGTCGAGAGCTAAGTGAGGAAAGTGCTTTGAAATATAATCATCAACAGTCCATCCATCCATCCATCCATCCATCCATCCATCCATCCATCCATCCATCCAGCCATCCATCCAGCCATCCATCCATCCATCCAGCCATCCATCCAGCCAGCCAGCCATCCATCCATCCATCCATCCATCATCATGATGATTCAGTTCATGAGGCATCAGTAACGATCGCTCATGTAGAAGATGGAAAAAAACAAAATCTCTGGAATTTCTGATTTGTTTTAGTCCAGCAACCTTTCATGACCCCTGGCAAACATGATATAAACAAATCAGTGTTTAACCCTTTAGTTGTATAGTCATGAGAATAATAAAAGTATGTGATGGTAGTGCTCTCCTGGGAGAGTTACCTGCCCGTCGCTCCCAGAGCGCTTCAAACAAAAGCTGCCGACTCCTGCAATTCAAATCTCAACAACCTCGGGCTCCTCTGACACCGCCTCCAGGGGGTTCTGGACCATAGTCGCTCTGTATGGACACACGTACTCTACTGTGGAGAATGAGAAATATATTTCATTTTCATATCGTTTCACAAGGACTGTGTGTGCGTGCGTGCATGTGTGTGTGCGCGTGTGTGTGTGCGTGTGTGTGTGTGTGTGTGTGTGCGTGTGCTGTGAAATTCAATTTTGAGTGGAAGTTGCCTTTAGGTGCAGGCTGCTTTGTCGGACCAAGGTCATTGACAGGTTAGCTGGACTCGGAGGTAGAAATACATTCCTATTTAACTTTCCAGTAGGAAATAGGACATCGGTCGACTCTGGGGAGAAAAACACGTCGGAGGCAGCAGATAGAAGCACATCTCCACCGATGAAATCAGGACAATGATGAGAAGCAGAGGAGTCGGTGTGTGTTGGAGGGTTGTGCACCTGTCCAAAGCTATAAATACACACACACACACACACACACACACACACACACACACACACACACACACACACACACCCCCGCTGGAGCCCTTGGGTAAGCCTGTCCTTGCTCTCCGGTCAGGGCGAAGCCTGACCTGGTTTCAACAATGACCTCAGGTGGTGGAAACTCAAACAAAAACACAAATATACATCGACATTCAGATCTGCTCTTGTGCAGGTACACAATGAGAGCATGAACACTCCACATTGTGTTACTTTTGTGAGTGAACACGTTTTTTTTTGTGTTGTTTTACTGACTGGCTCCTTTTGTCTCTGATGGCTTAGTTTTTACTTTTCTGTCACGTGTTTCCTTTTCACGTTCCATCCATTTCCTGCAGATTTATTTAAAATGCAACCTGTTGCTAATAATCTCCCAGCCTGAACACGACCCGTTGTTAGATAGATAGATAGATAGATAGGTAGATAGATAGATACTTTATTCATCCCTGTGGGGAAATTCACAGTTCTCATAATATAAGTGTGTAAACAGATTTTGGTCCCCACAACAATGATAAATTCTCACAAACGCTCACTTGCTTCCATCACTTAATTCAACATTAAAATAATTAACAGTAATTTCCACCGAGATTTACTTCAGTCTTAAGAGTATTAACTGCTACGTTGCAGGAAATCATTTGTGTTGGCTTCGTCCCTGTACTTCTCAGCAGTGATCCATCTGTTCCACATTTCACTGCTGCTAACATTTTTAACATTGCTACAGAGTGACAGTTAAATTCTATTCTATTCTATTCTATATTTATTATGGAGGGGTGTGTGTGTGTGTGTGTGTGTGTGTGTGTGTGTGTGTGTGTGTGTGTCAGTAGTCCTATCTTGCCACATGCCTGTGTAGTTAATGTGTTTTTGATGAACGAATAGGTCAGGACTACACTGGCTAAACCCCAGGTTAGCAGATAAAATACGTGTGTGTGTAAATCAGCTGCATTCCCAGTGTGTGTGTAAGTTTGAATAACATTGACACACATCTCCACAGTCACTCCTGTAGTAATTATCACTGCGACATGGTGTGTAATCCAGCTGCTGTGACCTCTGACGCTCGTCATGCACTGAAGGAGCTGAACCCTGTTGCCTCACGCAGCTCCAGATATTCAACTGTAATCGTCTAAACCTCGCGGTGCGACCTTTGCTCCGCCGTCAACACGTTGAGAAGGTCTATTCTTAGACGTGTTACGTCATGTCTCCAGGATCCGCGAGTGCAGCAGAGTCGGAAGTCATTCGGTGAGATTTGTGTTGTTTATCTGAGAGTCTCTGGGGGCGTTTGTGAAGTTGTTGCACCGCCTCCAGGTACTCATCAACCAATAGGAACGCAACAGGCTCCCCACCACAGTGATGGTGTTCACACCGAGTCCAAGACCAGAGTATACCAAGACCAAGAGCGTGTCAATCTGTACTACAACACCAGCTTACAGCTTCAATAACAACTAGTCAACTCGTCACATGGACAGAGAACATAGAACATGATGTTTTCCTTAACATTGTGAAATTATTAGGATGTACTAATCAAGTTCATGAGATCCATGATGCTCAGAGGGTAATGAATACCTGAGACTTAGACTTTATTAACAACAAATCAAACACATTCTACCTCACAGAGGGGCGTCATCATCCACGATACCCATCTCACCCATGGTGTTATTCACAATTACAACATAACCTGCTCCAACCAGGATAATAGCACATAGCAGGGTGACTAAATAACAACACAACACAACATAATAATCCCAATTATCTCTGACAAAATGTTCCGGGAATATTAAAATGCAAAAACATAAGGTAGCCTGTATCTAAGAAGTAACCAGCCAATAAACTTTTTGGGAGTTAACTTGTGCTAAACAGTTTAACGAGATCATTGAACACCTCGATAGTTTGTTTACAAGATCTTTAATATGGGACAGACAGCAAAGCCAGCTCGATTTGACCCACACTGTCTGCGAACTGGGGACGTTCCTGGTCATTTATATGATCAACCAACACTAGTCAACGAGTCTAAGAAATGAAAATGATTAATCGAGCAACATTTATTCAGGCTCAGTGTATTTCATTGACCTCTCGAAGTGGAGGTAGTGTTTGTGAGGTAACGGGCCGCGATCACAGCGTCTCTGGGTAAATGATGTCCACTTGGCCTGCCAGCAGCAACAGTAGCAGCTTGAGAACCAAATGTTTGGGTTCAGCTGAGCGTTTTGCCCATTTTAGTCTCTGTCTTCATCTTGGTGCCTTACGTTCAATCGTTATACGCTGCAGATGGAGCAGGAAGGACTGAAAAAAGATCAGGATCTCTGGTGAAAACGCATCAGCAGACGCTCCGGATTGAACCCGGCCTGCAGAAATGAAGCAGTGACGAAGCTAAAAGGACCTGAATAATCTCCGTCTGCCGCGACGTTCCTGAAGTGGAGGCCAAATGCTCGCATAGCTAAAGAAGAGCTTTTAGCATCCCAGCTAATTTAAACCAAGTATTAAGGCAGCGAGAGGTGTGGAGTGAAGGGCCACTTCAACCTACACATTCCTCTTATGAATATTTACAGGGATTTAACCGGCTTTGGCTGAAGAGAAAATTATGTAGAGTAGATGTGCAGTCTGTTGGCAGGACGTGTGTGTATATATATATATATATATATGTGTGTGTGTGTGTTGTGTTTTTTTGTAAACGTTCGATTCCCAGGGCAGCTTCATTTTCTATGTGTTAGTCTATGTGTGCATTAAATTGGTTGTTTTAATACCAACTGGAGGCCGTCTGCATTAATGGAGCTTTGAATCCGTCCTCGCTGGGATTAGTGTGACTCTGCATTGTCATTCATGTTTAATAAGCCGCAGTGGAAGGTGGAGATACGCTGCGCTGAGTCACAGCGGCTGTTTGTGATGGAGTTTAAGTTTGACACTCAAAGGCGCTGTTCTGTATAAAACTAGATAATTCAAACTTATGAGGTGAAAGGAAAACGCCGCTCACAGCCAAACTGTTTTGTTTTATTAACGTTGATCTTTATTCAGAAAAGTGTCACGTTGACATGAATGTTTTTTTCTCACAGACGCTCAACTTTAAAAAAACTTACTTTTTAGAAATAAATAAATGCAGTTTATTTACAAAAAACAGCTAAAGAAATGTGAAGAATGTTTGGTATTATTTCACAATTATCTTGTTTAGTTTGTATACATGGAGCTGAATATTCTTTCCCCTTTTTCATCAAAAAGTGCCGCCATTTTTTATTTAATGAAATTCAGTTAACTTCTTAAGAAAATAACTATCTTTTTCAGAATTGAAGTGCATGTGGTCAATTTCTAAGAACATACAATAACTTGTTTCATATACATTTAGGAAAAGAAACGCTAAAAAGGGTCTTGAAAACTGGGGAAATCAAATCCCCAAAGTGTGGGGGGAATACTGACTATATATTGTACAAACTGGTTTGAACTGTTCTTTCAAATGGACCTGATATGGCTGCTTGATAAAAATGAAAAAAACAAACAAACATAAAAGCTTGTTTCATATTCTCTCATATACATTTAATCAAAAAATAGTCCCCCCAACTTTAAACTAAATATATATTGGAAAAGTTTAACTTAAAATATAACTATCATGTAATAATCCACATTTTCCTAATAACCAATCAGAACTACACCTTTGTTACTATTGAAAGACCCTATATAACGGCAGGATGAGTCCATGACACACCTTTAAATTTAATATTTCCAACTCACTTTACCGGCTTCGTAGAAAAGTACAAGATGACAAAGGTCCTGAAGAATACACGTCCTGCTCAGTGAAGAAACACGCTCAGGGCTGTAAAATGTGTTTCCACCGTAAACACACGCACACGGTTTATGTGTATAAGCATATGTGTGCACGTCTGATTTGTTTGTGACGGTGTGTCTTTACCTCGGAGAGGCTTCCAGACTGAGGTTCAAAGTGAGACAGTCGCCTTCATCAGCTCTGGGAATCGGCTGGGTGATAAAAAAAAGCTCCGCTTCCCTCTTATTCCCACGTGTGTGTCTGAGAACAGATGTTTCAACACACCACACACACATAGACACATGCACACACACACACATAGACACTCGCTTGCACTTTCACGTCTTTGTACCAGCTGACGTGAGGAACAGAGAATACGTTATAATTGGTTATTGATATCCAGGTGAACTTGAAGCCAAGAGATTTTTTAGTAATTAATGCAAATTGCGAGAGGAAATTTTTATACTCTTAAAGAGTTGAATAAGAAGGAAGGTAATTAAAAAAAAACCTGAACAGAAGAATAAATTGAGGTATACATGATATTAAGTAGGTGAAAAAAACATGAATATGTTTGAACCAAGCGAGGAAGAAGATGGATGGACTGAATTATCTCTGTTTTGTTCGAGCACCACAGGTTCACCATAAAGATGAAACATAACCTCGATTCATGGTGATCAGAGCTGCTTCGTCCAAACAAAAATCATTAGTTTTTAAAACTTTTTACTTGAAGGTAAGAGCTGCCACCTCTCACACATTACAGAGTCAACACATTAAACTCTGACCTCACTCAGGAACACCAAGATGTGATTGACGTTGAAGCATCATTTTAACGAAGTTTAGGTTCATTCTGAAGTCTCCAAGTGACAAATGGTCCTGCAATTTGGTACCAAACAACCAACCAACCAATCAGTTAGTTAGCCAACCAACTAACCAACCCTAACCCTAACCTTAACCCTAACCCTAACTCGATCCAACCAGTTAATTAACAATCCCCCAACCAACAAATCCTTCAATAAATCCAAGCGGCCGATATATGTTT
Organism: Lipophrys pholis; assembly: GCF_963383615.2. NCBI lineage: Eukaryota > Metazoa > Chordata > Actinopteri > Blenniiformes > Blenniidae > Lipophrys > Lipophrys pholis. Next base: position 832,622 of record NC_137637.1, read on the forward strand.
AATATTATAATATATTATATATTATAAGAGGCGCTGCCCCTCCTGCCTTTATCACAAATTGCACCCTGCATTATTTACAGCTTTAAAATGGTAGTAAGCATCACACCAGCATGTTCATTTTGAAGCACTTAATCGTAATCAACCAACATATTTTAATACTGATCACAGCGTTATTCCAGTAGCCCGACACTGGACCTTGAAAATCACATAAAGTGGTGAGTCCAAGAAGTCACAGTGTTTTGCAGTTGATTTTCTCAAAAATGGCTAAATAGTAAAAATGAAGCATCACATTATAGTGCGATTACTTTAACAGCACAAATACAAGAAACTCTGTGGGTTTCTTTGTGTTAAACGGGAGGTTTGTACGATACTGTGCAGTAAGTGAAGAGATGAAGCCACTAAACATCTATGAGAATGAGCTTTTAGCATCCTCCAATGTTTTAGTGAATTAGTTCATCTTTTGTTCATGTGTTATTTACATAGGAGCGTCTCATCCCAGCTCACTTTGTCTGATTGTAAGGAGGATCAACCAAAGGTAAATAAGGAAAAATCTAAGGAGGAAGCAGGAGGAAGTGATGTGAAAATGCAAAGAAATGAAGCTGATAGAAGATGAGCGACATCATTCTGTTAGTTTGGTGAATAGAAATAACCTAAGTTCAATACAGTGCAGACATGGTGGAGAGAACATAGTGACCGGGGTAATAAGTAGAAATATAAAGACATGATACCAGGAGGAGAAATTGCTGGAGGGAAGAAAGTGATGAGGTGAGAACAAGGGGTGAGCAGGGCCGTGGAAAAGACATGAGTAGGACAGGAACAGCGAGGCAACTGGTGAAAGGAGAATTTAAAAAACTGAATAGAAGAAGAAATGATGGTCATAAAAGAGAAGCAGAGGAATAGTAAAGTTGACAGGAGAAGAAGAAGCGAGGGGGACAAGGAGCGAGCTGGTCACCCCTGTAGTTCTGCTGGGAGGAGGTCTGAACCTGCTGCCTCTCCTAATGAGCACCGCAGAGAGCCAGGGGAGGGTCTCTGGAGCTGCATTCAGGAGTGTGTGTGTGTGTGTGTGTGTGTGTGTGTGTGTGTGTGTGTGTGTGTGTGTGTGTGTGTGTGTGTGTGTGTGTGTGTGTTTGTGTGTGTGTGTGTGTGTGTGTGTGTGTACAGAAATCTGTCTGCCTGCTTCTGCCTCCATACGTTGGAGATGAGAGTTTGTGTATAAGAGTTTTTCCCCACGGCTCTGCGCGTGCCTGTTTTTGCACATCGATGCTTGTAAGGAGCCAATTTGAGCCGCGGGCCTTGTTAACTTTAAGGTTTGGGTGAAAGGGAGTGCAGACGACATGACTTTGAAATGCTTCAACCTGCTTTAGTAATCATCCAACAAGACGCTCCTCCTGCTCTGTTAGTGAACGAAGAGACTGCAGTGAGTTTGACATGAGGGTGGGCTGATGAAGAATCCTGCTTCTGACAGACCAGCCAGCCAATCAGTCAGCCAACTAACCAGCCAACTAACCAACAAATCAGCCAACCAGCCAACCAACCAACCAACCAACCAACCAACCAACCAACCAACCAACCAACCAACCAACCAACCAACCAACCAACCAGCCAGCCAGCCAGCCAGCCAGCCAGCCAACTAACCAGCCAACTAACCAACCAACCAACCAACCAGCCAGCCAGCCAGCCAGCCAACTAACCAGCCAACTATCCAACCAACCAGCCAACCAGCCAACTAACCAGCCAACCAGCCAACCAACCAACCAACCAGCCAGCCAGCCAGCCAGCCAGCCAGCCAACTAACCAGCCAACTAACCAGCCAACTAACCAGCCAACTAACCAATCAATCAACCAACCAATCAACCAACCAACCAATCAACCAACCAACCGACCAACCGACCAAACAAACAAAAACCCAATGAATTAATCTATCAACCAAGGAACCAACCAGGTGACCCACTAACAAACCACTTTTCTGCACATTAAGCAAAAGCCCGTCTAAAATAAAAGCAGTAATCAGCAAAGAGGACTTTAGGAAATGGTATCACAAAGGTGGAAACAAAAGAGGCAATATATAAAAAACCAAATAGTAATAATAAATTAATAAGAACAGGAAGTTCAGGGATATTAATCGTCTTTATGTTTTATGTTTTAAATGAACTTTTGCTCTGGCCTTAAGTCTTCAGGGAACTAGTGCTACTTGACCGTCTGGACCACGACCCAGTGGTTCTAGAGGCCTCCTACAATAGTTAAGAGGTTTTTAAACCAGAACATGGATCTTCAAGTCGATTCTTCCTAGACCCGCTCGATGTACCTGAAGGTCTCAGAGGGCCAAGGCTGAAAGTACCAGTCCATCACAGAGACACATAGTTCAACAGCTCAGTTGAGCTGAGACCCGTTTGGATTGTGAGAGAAAAGTCATGCATGCCGGAGGACGTGGGAAGTGAAGTGAGGCGGCCGTGCTTTGAGGATGGGTTGCTACCTGCTACACCACCGTTTGGCACCTTAATGTTCATTTTCCCAATGAAGAGCCCTTGAAATCCTAAATAGATTGCAATTATTTGTTGTCTGAGGTCTACGAGCTCATTGTTCTACCTTTGATATTTGCCTAATAATTCTTATGAACAAGCATATTTGAGTTTTTGACCTGCTTCTGATATGAGCTCCAGTTGATGGATGTGTACAACTAATATTAAAGTCCTGAATACAATGGCTGGGAAGGTTTTTCCTATTTAACTGTCTTCTGATGGGCTGTGAAAGTGATTATGTCAAAAGAATATATTTGAGTCCTGCTCTAGCAGCCGTGACACTTCAACAAAGGTCAAGTTGCATCAGAATAAACAACACAAACCTTGTGACGAGCACAAGCATCACTTCTCTCCATCAGAAGAGATAAACAAATTGGAGTACATTCATCCTTCACTCGCCTTGTACTGACACGCCTGCATAATCCTGAAGAATATTTCTACTGACATATATGATCATTAAACCACCAATCATGTACTAATTATTAGTTGTACTAATATTTGAAAGCCAGTGGTGACAACAGAAGTCGTATCCGCTGTCGTTTTGGTGATCCACAGTTCTGCTTTGTTGCTCACTTCCTCTAAATGAGGATCTGAACCGACTCTATAATTTGAAGGTTGCTAATGAGTGTCAAGATAAAACCTCGTGCTTCTTCTGTGTGTTTCTGACAAAAGCGTGCGAGTCGTACATTTAATTCAGTGTTTGTAGGTTTCTGAGCGGTGGGATCGGATTCAACTCTCTTTGAATGAAGTTAATAGACGTGTGCGAGTC
>NC_137637.1:838409-920909 GCF_963383615.2 Lipophrys pholis
CAATAGGCCCTTCAGGAAAACACTTCCTTCACTTCAACACACACACACACACACACACACACACACACACACACACACACACACACACACACACACACACACACACACACACACACACACACACACACACACACACACACACACTCGAGAACAGAGGGGCCTTTTAAACGGTAAATCTCCGCCCGCCCGCCCGCTCAGTCACTCATCTGGTCATTTGCTCATTTGGCTTTTGGTCTGTTTGGTCACTCACTCCTTCACTCCTCCACTCACTCCTTCACTCACTCACTCTCTTAATCACTAAAGCTCTCAGTCACTCGCTCACCCTCACCCATCGATGTGCTCATTACGGAGCGCCACAGGGATGACATGTTTTTGTAGGCCAGCCTGGAAGTTAGCATTAGCCTAGTTTTCTCAACAGAAAGCCGACAGGACTTTTACATTTGCTTTGTCTTTCCAACGCGCATGATGCCGAGGGTATTGCTGCCATGGGAGGAATATTAAAAAGGAACAGTGCAACATTCAAACTAATTTAAAACACTCCAGTTTGGCAAAGCGTCGTCACATTACGTTGAGGGACTTGATTGCTTTCCAAGCGGGAACTAAGATAAGATTGTGACCGCCTGATTACTGGGGATACACCGATATTATACTATGTATTGGCAAGCAGGTAAAGGTTAGTACTCGTACTTTAAAACGTGCTATCGGTGAATCCCTACTGATTACAGAACAAGACAGTCTTGAATTATAACGTTAAAGATTGTCGTGGTTTTTTGAAAACTTAACATGCAACTCTTCGTTCTGAGAACCTCGGAGCAGAAGAAGCCTCGGACTCACTTCCTGTACGCTCTGGCTTCATTTCTATTGGAGGACACGGAGATGAGTTTGGGTTATTTACTTTGTCTTGTTTGTATGTTGACATTATGTCTTCAACTTTTGTTTTATCCGTACTTTTTGTTAAAAATCAGGAGCTTCTAAAGTTAATAGAATTTTTCATGATGAATGTTTTTCACGTCGAGTTGAATGTATTTTTGCCCTCATTTCTTCAGTCGACCAAATGAGAAGCCGTTTTTAACGGAGGGAATAAGAACAGTTCAATGTTAACTTGACTCACTTTCTCACTCTGTTTCTTTTAACTTGGTCACTCAGTCGGTTTGCGCCTTCATTGGTTAACTGATTCAGAAACATTTAGCCGTTAACGTCCCAAAATCTCATGGATGATGATGACGAATCGTCTCTGAAGATTTCACACAATGTGGGTCAGGAGTTTCTGCGAAAAGTTGGAAAAATACAAACAAACAAATAAATGAATAAATAAATACACGCAGACGAAAACATAACGTTCTCGGCCAACTTTCTTTGGCGACGGTAACAACACACACACACACACACACACACACACACACACACACACACACACACACACACACACACACACACACACACACACACACACACACACACACACACACACACACACACAAACACACACAAAATAAAATGTAATAGATAAAAGTATTTTATAGTTTCTCATGTCCTGGTAGAATAAATCACCTTCTGATTGTTGGTGCTTCGATCCTCATCTCACCAAGACACTGAACACCCAGTCCTTCCCTGGTCTGTGTGTGTGTGTGTGTGTGTGTGTGTGTGTGTGTGTGTGTGTGTGTGTGGATGAATTTGGAAAAGGACACTGATGTAAATGACGAGACCTGCATCCGGGGTTTGAAACCTGCCAGGTTAAAAGGCGATCAGGTATTCGTTCGCCTCCTCACTCGCTCCACAAGTAAAGAAAACACTAATAATTACTGTGTGTTTTTTCATTTTGTCTTTTATCGTCTGCTTTTCTCACTTTGTGTTGGCTTCACCCGGCTCTCTTTGTGCTTGTTTGGTATTCACTGCCCTGCTGCTCTCATGCAAACAGCAGAATTCTCTCAAGGAAAGCTTTCAGAAACACAACCGTTGGCCTTCAATTGCCGTAAAACTTGTAAGTTGTTTGTCCTCTAAATGCGTCTGGCTTAGCATACGGGACGCTCGCTGCTTCGTTCATTCTCAACCATTTTTTTTTCCTCTTCTGAAACGGGTTGGACTTGACCTTCCATCCGTCGGTACACACAACCCGCCGCCCCTCTGCGTTTCAAACGACTCCAACCGCTTTCGTCAGACAAGTTTGGGATGTTTTCCACATTATCTGTTTCTTTAGTAAACATTAATTTCCTCTTACCGTCACCTCGCCTCTCCAGACAAACACACGGACGCACACATTCAATCACAAATCCACTCACTTCATGACTTGGGCCATTTCCTTCAAGTCATGTTTTGGTTGTATGAATAGAGCGAGTTCACCTGCACCTCTGTAGAACACACACACACACACACACACACACACACACACACACACACACACACACACACACACACACACACACACGCATATCGCTGCCTCTTTTCTCTCATTATCCAGGTTTATTGGGGTGGCAGTAATGGCATTTAGATATTTACTCGGTTTGAGCGCTCCGGGCTACGTTTGTGTTCATGGCTGGAGATGCCATATGCTTGCATACGGTATTAAACGACTTAATGAAAATACTTAAAGAGCTTGGCATGTGAGCTGACAGTGTATTTAATACGAATCAGCCAGGAGAAAATATGAGCCCGGACACGTGCATGCATGAATAATACATGTACTAGTTACATGGCCCTTTAGATACTCTTCAATATACAAGCAAATACACTCTCAGATTTCCGGCTGAAGGCCAAATCAAGTTCTCAAGTGAAAACGCAAAACTTTTGTTACGTTTTTGGGGGTTTGTTCCCCTGGTACCTGGAGACACTGAAAATACTACGTCTCCATAGAAACGGGGGGAAAACACAGATTTTCTGAAACGCTGACTCCAACGTCTTCCGTGCAATGGACGACGTTTTCAAAACTTGACGGGAGGAAAACACAAAAATGATGCGTTTTCATGTGAAAGCTTCATGTAAACGGGTCTTTAAGTCTTTAAAACTCATTTTTGGACGGAACTATGAAACACCAATGATGCTAAAAAGAGATATTTAAAAGTCAGAATTAAAGAACGTTTTAATAAAAGAAAATCTATTTCCTGTTGTGGTGTGCCAGTGGTTTTGAGGTGACGTGCCTTCTGTGGCGGTCGGGTTGAGTCTTGACCAGCGGTGTCGAACATGAGGCCCGTGGGCCAAAACTGGCCCGCAGGACGGGTGTAAGAACACCCAGAATGCAACCGTTTTTTTTGACATTTCACCATGTTTTGCACCACAAGGTTTCATTAAAATTGGCTTTAAGTTGAGATTCTACTTATTTTTGGTACTAATTGTTTAATGTTGTGAAAATATCAACATGTTGATATCGGCACTATGGCACTATTTAACTGGTCCGGCCCCGTCGAGATGAACTTGGGCTGAACTTGGCTAACTAAAGCTTAAGTGTAGGATACTTTCTTTTAAAAGCTCCTATCTCAAATACACTGTGTGGTTTTCGGCAGATGAGAGATTGAATCGTGGGAGAATCGTCAGTAAAATCTGTGGTCGGGGCTGGAATTGGTGGCTGAACGCCACACCGTGTGCAACGTTCACCAGGCGGCCCGGTTGGTGCTGGACGGTGTGAGATATCTGTGGCGATGGCAGCTGCTGCTGTGACCTGCTTCCTGGTAGTTTTGTTTACATGGAGGGTGTTTACTGGGAAAAAGAAAGACCGCAACAGGAAAAGCTAACGTGCACATGCTAATGCTAGTAGATGCTAACAAGTACTTACTTCAAGCTCCCGTTTCATTACCCTCCAGATTGTCCTCCCCCTCTTTTTACGGGGTTCTTTATTATTTGTTTCGGTGATTACGCAATCATTCCACAGGATTCCGCTCTACACATTCTTACAGTCTGGAGACATGATTATTTAATTTCGTCTTATGCAGCTTGAGAGGCTGAGACTGCAAAAGATTATTAAAATCACAGTGTGGGGAAGACTTAAAGTTACTCTACCAGAAAGAAATCTTTAAAATCAACGTACCATAAAAGTCTCACTTCTGACCAGAGAATAAAACAAAACACCAAAACCAGACCATCTCCTCTCTGTTGATGTTTCCTGACTGACGCCATCTTGGGAAACCTGCCCCAAGGGATTGTGGGATATCAAAGATGGCGGCAGCTCCAGCCAGAACATCAACATTTGAAAAAGCTCCAGACTTTGTCAAAGAAAGAGTCTTGAATCCTGGAGAAAGTCTGAATGAAGTGAAACTGAAGGTTTTTCCAGAGAGAATCCAGACGTGCAGAGATCCAGAGGACAAACAGGATCTTGCTTCGGGAATCTTCGGGAGTTTCTGTGACACTAAAATATCAACAAACCGTTGGATGTTCGGCGAATTATAAATGCTGGAAATATTTATGAGTGTGATGAGGAATTTCTTTCACAAAGGTTTTGATAATGTATCAGCGATGGACATCAACACCTACAACTGGGACACCCAGTTTTTATTTTTCCCGTGTGGATTCGGGTGGAGGAACTTTAAGTCCTGCTGGTGCAAAACGTGTACGTGAAGTCTGATACTCCTTCTCCGGTCCTCAAATGTAATTCCTATAAAATGTAGCATGAAGGCTACGACTCCCTGATGGTAGTAAAAGTTTTACCGAGTGGAAAACACTCCATGAGAGTTCTGGTTCCCGCGGTTGGAGGATCTGATGGGCTCCGGACTCTGGTGACCAGGCGGCTCCGTGTTCTGGCTCCGTGTTCGGGCTCCACCCAGGAAGGGTGGATGTTATCCAAGTGAGCAGGAAACAGACTCTTCAGAGCCGGTGGCCTCGGGGCGCCGCCCCCTGGTTTGTGGCTCCGTGGGTCCCGTCGCACTGCGTTAGCTCCAGCTGACATGAACGCCTCTAATGGCCGCCATGGCTGCCTCGGGGGAGGGGCAATCTTCACATGAGAAAGACGGGAGGATTCTGCTTAAATAAGTGTTATCATTGCAGGGAGTGTGTGTGTGTGTGTGTGTGTGTGTGTGTGTGTGTGTGTGTGTGTGTGTGTGTGAGGATCTTCAGGGTTATTTGTTGCTGCTCTCGTGGGGGTTCACTTCTCTGGATCTGCATGTATGTGAGTTCCTGGACGAGCGCCAGCGCTGCTTGTATAACGCCGGCGTGTTTGACTGTTAGAAAGTCAAACTGATCTCCGACATGAAGCTTCCGTGGTTAAATGAACCAGATACGAGCTCAAGCAGATAATCAGTTTTAAATGCATGTTTGCCCAATAACCTCTTCACTTATTAAAAGTGAATGTTCATTAAGTGTGGGGGTTTTATATCAGTGCAAACCAGCATTAGACTGAAGTACACATCATATTTTGATGTGATTAAATTAATTAAACAGCCTATTTCTTCTATGCCAGTTTAATATGTTATTGAATAATTTGTTTTTCATTACAAGGATGCCCTTCACATGTAATTTCTAATGTTTAGAATAAAAAATGAACAAGTACAAACTTCTTAATAGTTCCTTTATTTTTATATCTGCACTTACCTTTGAAATCTGCTCCTGTAAACTCGTTTGCACTGAACCTTTAGCATTTTGTGAAAAGTAATTCTGCTGATTAGGCTTCGGTGAGAACGCTACGCTGACGGGAAAGTAAATTACATCTTGAGTGCGGCAGCAGAAACTCCTTTTAATTTCCCTTCTGGCTGTTAATTTGTTCACAATATCGGCCGCTGTTTTTACAGAAAAAAATTGAATAAAAAACTGCTATTTGCACTATTAAGTGGAAACTTGGAATGAAACCAGTGGAAAATCAGTCGAATGCTTAAAAGGAACTTTTCTAAGCTTTAATACCAGAAGATTTATTTGCAATGAGGGAAGTCCTAAAGGAAAACTGGTTTCACAAAGTCTCGTGCAAACTAAATATGCATTGAGATTTCTTCACTCTCACTCTATTGTTCTTTTAATTTCAATAACTACTCTAATTATTTGAAAACAAGGTGAGCGATTCTTTGCTTCTAGTCAGTTTTCACAGAAACAATCATCATATTGAGTCATTTAGTGCAAATCAGGATGTGAAGTGATTTGTATGATGTTGATTCATAGAAACAGATTGAAGTCGCTTTGCTTGGATTCAAATGTAGAAACTCAAAAGTGGTGATAGAGTGGAAAGTACTTAAATCCCAAAATACTGAAGTATGGATGACATCAATATGGAGGTTACCAAAAGCAAACAATTTCCTATTTTTTCACCATTAAAAAGACAATAAAACATGTTGTTTTGAGTGAGAGAATCAGGTTCACGCCACCGTCTCTCTTTCATTTATAAAACCGTCCTGAATGAACTCACTGATCCAGCTTCAAAAGGTCAATGACCTTTTCAAAGCCGACGTGACCTCTCGGACTTCAACTTCCACAATGTTTAAACACAACAGAGTTTCTGCTTCCCCTGCTTCTTTTAATGACTCAATACGCCACCTTGTGGCTCAAACTCGTATCACAACATTAAACAGGCTTGTGACATGTTGGAGGACGAGATGACGTCGTGACTTATTCTGCTTGATATCTGACGTTATATGGATTTATACTGATTTACCTGGAACATTGGCTGCTGCTCATTTACGGGATCATTAGCACCACGTTGTTTCGCAGCGGTTGACGGCTGTCGGGAAACATGTTGACGACACACTGACATACGGTGGAGGAGCGGGAAGGATGTCGCTAGATATAAACTTCTATGAATATGGACACGATCATTACAGGCGGTGGCTGTTGTGTGTGCAGGTTTGTGCGTTAACGAGCTTGTTGTACTTTTCTTGATCAATATTTCACGTTAGTCTCGGAAACTTCGATGCTAATTAGCAGAGATGAAGGGATTCTGCTTGTTTTGGTGTCCCACTAATACACATGGTCATATGCATACACTCCAGTATACATACACACACACACACACACACACACACACACACACGGAAATGTGTTTTTCAATGAAGATGTGTGTAATTATGTTTGTGTGCAGGCGATGGGAGGTGTTGTACTGAAAAATGTAGATCGGGGGCATTGGCACACACACACACACACACACACACACACACACACACACACACACACACACACACACACACACACACACACACACACACACACACACACACTTCCCCCGACCGTGGTGTTAAACTTGCAGATATGATGTTGAATATTGATGGATCCCCCACAGCCCCCCCCCCCCCCCCCCCCAAACACACACGCACACACACACACACACACACACACACACACACACACACACACACACACACACACACACACACACACACACACACACACACACACGTTCCCTGTTTATATCCCTTTTCTAACGAGATCACTTTGATTTCCCTTCATTTCTAATGAGATCACTGAACAACGAGGGTGCGATAAAGGCTAATTACCTCAGTATTGATTAATTCATAGGCTGTTATTTTTATATCTGTAAGAGAAATTGTGTTTTTCCCGTCTTCACTCGTTGCTCGGGGTTGTTTTTTCAAAGGGAATATAGATGGAAGGCTTTTCTTCCTTTTTTCTTTAAATTTATTTCCCAGTTGATGTAAGTCTTGCTTGAAGAGCCATAATCAAAGATCTACTGTTGATTTCTTTGGCTATAGATTTGAGAGTTTACATGTGAGCAGAAAAAAACCTACTTTTCCAAAATATTTGAAAGTGAGTCGAAAAACTATTCAGTTTGATTCAGGACAGAAATACCCAAACTTCTGCCATTGGGTGGACTGAGCGGCTTACATGGCAGCTGCCGCCGTCATTGGAGTGTGAATGGGTGAATGTGATTAACAGTGTGAAGCGCTTTGGGACTGCTGAAGTTGTGGAAAAGTGCTTTTTAAATGAAATCCGTTCACCATTTCCATTTTTTACGGGTGGTTTCCAGGAAAAAGTAAGGTTTAGTTCTACTGGTTTACAACACGGAAATCAACAGGAGTAAATCTATCTGGTTTAAAGAATCCAATGAAACCTTGTAATCAAAGTTTCTAGCTCCTCCTTGATTTTCCTCATTTGAACATTGGATCATAGGAGCTACATTCAGAATCTGCTGTGTCTGTGTGAGCTGGACTGGCTCCACCCACACGTGCCTATCTTGGGAAGAGGAGGAAGTACTTCCTCTGGTGGTGCCATGTGCCAGAGCAGAGCTGCCTAATTGTGGGAGGAGTCAAAGGGAGGGCCTACCTTGATTGGGATTGGCTAAACCCCCGATGACACTATATAGGGTTTGATTTCTGATTGGCTGGTTGGAGCAACACACTTTTTAAAAACTGAAACAAGCCAGGGACAGAGAGGACAGACTGTCTTCACTTCTGAGGACAATTAGTACTGATGGAAAACCTTTAGAAAGTGAAGTTTGCATAATATGAGCCCTTTAATAAACATAAAAATACAGCAAAGTTGTTTTTAAAAAAAACATTTTCAAAAAAATGTTCTTTCCTATACGTCAAAGTTTGATTCTTCCGAACGACTGCAGTTAAATCCTACGAAACCCAAATGTCTTCTCATCTTCTGCTCCCGATTCAAGCTGCAAGCGTTTGGTTGTTCGTGTCGGAAAGACAAAAGCTCCTCTTTTGTTTTGACGAAGTCTAAACTGACTTGTTCGCTCTCAGAGGACGACAGCCCACCAAAACACACACAAAACAAGGAAGTTGCCATTGAGGGATTTCATGAATAAAGCAATGACGTTCCCCCTTTTCAAATACTTCAAAACAAATTAAAATGGTTGTGTGTCAAAGCATATGTCTAATTAGGGAAGTGTGTTTATGTGTGCGCGGAGCGCTGCAGGCTAACGGAGAAGGCTAATGCGGCGGAAAATGTGTCTTAGCCGGGCCATGAAATAATGATGAGACACTGTGACTTAATCATGTTGAGTCTCTGTTGGAACGCCCCAGACTCAGGCTCTCCGCTCACTTTCCTTCTTTCCCTCTTTCTGTTGCTGCTCTTTTGCCTCCTCTCATGAACTCCCTCCGTCTCTCCGTCCGCTAATGCTGACGCTTCATTAGCGTCGAATTGTTAGCATTGCTAATGCAGGCTGTCGACAACACGTTTTAAATAATTATTAGATCTCTACGTTTATCAGTAACACGCTAGTAACTGAATATAATTATACACTGAGATTATAGAGCATGTTATTATAGATAAGAAATATATTATATAGATGCAGGTTATAGACTGTGGAAACGGGGGAAACGCAACTTTTTGAAAACAGCGTCCAGAGTGGAACTAATGTTTCTGTAACAAAAGTTGTTAACGTGCCTTCTTAACAGACGTTGTTTGGAGGTTGACAGGCCTGTGCTTTGTTTCTCTGTCTCTGTTCAGGCGGCTGCACGTTTGAAGAGTCGTACAGCAGCTGTGGCTACAGCGTCTCGCTGGGAACCAACGGATTCACCTGGGAACAAGTCAACTCCTGGGAGAAACCCACCATGGACCCCGCCCTGCCCACTGGTAGGCCTCCACACACCTCACTTCTCCTGACTTTTCTGCTGAGTTTAAAGGAAAAGCCAGAGGATGGAAAGCTGAAACAAACTACCTGACATTCAGGATTTTGGCTTCACATTCAGTCTTTTTAGAATTCTTAATTTTTGGTGTTTGTCTTGCTTCTTCTTAATGTGCTTGTAGCACTTTGACATTTTTAAATAAAAGTGCTATTATAATATTAAAATATTATTAATATGAGCCGGTTCAGGATTTGATGAAGTCAAGCAGGGCACGGTCATACATGAGGACATTTAAATTCTGGTTTGATTTCTCATTAGTGTGATTTCATGACAGCAATCAGAGCCTCCGTCTACACGTTTTTCATAATCACCAATTCAGAGAGTGTCCTAACCACGTGTCCATCATAACACTTTTTGGGAAATACTGACTGACACTCAATGTAAATGAGGTATTTGTTTTGTCATATTTCTCAAATTGTGCATGAATATTAAAGTGAGTTTGTTTTTTAATAATGCCTCTATCTTCAGGCACAGACACACACGCAATGTAACGTTAAGCTCTTATGACATTTTTTGAAAAAAAAAGAACAATTACATGCACACTCTGTAATTTCAAGGGCAGACTCGCAAATGAATGTAATATTCAACATTTTCCCTCCGATCTCTGATCTCATGTCAGACTCACACATCGATGACAATCATACATGATTCTTCACTGTCTGGTCAAATATGCATCAGGGAACTCAGACGCAGTATTTATTTATTTTTTTCCAAAGATAAAAGCTTTAAGATTTCAAATACTCTCATATGTGGGGATTTTTAAATTGCTCTTCCTCTCTGAGCGTCTGTCCTTCCCTCTGGACGTCTCAGCTGGCAGATTCAGAGTGACGTGACCCCGGCTGGGTCTTTCTCTCTCGCTACTTGTCAAACGCCAAATGGCAATCAGATGGCCTGTCGATCCATCGTGCTCTCTGGCACGCCGCTGCCCTCATGGCTCGCCGCATCCCGCCCACTGCCTCACTTTCCCAACACACTCGCTGTCCGACACACTTCGTCCTCACACGTTCCGTGTCCTACACACTGGATATCCTGAGTCACCTCCTTCGCTTGGTCTCATGGTTACTTATTTGACTGACAATTTTTTTTTTTTTTTAGAATTCACTGCAATGCAAATGATTTGAAGGGCCAATGGCATTTTGAGATTTTTTTTTTTTTTTAAGAGCACTTCGTGTAGTTGAAGTCATGTCTCCATTGCTGGTGGCAGTGTTGAGTCGTTGCTTACACTGTTTTAAGTCTTTTTGAATGCATATTTCTTCTGCTGCTTCTTGAGTGACTCAATACACCATCTTGTGGCACAGACTTGTATTGCAAGGCCATTCGGCTCTCACGACCAGTTGTTTTGGTTCAATATGCTTATTGTCAAGGTATAATTAAACTTCCTCTCCCAGAATCCTAAGGGGAATAATGAAAACATTCAGGTTCCGGTTTTAGTTGTTGATTTACATCTCTAGTACTTTGTCAATAACTTCTGAAAGGAATTCCTCATCACACTCAATCAAAGTGGTATTTCCAGCATTTTATTGTGGCGGGACATCCCCAGTTTGTTGACGTCTCAGCGTCACAGAAACTGCTGAAGGTTCCCGAGGCTTCATGTCACAAGATCCTGTTTGTCCACTGGATCTCTGCACATCTGGATTCTCTGTGGAAAAACCTTCAGTCTCACTACATCCAGACTTTCTCCAGGATTCAAGACTCTTTCTTTGACAAAGTCTGGAGCTTTTTCAAATGTTGACATTCTGGCTGGAGCTGCCGCCACGCCATCTTTCAAAAAACACGGTTTACCCGGACTGTTTCCCTGCAAGACGCACAACCATCCATAACGTATCGTTTAGTTTTCGATTCGATTTGATCGCTGCCGTGGACAGACGGCGCTGCTGAGGCCTTGGTTGTGAATGTCCTGAGATCCAGTCAGTCGAGGGCAGTGATGGAATTTCCAGTGCTTTGTACAAACCACACACAAACACAGAACTCAGTTAAAGTTACAGGAGCTCACTTCATTTGACAGCTTTGTCATTGGCTGGTGCCAGAAATAAAGAGTGTGAGCGTCTGATGTCACTGAACACGCCTTTATCTCCGTTTCTGGCTGATGAAGAGTTATTTCTCTCCAGTTTGGACCACACAGAGCCCTATTTCTCGATTTCACCATCGTCTATTGTCTCATTCTCAGTGATCCCATAACTCCCCCTGCTTTCTCCCCTCGCCATCATAGATTATCCCCGTCACGTCAATTACAGCTGCCATACATCATCATCATGTTTCTATTTCGCCGCCTCAGACACGCTGGAGGTTGGCGGAGGGAGAGCGGACTCCACCACGCTGAAATCTTTTACTGGAGCTCTGACACGACTGACCGGGCACGGACGTCACGCCAGTCCGTCTCGCCCTCGGTGTGTGTGTCTCATGTCAGTTATCTGTCTCATCTATCATGGTGGGCGGCCGGGTGTCAGGGGTGATTGAAATCACAGCCTATAAGCCCTCCTCATCATGGACGACTTATCAACTACACACCGCTCTGACAGCTGTAGATCTGATAAGGCAGGACAGGAACAAATTGTCTGTCAGTCTCTTTGTCCATCTCGAGCAGTTAGTCATTTTTTTTCCTCCAATTGTCTCGGTCTGCTGACATTCATGCTGGACGTCACGGGATTGATGAAGCTTCGCACGGCCTGAACGCCCAGCTTTTCATAATGAGGAGAACTTTTAAAAGTTGTGAGAGGAGACGTTCAGAAGCTTCATTTTACTGCTTTTGCTGCTTTTACAGAGTTACCGAGAGAAAACAGAAACTTTTCTGATATACTGCTGCTGTGTGATTTCAGTACAAAAACGAGAGCTACACTCGGTAGAGCGCAGAATCACCAACGCCACATTTGTTTGCGGAACTGAGTTAGCATCGTTGGCATGATAGCCTTTAGCTCATATCGATGCTAACTAGCCTGTCAGGAAGCTACATCACTGTGAAACACTGAGCAGGGAGCGTCTCCATGGCAACAGATGCTGCTCTCCTTTGCTCTCCTCCATGAGGTGCCTCTCTCATCCACTTTGAATGGGAAATTTTTTCATAGTTTTTTGGGATTTAATCTGAAACGTTTAGCCGTTGACGTCCTAAAATCTAATGGATTGGTCCTTGAATGATGACAAATCATCCCTGAGAATTTCATGCAATTCGGGTGGGTGAGTAGTTTCTCCGAAAAGTTGGTAAAATACAAACATATAAACAATAAAAATAAATACACGCTGATGAAAACATAACCTTCTCGGCCAACTTCGTTGGTTGCCTAACTTTCGTTGGCGAAGGTAAGCAACCAACAGAAGATCAACTACATGGCGTTAGTTTGTCTGCCGTTTCTGTGTAAACCGTGTAAAAGCCAGGGACAAATATATTATCTTTTAAACGGAACCTGAGACAAAATGTCTGTTTTTGTGAGCTGTTGTAGTGTAAACCTGTGCATTATATATGTGATTGTTTTATTTATAATGCCCCAATGACATTCAGATAACACACTGATGAAAAACACAATTCAACGTATGCAAACAAAGGCGACTGAGGAAAGCTAATTGTGAGATGTAATAAACCTGGTGATAATTTTATCCTTCACTTATTATTACATATTATTCTGGAAAAGGAACAAGGTAAAGCTCAGAACGGTCCACGCGTCCCTCCAACAGTGTCATGACTTTTCCCAACATCACATGTAAACAAATCGGAGCAAATAACCCCGTTGCTTTTGTGTCGTTATCTCCATTATCAACCCGCTGATCATATAATCCTCTTTCTCGCTTCACCTTCACATTATTGATGCGGTTTATACGCTTGTCATAGAGCGTAACGCCACACTTGACAGCTTGTAGATCTGATAAGATTGGATTGGCAGCGTCGTCCTTTCCATCGCTCCGCCATTCAGACGTCGCTGTCATATAGTCCATAGTGGTGACAGCTCCGAGATATTAGTGTTCGGCATGATTGGATTGAAATCACAGCTTTAATTTCTCCTCTCATCATCTCAGTATTGACATGCTAATGATAAAACCCACGCGGCCGACACATTATAGATTTGATAAGAGTGTTTTTCTATCTTTGATCACCTACATTTGAACTGTGCGATGGTTGAGTCTCACGAGTGAGAAAATGTGTGAAAAATCGATTATGGATGATGAGCCGAAATGCCAAAGAGACTTGTTAGAGCCACTAGTTCAGGTGCACATGGAGAGATATGTATTGAATTGTACAGGCCTTCGGAGATGAAAACAGCTGCCAGACTTTGTCGAGTGATTCCAACATTTCTGTTTTTACTTCGACTGAGAAGTTTTTTTTTCCCCGTCCTTAAGATTTTTAAGATTCTTCAAAACTTTCTCACTTCTGCTCAGCCGCCTTCTATCTGACTATAAGGTTCATATGTTCATCCCTCTTGGATACTGTGGTGAGAGAGAGAGAGAGCCAAGAGTGTTTCCTGTTCACGTCACCGCTTCATTACAAAGAACCCACCGGCATGCGGCTGAGGGTCGCCAATTAACCCGACATGGACGGAGAGTTAATGCCCCGAGAAAGTTCACAGGAAGAACATGCAAACAGGAATTACGCCCCAGTATCCTTGCTTTGAGGCAAGGCATCCAACTACAGCACCATCATGTCACCCTGCCAGGGGTCAAGTTTCAGATCAAATGGACTAAAACATAAAATACTAGAGCTACACTCGGTAGAGCGCATGATTTCACCAACGCCACATTTGTTTGTGGAACCGAGTTAGCATTGCTAGCATGATAGCCGTTAGCTCATATCGATGCTAACTAGCCTGTCAGGTAGCTACATCACTGTGTGAACCACTGAGCAGGGAGCGTCTCCATGGCAACAGACGCTGATCTCCTTTGATCTCCATGAGGAGCCTCTCTCATCCCCTTTGCATGGGAAATATTTTCAGTTTTTGGGATTTATTCAGAAATATTTAGCCGTAAACGTCCCATGATGACAAGTTTTCCCTGAAGATTTAATGCAATTAGAGTGAGTAGTTTTTTGGTGAAATGATGGTAAAATACATACACTCAGACAAAAACATAAGCTTTCTCGGCCAGCTTTCGTTGGCGAAGGTAATTAGAAGTTGCTTTGTGTCCTGTGAGGTGATGTTGTTGGTTTTGACTCAGTCTTGGCCCCTTAAAGTCTCGGTCTTGGGACGCTCTGGTTTTAGTCTAGACTCTGTTTTAGGTTTTGACATCTTGACTACAAAACTACTGTTACATACAAATAGTAAAATATTCCAAAGGTTTTCCGGCCTTTATCTTGGTTTTATTCAACTTGTAACCTTGACTGACACACTGAGAAATGCACACAAAAAAACAAACAGATAATAAAGACATTTTCATTTTGTCATCAGTGTTGGAAACCTTCACTTTTGCAAAAGAAAATAAATTGACTTTCGATTACACTGTTGGCCCTTCACAAACATTCATATCTCACACATCTTATTACCTGGAAATCCTGGGATGAACGATACAAACTCGCAGAAGCAGCAAACATCAGACATCAAAGCCGCTGGATGTTTTCGGCAGCCGTCAACACGGCCACAATCTGAAATGTGAGAAATGATCAGAGAGCAAGAGTGAAGGCACTGCTGAAGTGAGGAAAGGGGAAGAGACAGGAAGAATAGAACCAACCCAGGTGAGAGAGAGTTTAGGTGACGACCGAGAGCAACACATTAGTAAATAAAAACATCTCTGTCTTACTCTGTGATTGAAAATCCTAATCCAAAAGAGGGCGTTTGATATTTGTGTGTCAGTGTCTGACAGCATCGGAACACACTTCCATGCAGACGATGTCAGATGTTCAGAAAACCTCATGCTGCAGTATTCAACGTTATTCTTAATGAAGGCAGGATAGAAAATGATGAGTAAAAAAAAAATAGAACAATTAAACCATAAGAAAAGACAATTAGAAGGAAATGAATGGACAGAAATGGCAGATTGAGACAGAAATGGAGTAGAAAAAGAGAGAACGTGAAATAAAATGACAGGAAGGCAGAGCAAGATTTAGAAAGAAGCCTGCACTTGTAGTTGAATACAAAAGGATTTTTTTTCTTCCTGAATCATGTAAATGGAAAAAAACCACACACACAAAGGAGAGACAAGGGCAGGCAGACACTCGGCTGGGAGGGTATACAAAGGAGACAGAAGCTGTGAAAGAAACACTAAAAAACTGTCTAGAAGAGGAAAAAAGACAAACTCACAGCGCGACACAAAGACTTGTGTTTTCTTTAATGACTCTTGTTACTCTGAGTCCTACTTGCTCTTTTCTTACTGGACTTTGGATTCAAAAGACAATTTCCAGAGCGGACAGCTTTAGAAAGCGAGTGACGGAGATGAAGGTTTGACTGTTTCTGATTCAGCGTTAATGCTGTTGCACACGTCACATGTAAAACGGAGCAACATGCACATTGCGTCTGATGCAATGTGCTTTAAATAGTAATCCATGCTGTGAGATACAGGCGTAGATAGGAGACCATATCCCACTGAAGGTTGTTTGAATCATTGAGGGCCTCCAGCGAGTCAGACAGTCGGATCAGGGCGAGGTGTGGGGATCCCAGGAGGGAGCAGCTGAACCAAGATCACCATCGTGATTATTGGAGGATTACAATTTGTCCCGTAGAGCTGGCGCTTAATCAGATTGTCCAATCAGCACCTTGTACGATCGCCAAAAGCCAATCTGACAGTGGAATCTGGACCCCAGGAGGGGGTCCAGATTCTATTGGGGGGGGTCCATATACAATACTACACCGGTATTGGTTCATCCCTATATTGGATTCTTGCAGAATCTTCTGGCGTCTTTCCTCTCAGACGGACACATTTCATTACTGTTGACTGTTGCATCCATCTGCAGCCGGGTGGGACATCGTTTCAGAGACGTCCTGGGGACAAAAGTCTCAATCCAGTTCTTGAGGATTTGAGCTTTCACTTTGGAGTTTTGTCGTGAGATTCAAATGTGGCATCCAAGTGCTGTTTGAACCTGAGTTTGTTTCATCCCACCGTCAGACAGAACAACACGCATAGTTTTATTTCAAACCCAGCACTTAGTATTTTGAAATGCTGCAATTTTTCAAAGAAGTAATATTTTCCCTGTTTACACAGAAAACGAGATCAGTGTCAATTATTCAGTACATGATCTACATCCAGATTGGCGAAACCCTAACATACAGTAGTGCAAAGCTTCGTATACATTATGTACAGACGTGTACAGAAGTGTTTCAACGCCTCCCAGAGGGCAGGAGTTCAAGTAGTCTGTGTACCGGGGGGCAGATGTCGTTTCCAGTACTTAGCGCTCCCCTGAGACAAAAGTTCCTGTACATACTCTCAGTGGCCTGAAGTGAGATTTTATTGATGCTCTGGAACATTTTCACAGTTTTTTCTGCAAAGCTTTCTGCTCCGAGACAGAAGCTCTAACAGATCGTACGTGTACTTTGTACTTCATATTCTGTTCTTGGCTATTTCACTCTTGTTATTACTTTATTTTCTTATTGCTTTCTCACTTTATGATTTGTTCCTTTTTGGTGTTACCGATACCAATGTTGTGTCCCGATACCGATACCGATACCCAATTGCATAGTATTGGCTGATACTGATACTGATACTTGCCGATACGGATACTTGCCTATACCGCAGTGTTTAAAAAAGTTATGGCCTGTTTTTCTTCCAATTCTTAAGAACTGCATACTCATTTGGTTGTATAAATCATTGCTGTTATGGCTTCATCTGGCTGCTTAAACCTTTGTGAAACAGGACAAAAACACCAACACAGTAAATGTAAGACAACTTTTTTATTTCCTACCTGGTATGGGTGAGACTGAAAAAAGAATAAACCTTTCTTAAACCTGAGTTTTAGCTCACAAATGCCAAAAAATAGTGCAATATCCATGTACCGGTAAATACATGTAAAACAGTAGTGCAACCGTAGTTAAATTTAAATTAAAATATCAAATAATCTAGATATGAGGCTTTCCTTGGTATGCACTGAATACGTCACCTTACATAGATCAGGAGTCAGGGCAGCAGTGAGAGAGAGTCGGGAGAGAGAAAAACACACGGCGCTGCGTATCGCCGATGCCAATACCAGCTTTTAGTGTGGTATCGGCACCCCCTCCCGATACTGGTTTCGGTATCAGCACAACACTATTCTTTTTGATGCTTGTCTGATTTTGTTGCTGAAATCGTTTGCAGTTTGTTTGCTGCTCACTGATAGATTTCAGGACTATTTCAGTCCAGGTATCAGGTAACAGGTATTCATAGTACCTGAGACCAAGCCTTTAAACAACCGAAAGCGAGTCAAGACCGTTCTCAAGTACTACAATACTGCGTCAGTCGACCACCGAGCCCACATGATGCAAAACGGCTGAAATGTATTGACATCAAATAATTATAATTACCGTTGTTAAGACAACCCAGATTACATTTTTGATGTTCTCACCTGCTGAAAGTATCAAGAAGGACTTTCTGTAGGTCCTCTTGAATTCCTGGAGTAGAACTGAAAAGCAGATTGAGAGAGAATGGAGGCTGGTGGGGCTCAGGTGGGAACCGACAGACTCAAATCTGCCACAGTAGAAGAGTCATCAAAGAGGAATTGATATCCTTTGCCCTTATTTCTTCTTTCCTCCTACAAACCTCACCTCACCTTGAGACTGCGTGTTATTGTTGAGATATGACGGTGCTTTCTCCTGATTATACATCATATATTTGGATATATTCTGATTGTGTGACTTCTTTTTTGCGGGAGGTGTAAAAGCAGCATTCATTTCCCCCCCTGAAAAAAACATCTGTGCACAACAGACCCAGAATAGCAGCTTGTGTGTTTTGGGAGCTGGATAATGACAGCAACATGTTCATTAGTGTTGTGAACGGTGACAGACAGTCTCTGTCTGAGTGGATGAAGATTTAATGATCCCTGAAGGGAAATGTGGCTGCTGCTGCTGCTGCTGAGATACAGAAGATCCAGATAAGATCAGAATATAAAAAGAGCATAAGACAATATTGAATGTGATTACAGGTGAAGGAAACACTATTAGAGGAAGAGATAAGACACACTTTATTGGAAAAATCAGCGTATTTGAGTGGGCAGGAGTTACTAAGGCCCCGTTTACACAACGATTCAAGTGGAAAAACAAAGTTTCTGTGTTTTCATTTAAGAAAAGACGGAGCAAAAGCAACATTTTGGAAAACAAATGTTAATTTGAACGACAAACACTGAAAACGATTGAGTTAACCTGTTAAATATGGACTGGGAGTCACGACACCAGGGAGGAGACTTTGTTCTGATGGTCTCTACTGAGCATGTGCAGAACTACTAGTTACTACGACCGTGGCGTGCAGCAGCAGCGCTTCATTTTCTAAAAGTTCCATTTTCAGTGGCTCTGAGCACCGTTGTCTTTGTTTTCTGTTTTCACTTGATGTCGTTGTCGTGTAAACAAGGTCCCAGTTGGAGGTTCCTCACATTAGGATGAATGAATTCACATATTACAAATATATCAGATTTAATAAAAAAAAAAAAAAAACTGAATGTAAAATGTACACAAGGTTTTTTTCACTTCAAAAAGGAACATCCCTGGTTGGAGTCTGGGCTGTGGCTTTGCACTGTGTACCCGCTGTGAACTCACAGGCAGATAAACTGTAAATAGGCACATTTCCAGCCCATCGAGAAAAACTTCAGGTTGAGTTTCTGACTCAGACGGAGTCGTATTGGAGACAATCCTCTGTTTTCCCTGACAACTGCTGCCCCACAATGTGAAGGCTGTAGAAAAGTTTGTCTGTAAATCTCAACCACTGACGAAAACCTGCTGCAACATGGGTTTAACGTCTTCCTGCTCCTGAGCTGTAACACGTGAGTCACAGTCCAGTTTGACTCAATAACACAAACCAAAGTGACGTTTGTATTCTATTTACTGACACATAGCTGCTATTATTTTGTTTCTATTGGCATTATAACACAATAAAGAAAAGCATGTCACACATGCAGAAACTATTTCCTCCAGTTTGACACGACATATGTGGGCTGTAAAAAAAAGAAAAGAAACTGTCAGTCATTGCAGCTCATTAAACCTCTGCTCTGGTTAAAGCAGCGATATCCTCTTAATTATATCCCCCAAAAATAATCTGACCCGGAGCAGAGGAGAAAGACATGAGTGTGTCTGGCAGCTGCAGTGTGTGAGTGTGGGGGGATGGGGGGGGGGGGGGGGGGGGGGGGGGGGGGGGACGTCAGTCTTCTACATACTGAACCCAAGAAATCCGCCTACACAGTCATGAGAACCGGTCTGATCAGGTGTGCAGGGAAACTTCAGGTGCAGAGCCGGGAAACGAGTCATGTGCTGGGGGGGGGGGGGGGGGGGGGGGGGGGGAATGGGTGTGTGTGTGGGGGGGGGGGGGTCAGTCCACCATCTGGAGACATTCAGCCATGACTTCTTATTGGAGGAAAATGTAAAACTCTGTGTTTTTACCATTGTATTGTTATAAATAGGGACAATTGTATAAATAACGCTCAAGACTTTAGGCTCCAGTGGTGTTTGCACTGGTTCACTCTGGTAAAAGACATTCTGATCATTTCAAATAGTCTGGATTTATATTTGTTAACAGTGTAAATATTCATTCACTGTAAAGGATAATATTTGTAGGTTTCTTATATTAATTCTGGAAGAAAACAATTAACAATGAGGAAGTCCAACCATTGGTGACAATGAATACAAAACAATTCTAAACAGTAAGAACTGACATGTGGAATGGACGTTTAATTCATGATCACATTCCTCAAACACTAAAAATAGTAAATTGTAGGTCTTAGCGATTTGGTCCCCAAAAATTAAGATTTTTTTAAAAGAAGAATTTGAGTTTCGATTAAATTCGCGATTTTTTTTGTCAATGTGCTTGAAAATGACTGCAGACATCAGATATATTGTCAAAAGTGCAACCTTATTGCTGTGATTGTCCTCAGACTTAAAATGCTTATAAACAATCCCAACATAAAAAGCAAACGAGGCTCCGTCAAACAGTAAATTCAAGCTTTAACCAGGTTTAGGCAAAAGTGCCACAGCAACTACGGAATTTGCCAAATAAAAATAATTTCAGCTACAAATTCAATAAATTGATTAAATGGATTTTCTTGCCCAGCCTTAGTAAATATATTACCTTCTCCTTGTTCTTGAGAGGAAGAGGAAAGAAAATGAAAATGCCTAAAAGTGCAAAAAGAGCCAAAGTCACTAAAATGACCAAAACCTCTGAAAGTGGATAAAAGTGCTTGGAAAAAAGTGAAATAGCTTCTAAAATATGTAACGTGGTTAAAACTAAAACATTAGATACGATGAAAGGGGAAAACAATTGTAAATTAAATAAGAAATATACTAAAAATGGCTGAAATGTGATAAAATATCTACCATTAATAAGTGCGGTTATGAAACATCATAATTACAATGTAAAGTCTGGTTATTAAAATTAAAGAAAAAAAACTCCACCCATAAGCTTTTAAGCTGTGTTACCTTGGTTCAAACATGTTTTGTGGCACCAGAGGAATTTTCGCCGTGAGAGGAAGAGCTACTCAACTTTTTCAAGCATAAATTTTCCAAAGTCGACTAAATCATCGGGAACCAACACAAATTTATGTATTTTCAAAAATGTAATACTTAGGTCCCATTAAACAAGTGAAAGCGCATCGTTTTTTTTTTTTTTTATGACGTCCGTCTCCACTCGAATGGCAGAAACGTTGAAAGCGATGTAGTGAGCGTGCCAGGCCAGGAGGTCGCGCTGTTGGTTGTTTTTGTCATGAAACCACACACACATGCACGCAGTGAACAATCTACCATAAACACACATTTTCGAAACATCAGGGGCTCTGCGCTCTGTTGTCATGGTAACGAAGCCCGAAAACAAAATGAAAACTTTCTGTTTCCACATGAAAACGTTGTGTAAACGGGGCCTTCGATTTCATTTTAGTTTTTACTACATTTATCATAATTTCTGGACGATAAGCTGCTACTTTTTTCTTTTCACACGCTTTGTACCTTGCAGCTCAAACAATGACGGAGCAAATTTATGGATTCTTACTGGAAAAACAAGCTTGACGCCGCTGATACATGGGTGATGCGTTCAGGTGCATCACGTAACTGCGACGCTCGGTGGTTGACCAATCGTCCAGTGACAAGCGAGCATAGTCTACTTGGAATTACAGTAGCTTTAATTCCTTATTCCATGCTGAGTGTTGTTTTATCCATTCATGATGAGATTATAACATTAATTAATACACAATCTTTAACTCAAATTTCCTTCAATGCTTGTCCAACCTTCAAGAACAGTCTCTGCTCTTTGACTTCTACACTGCTGCCATAGTCAGCCGCTCCATCAGCTCCTCCATCAGCTCCATCCGGACATTATTCGTCTCTATGCAAGCGTGTGAGATTCCGATCACGCAGCTTTTATGGCAGCTTTTTACTTTCTTGCACAAATCCCTGCTGTCCCTGTGGCACTCTGCAGGCCAGCACAAACTTTGACAGCCAGATGAAACATGCCGGCTTTTCTCCTCCCTCCTCGGAGTTTTATGTGAATTTAAACAGAGCGAGCCGGAGCGCCGCTCACAACGCTGCGGGTGTGTGTGTGTGTGTGTCTGCTGTTTGCTGGTTGTACCCTGTCATTTGCAGCGTTGACTGTCAATCGGCGGCCCAGGCTGTTTCTCAAAGCCTCCCAGCACCGCCCGTCGTCCCCGCTCTTCCTCTTCCTCCATCACTCTCTCTCTGCACCTTCATTCCTCCCGAGGTGTCTTTGTCCTAAATTCGCCTCTCAGCTTCAGTGGATTGCTCTGACAGCTCCACAGTGTTTGAACTATGGCGGGCGTCTCTCGTTCCTGCTACATGTGTGTATTTTCACGTGTGTGTTTGTACGTCTGCTCGTCAGCCTCTTACTTTTTCCTTCAAGAGGCTGAAAACAAATCGGCACTAATCAGCGTCTCCCACAACTCAGTTGTGACACATATTAGCACACACACACACACACACACACACACACACACACACACACACACACACACACACACACACACACACACACACACACACACAGTATCTAGCCTTGCTCAAGCTGCCAGCAGTAATAGGCTTCTGAATTATAGTGTCACAGTCGTATAGCAAAAATCTGTGTGTGTGTGTGTGTGTGTGTGTGTGTGTGTGTGTGTGTGTGTGTGTGTGTGTGTGTGTGTGTGTGTGTGTGTGTGTGTGTGTTTGTCAAGTGGCTGCTGATGGGTACAGAGGTTAAATATCCCGTCCACTTTTTTGCCGCTGCCGGTGATTTGAGGACTCTTGTCGGAGCCAACTTGATTGCATTTGTGATTTGTGGGCGGGCAGGAAGCGGCGAGGCACGGCTGGAGAAATGACAAATGGCGCAAAAGCGATAATAGCACATTGACAGGGTGACAGACAGGCACTGTGTAAATACCTGCATTTTGTGAAGTGTTAACCCAAGGAAAGCCTACAAGTGGTTTGCTTTAGAGGTTGGCGTAATGAATACATGATGGCAAGAGGTACAGCTTGTGTTACACTGACAGTTTTCATATTTATGGAAACTCCAAACTGACCTAACCTCATGAAATGCTTTATAATACCATGTGCATCATATACAAACAAACATCGATCACAATCCAGACCCGTCTGTTTGAAGAAATAAATAGTGTGTGTGACTATTCTTGTTTTTCTGTACTTGTGGGGACACCACCTTATACCCTTTCCCATGGGGACTCAATCAGGATATGAAGACATTTATTGAGGTTAAACTGAAGTGAGTTGAGGTTAGTAAGGGTCAACAAGTTGTTGAGCCTGAGTTTACTTTAAGTCTGCATGAAATGATAAAGCTGATGAGGATAACGTCAATGCACACTAACCTCTGATGACAAAACAGACGTCCCAATGAGGAAAACATGAAATTGTCAGCATGTTTTAACGTCAATCCATGGTGAGCTTCAGGTGAATGTTCGTTAAGTAGTACTATTGACTGAGTTTAGAGTAAGTCAGCAGTACACGAATATAAAAAGCAGTCCAAAATTCTGCTCCAAAAGTAATTTTGTGTTTCTGTTCTTGTTTTTGTGTACTAGTGGGGACAACACCTTATTTCACACAAACCCGTGGGACAAACTTGTCTTGTAGTGTATTTTTTTTCTAAAGTGGAGGTAATGAAGGCATGTATGAATATTTACATACATTGCAGAGGAAAGTCTACAGTTTTAGTTTCCTCTCAGTTTAATCTGACTTGTTTGCAGTTTTAGCTTATCTTCACAGTGATTGCGGCTGCAGCATCGGAAAGCCAATCACACTGCCCTCGTGTTGTATTGAGATAATGAGTTTTCTGCACTGGGTAAATATATACCGCAAGCTAAATCATCGCATAGGTTTGAATGAGAAGTGGCCCCAATAATGATAGGCAAAGTATATGAATGTTTTATTAAGGAAGCAATTGCCTTGAGCCAAGTCTGTTCAATTACAATATAATAAAATAACAACATGGGCATTGTCTCCACTCTGCTTCCACTGTTTGTTTGTGCATGTGGAGAGAGATTATATGAGAAAACACAGCAAGCCAATGCTGATAAATGCTTTTTAATAGTGGGTTGATAGCGAGAGAAATAGAGAAAATGACAATATATACAGTCATGTATATTTATGGGCTGTATATATATATATATATATATATATATATATATATATATATATGATTTTTAGGAAAGAAATAAGAGCTATGCACTAAAACAATACAGCTTAATATATTCTGTTCACTTTCCTTCTATCACCAAAAGTGGCTTTTTACTTGACAATTAATAGTCTGGTCCTCATTTTATTCATTTGAGAATCTATAAAAAGTAAGTTTAACTGAGTGAGAACAGAACAGAAGGTCATGGTGTATGAATAGCTTCAGATGTATGGATCCTCAAGCAAAGTTACAGATCTACACCTTCAGTTCAACTGCAAGAAAACGTCTTTGGAAAACTATGTGCCTGAAACTCTTTCTCTGGCTAAAGAAAGCCACATCTGAAAAAAAGAAATAAAAGAGAAAACCTTGAATTTTAAACTGCACTTCCCTCTTAGAATAAGCCGGGGTGATTTTGAGACGCAGCTCTTACTGAAATGTGGCTTTGAGAGCTGTATGGAGCTGTCAGTGTCATTCAGAGTGAAAGCCATTATAGCTGCGTTATATATCCACAGAGAGAGCGGCAGATGAAGATAGATGGATTACCTCACTGGTAAAATTCCTGTGTAACTCAGACGCGAGCAGATATAACCGTGGTTGACAGATGCAGAAATGCCAGCAGGAGATAAGAGGAACAGGATGAAGGAAAGGAATGAGAGCATGAGGTGGCGAGGAAGACGACGGCAGAGGGAGCAGGGAAATGTATAGTTGCTGAAAGTGATGGCTGATTTGTTTCATTATTGACTTTCTGCACTGAAACACTTCTGTAGTTTTTTTTCTAAAAAATAAAAACCCTATTCTAAGCCTACCTGAACCCTAGCACTGACCCAGTGCACAACAAAAACACTGAAAAGAAGAAAGAATAGATCAATTTATTAATCTTTACTACAGTGTATTTGACTGCAGCCCTAGCTTCCCCTCCCCCAATGTCCTCCAAAACACGAACATTTTATTTTACATTTTTATTGTCATTTTATTTCTATTTGCTCATTAAGTCTGGAGTTATTTCCATGTATTTATCCATCTACTACAACACTCGTTGGAGCCAATTCCCTCTAATTATGTGTGAAAGCAGAGTACATCCAGGACAGGTTGCCAGTCCATCATGGGGTAACTCCATTTATCTCCTGTCTAAAGCAGTTCTCTGAACCATAACCACACGGCTGTCATTTCTCAGTACAGAGCTGGAGATTTCTTCCTGGGAAAAATAAATAAATAAAGGATTTCTCATTTACATTGTTGAGATTTTAAGTTGGGTTTTCATCAGTATGTTTGATTTAAAAGTGACATTCAATGGCGTTATATGAATAAAATTGAATTGAACTGCAGACTGCTCTTCAGCTCAACATGTCGTTTTTTGCGTTTTTACTTCAGAAAAGTTTCACGGCAACGTTTTGAAGACGATGTCGGTTTACATGGAAACGGCAGAAATCCTGAAAATGATGTAGTTTTAATGTTGGGTCACCAGTGAGTTTTGTTTGTTTTTGTAATGAAACTACAGGCAGTCTGCTCTAAACAATAACAATAGTAGAACACAGACATTCTAGTGGCCAGACCACCAAGCTTATTTTTATTACTTGTAAAAAGTTATACTAATAAGCTTTTCATATCTTGTTTCTTGTGCACAGAAAGTCCCCTGTACCATTTTATTTCTCTTTAAAAACATGTAGTGCCTTATAAACAGGGATTGTTGTTTGTGGTCCAGACATGTTGACACATATTATGGATTGTAAAAGAGCCATTGATGACTTTTAAAGGTTGGACTAGAACCCGAGCCTCATAAAGTGTCCCTCTGTTGTACATTTCTAGCATTTCTGATATTTTCATCTTTGTACCTCTGAAGTATTGTGGTAGGAAAACATCCAAGCAACCATTAGAAATTATTATAATAACAGAGCTCCCTTGTATTTGACTATTTAATTATTGCATTTGCTAATTACACACTATATTTACATGGAATCTGCTTTTGGAAGATTTCTGTGCAGCGCTCTCTCCTTTTGGACGTTTAAAGTCGACTCTCGTCCACAAACATCAACAGACATTCCAGGAACAAAATATGCATGTGAAGACATTTATCTATTTTTTTGTTCTTGCAAACAACCAGCCAAAACAAACACACAATTTATCGGGGGGGGGGGGGGGGGGGGGGGGGGGGGTGCAATAAATGCCCATTTTTAAGACCAAGCCACCATATAAAAGCCTTGGATCACAGAAGTAATTGGTCCCTGTAGGCCAGTGATAACTCTCTGTTTATGTGTGTGTGTGTGTGTGTGTGTGTGTGTGTGTGTGTGTGTGTGTGTGTGTGTGTGTGTGTGTGTGTGTGTGTGTGTGTGTGTGTGTGTGTGTGTGTGTGTGAGGCAGACTGAATGGGACAAACAGAGAAAGAAAGGCAATAATGTCTCAAAATGACAGACAATGTGGAGGGAAAGGGAGGCGATAACCAGGAGAAGAGGAGGAGAAAGATTGAAAGAAAAAGACAGTGTGGGTTTCATTTTCCATCTCCTCAGCCCCTGATGTGTTTCTTTCTTCATTTGCAGTTAGCCGTTCGATTATATAGCGTACTTCCAGCTGTGGGCTCCATATCACGGGGCGAGGGGAGTGCAGTGATGGTGTCTTTACACGGCGGCGCTCCCGTGGGGTTATAAAAATATCCGTAATATTCCCTGAGTGATTTTCTTCTTTTGGTGAATGAGGAGGGAAATGAGCTCTTATGAGAAAATGGGTGTTCATGTCTGATGCAGAGAAGCGACTCGTCTCTCTTTCAACCCGACGCTTTGTGCTTGTTGGTCAAAGAGGCTAAAAGCGTCTGAAGCAGCTCCTGAAAGGCGACAGCCCACAATTCACCCCCTGAAATGAAAGGTGGGGAAAGCTTAGCAGGGCCATCCAGGTTTCACTGTTTCCAGCTTCTTCTTCTTCTTCTTCTTCTTCTTTTATTCATCATCCTGCCATCTCACTTCACTGTGGAGTCAGACTAGAGTAGAAACCACTGAAGCTTATTCCAAAACATGCGTTATAATATAACACTATATAAAGCCTGTGGGCCCAAACTGGCCCATAGGAGGCGCCAGTCTGACCACCAAGCAAATTATAAACAATTCAAATAAAACACAGATTTTCTTTGAACACATTTCTTAAGAGTAGCAACACAACACTGAAGCTGAGATAGCAGTGATGCTGCCATTGTTTTGGGACATTTCACTGCATTTCACACCAGAAGGCTTCATTAATATTTTATTTATGTTGAGATTGTCGTCATTTTTGGTTGTAATTTTTTGGATTTGTGAAAATAGCAACAAACCACAGAAACTCTGCGCCACAACAAAGAAACACCTAAAAGTTGAAATGTAAACGTTAATTTGGTACTATTTTTCCCGTCCGACCGTCTCGAGAGGATGTTGCACTAAAATGTGTTTGACAACCCATCGTAGATGAATGTTTCAGACGCTAATTTGGCTCCTGAAACTGCAAGAATGTAATCAGTGTTTCAGGATAAACATCTTGAAAAGATTGGAATAAATTTGAAAGACCAACTTTAAAACAACACCAGACACATAGAAACTATTCTTCTCTCGCCGGCTGTAGGGAACCCTAACCTTAACCCTGCTTTTCAGCTGACTGTTTGAAATATTCCATCTACAAATCATTATTTTCAAGATTACGGGTTAATAATTAGTAGTTACAGTGAAGAGAGTCCGAACACCGGCCAGGCAAAGCCACAAATGCTGATTTGAATTTGTTGCCAGTCGTTAGCGAAGTGCTTCAAATACCAAACAAAGTGAAACGATAAGATAATTGTTTTGTTATCTGCAAATCTAACAAAAGAACAGCATATTTTCAGCATCTTTATGGTAAAAAATAAAAATCTGAATAATCTCCATAACAAACTTTGGAGTTCTGAAGTTGGGACTTGAAAGCAGAGGGAAGCGCAGACTAAATTGTGCTTTAATACATCAATTACATTCCCAGATTTTTTGTTGAAACACGCCGTCGATGCAAGACGTTCACAGAGAGCGATGTGCTCAAATGGCTCCCTGGGGTCTCGGCTCAAAGCGCGCTGTCTTTTTTTTTTTGTTTCCTGTGTTGCTCCTAAATCTCTCTTTCATTCTTCTTATCGGGTGTTTTTTTTGTCTGTCGTCTTTTGGATTACGACGTGCTCCGAGCTCTGAGCAGCAGATCTCTCGCTGTTCTTTCAGCATCTGAGGGCTGCGTAGACGTTTGTAATCTCGACGGTTTTTTTTTCTTGAGATTTGACGCCGTAGTGAGACAGCGAGTGTCCACTCGTGCCCTGGAAACGTCTATCAGGCGGCTCCGGTGGCGGTTTCTCTCTACTTCATCTCACTTTTCTGTCGGCTTCTCCTCCACACCTGCTGTGCCTCTTTATTAGTGTCACTGAGGAAGTGATCACAACTTAAACAACTGCAGGTACATTCAGAGGCCCGGTTGACACGACAACGAAACCTAGAGCTACACTCGGTAGAGCGCAACTTTGACCTTTGATATCCATGAGGGGCCTCTTTGTATGAGACATTTTTTTCGCAGTTTTTTGGGATTTATTTGGAAACAATTCGCCTTTAATGTCCATAATGTATTCGCTTGGTTCTTGGATGATGACAAATCATCCCTGAAAGTTTCATGCTATTCGGGTGAGTTGTTTATGCAAAAAGTTGGTCACATACTAACATACATATATACTGTAATTTCCGGACTATTGGGTGCACCTGAATATAAGCCCCCCTCCCAAAGAAAATTGAAAAAGAAATGTTATTTTCACATATATAGGCCACACTTCTCTATAAGCCACAGGTGTCCACATTGTAACAGGGCAGGAATTTCACTGCAGGATTTCGGGGATTGCTCATATTTTCATAAATTCCAAGCAAATCTGTCTTTCATAGTCCTGGAAATACAAGCACATGGCGCTGTGTGTGTGTGTGTGTGTGTGTGTGTGTGTGTCATTGTTTAAGCTGCATGGTTCAAAGCATGTGAAAAAAGTATCGGCTTATATTCCTGTAATTCCACTACATACATACATACATACATACAAACCATTAAATAAATAGATATATACATGCAGCCAAAAACATGATCTTCAAAGGTTTGAACTCCCCACGGGAAACATCTGCGTCCATGAAAACTTCTGCGGCTCCACCTGGAGCAGGTCGTCCGCCATGTTGTTGTTAAGTGACGTCGCAGGGTTATAGGTGGAGTGGCACGGCGATGACATCGTCGTTTTCAGCCAAGGTGCGTCTTGTCCGTCCACACGTCAAAGCAGAGGCGGTGTTTTTAAATTTCTCCACCCTGGAACCCGTTTTTAAAAATGTTTTCAGGCTCCTAAAACGCTGCACCGTGTGGATGATCGGACAGAAACGATGGTTACATGAAACAGGGTTGTCGTGTGGACAGGGACTGACGACACAACTTTTTGAAAACAGCTACTGTGGTGGAACTTTCTGAAAACGCTGGGGCTCCGCCAGAGTAGACAATGGAAAAGCTGCTACTGCCCGTGCGCTCCAAATAGTTCATTACAAAAACAACCAGCAGCGCCATCTTGTGGCCCATCATGCCAACTACATCATTTACAGGATGTTTCCACTGCTCCTCTTTTATTCTGAGGAAAGTTTCAAGCTTTCTTAAAGGAGACATATCATGCTTTTAAATCCTTCCTTTTTACATATAAATCATACAGTTGTGGTCTATACAACGCGAAACTGCAATGCTTGGGTCTGAATTCCTCATTATTAGAGCTCCACAGGCCCCTTTTCAACCCCTTTTCTGATGCGCTTCTTTGAGCAACTCGTTTTGGGGCGGTCTCTTCATACCCCGCCTCCTCTCCAGGTTGCAGAGGTGACACTCGGTTCAACGTCACCCTGTTCGGCCATCTTTGTAGTTTGATAGAACAGATACAATTATCTAGCGGCGCAGAAACTTTATATTCACACATTATTTACAAAATGTCAACAAGGGAAGATTTGTCCATCCAGCCATACATGTTGGAGCCAGAGTCGGACCCGGCGGAGCCAGATGAAAATGACCATGATGCACCTGCAGAACAACGTCTTCATATGGATGTAACGCAATGGTGTGTTACTATATTTACACTAACTTCTCCATCCATGCCCACTACTACAATACTGCCTGTATTACAACGACTATTTAACACAGAAGTTACATTATAATCTAAAACGAGCACACAGCGCTAACATATGAAGACGGTGCAACTGCTAATGCTAACAAAACAATGACAGGGACGTCTTATCATCACACTTTTTAGCGTTATATACAGCTTACCGAAGTGCTCTGTTCGTCGTCTCCATAGATAGAAGGAACTGACCGCTCAATCAGACCAAGTCTTTCGGCAAATCCTTCTTTATACTGGCGGAGGTTGCTGAAGCAGTCGTCCTTAAAGTGATTCGCGCACACAAAAATGACCTTACCCACAGATGTGGGTACATTTCTGTGAAAAATAAAACTCAACCAGGCACTTCGAAAAGGTTCTGATGCTGGGAGACGGTGTAACGAAGCTTGTGGGTTACTACATCCAACAACCGAACATTTCCACTTATCCTCTCGTAACTTCGGTTGGACTACAAAATCGCAGCGAGAAACAAAAATGGCGGATTGCTCGAAATGTCGATGTCCTAATTTGGCAGTTCCGCTGAGAATACTGTGACGTCATTGTTCAAAAAACGTAATAGAGAATAGAAAAATCGAAACCGATCGCAAAATATGACCAAAACAGAATATAAAGATATCAACGGAGCACCTGAAGAGACTACTTTGAACTTTTCTGTACTTCTAAACACTCTAAATATACAACAAAATGCATTTAAGGGCTAAAAAAGTGGATTTAGCATGATATGTCCCCTTTAAGATGTAAATGAGGCTGCATTCAGGAGAGCGGTATGTCGATGAAAAGGTCACACTAAGAAACTGGTTAGGAAGATTATTATGCAAACATGCATGCAGCTGGAAACAAACACCTTAGCAAAAAATTCACTTTGGCTTCCGCACATATTTGAATGTTAATTAAACAGGCAGGTTGGCATATTGATAGTGAGGAGGAGTGTAAATACTGCGAGAAGCCCTGGGGGGGATCAGATAGAGGAATCGGCTATAGGTGCTGCATTTGAAGCACCATCCAGCGTTTCCTGGTGTCGGGCAAAGTGAATGTAAATGCTTTTGTTAATTAAAAGGCTGGAAGACTTTGTCAATCAGGTTCATGTCTGTCTTACAGAGAATGAAGACGATGAAGGAATTGCAATTGAGACAAACCTGGAAATTAAATAGAATTTTTTTTCTAAATGTTCGAGAAAAACATTTTCTGCCTCATAAACTGATTCTATGAGCTGAACAGTTGTGCAGTTCTTGTTCTCAGGTTTTTTATTATTGCTGTGTCAATGCAAAACTACATTATAAAAAGAATCTCATTCTTTGGCTGAATTAATTTAAAGTCAGTTTGATATTTGTCGTCGTTACTTTTATGGTTCCAGTTGTTCCCGTTTTCCCTGGTTTAGTGTTGGAACTCATTAAAACG
Source organism: Lipophrys pholis (assembly GCF_963383615.2). Taxonomy (NCBI): domain Eukaryota; kingdom Metazoa; phylum Chordata; class Actinopteri; order Blenniiformes; family Blenniidae; genus Lipophrys; species Lipophrys pholis. The sequence continues at coordinate 870,126 of NC_137637.1, forward strand.
CATCATTTGTTGTGATTTTGTTTCAGAAAAATTTCATGTTTTCAAGGCAACCTTCTCAAAATGACGTAGTTAGAATGCCAGGCCACTAGTTGGTGCTGTTGTTTGTTTCTGTAATGAAACCACACACACATGCAGCAGAGAACAATACGCACTAAAAATAGTAAAGGGTCATATTGTGTAAAATCCATTTTCTAAAGGTTCTCCAGCAGTACTAACCGTCCCCATACCTGGACTGACGTCCCAGAAGTGAAGACAGTCTGTCCTCTCTCTCCCTGGCTTGTTTCAGGTTTTAAAAAGTGTGTTGCTCCAAGCAGCCAATCAGAAATCAAACCCTATATAGTGTCATCGGGGGTTTAGCCAATCCCAATCAAGGTAGGCCCTCCCTTTGACTCCTCCCACAATTAGGCAGCTCTGCTATGGCACATGGCACCACCAGAGGAAGTACTTCCTCCTCTTCCCAAGATGGGCATGTGTGGGCGGAGCCAGTCCAGCTCACACAGACACAGCAGATTCTGAATGTAGCTCCTATGATCCAATATTCAAATGAGGAAAATCAAGGAGGAGCTAGAAACTTAGAATACTGAAGGTTTCTGGACCGACCAGACCAGGAGGAGGAGGAGAACAGGAGGAGGAGAACAGGAGGAGGAGGAGGAGGAGAACAGGATGAGGAGGAGGACAGGAGGAGGAGGTGAACAGGAGGAGGAGGAGAACAGGAGGAGGAGGTGAACATCTGGGAGAACAGACATTCTACGACCAAGTTGGATTGTTATTGCGGCAACTGTCGAATATCAAACTACCAAGTCTCCAAAAGGCTCCATCTTGGGAACCGTTTCCAAAAAGTTACATTTCCAGCGGCTCCGAGCGCCGTTGTCGTTTAAAGAGACACCCAATCCGTCCTGCAATGATCCGTTATATGAGGACATTTGACAAACACCTGAGAAGCAGAAAATGGAGGTGAGCCCAGGCCAGGGTCCCTCATTAAGACTCTTCACTGGAGTTTCTACGACTCAATAGGGAAGAAATGAATGAGTTATCAGACATCCGTGCGCCTGCAGGCCACCGAGGCGCCGCTATAATCCGTTCCTAATAAGCTGGTAAAGACAGGAAGATTGGCATTATTGATCAGGCCTTTGGGGGCAGCCTCTCTGTTTCCACCTAGATGGGTATTCAATATGGCGCACCCATAAGTCACACATACAGCGATAAACACATAAACCCATACAGTAAATCCTGGTGCTGGATCGGACCCACGGGAACTCTAAATCCCAAAAGTCCTTGCCGTCTGGGTCACGGGTGTGTTGACCTATAGGAGATCGAAGACCGAGCATGTGACCTCCAGCACTGGAGACAATGAGTGATAGGTCGTCTTTGGACGTGCTCCTCCCCAGGCGTCGAGCCGTCTGAGTGTGTGTGTGTGTGTGTGTGTGTGTGTGTGTGTGTGTGTGTGTGTGTGTGTGTGTGTGTGTGTGTGTGTGTGTGTGTGTGTGTGTGTGTGTGTGTATGTGTGTGTGTAGAATGTGCAGACCTGCGGCGCTTTGCGGAGTAAAAACAAAGAAATACGGCTTCTCCGACAAGCTGAGGAGCTGCCATCAAATCTCTTTAAATCCTCCATCAACGGCCAATTTAGACGCCATGAAGTCGTTATCATTCATCTCACGGTTAAAAAGTCAGTTTGGCCTTTTCAGGAAAGTTTCATAACACAGCTGAAGTTCAGTGGTATTTCCCTTTTTATGGTTGTGACCCCTGGAGGCCGATGCCGCGCTCAATGTGTGTGTGTGTGTGTGTGTGTGTGTGTGTGTGTGTGTGTGTGTGTGTGTGTGTGTGTGTGTGTGTGTGTGTGTGTGTGTGTGTGTGAGACGACTTTAATTTTGTGATCTTTCTCTGCATCTCTCGAGTCCACAGATAATTACCAGTGGATAACGGCATGCGCGTGTGTTTGCAGCTGGAAACCAACATGGAAAAACAAAACAAACAATATGAACTCAGTGTGAAGAATCTGTTGCTCATCCCTCAAATGCATGTTCGTCACTGGTGCTAAATATGTTAAAACCAAAGTGCAACGAGGTCTGACCTTCTTCATTCAAGTTACCAGTTCTAGTGCCTGTGCTTGAATACACAAGCGTGTGTGTGTGTGTGTGTGTGTGTGTGTGTGTGTGTGTGTGTGATCTGTTCCTGTGAGTGTGCAGGAGATGGTGTTCACTCGGTGATAGATGACTCTCAGGCAGTGTTAAGCGAACGTGAAAAATGGTAATAAAGTTTAATATTGTTCCCTGCAACACAGATTTATGGCACAGTGAATTAAACAGCCGTTCCTCATTGGGACATTGATTTACAAAGGCGCACACACACACACACACACACACACACACACACACACACACACACACACACACACACACACACTGTCTCTGACTTTCCCATCAAAACACTGATGCACAAGCAGAAATACACAATGAACGGACACTGAGCGTACACTAATGATCCGCACAAAGGCCAAATTTGAAGCAAGAATTAACAGTAAAGAAACCTGCAAAGACACACACACACACACACACACATACACACACACACACACACACACACACACACACACACACACGGTGCTGTTTGGTTTCCGTATATCACTGGCTTTACGATCGCTCTCCACTATTCCCTGATCTCCTGCTTGTAGCACTGAACCTGGAGGTAATTGGCTTTTTAATGACTTCTGCATTTCCACACATTTCCCATCTCGGTTATTTGCCTTCTCAAGCCTCATTTGAGGAGTCACGCTGGGAGAGAGCGGAGGGGCAGGTGGGGGGCGGAGAGGGGCAGGTGGGGGCAGGTGGGGGCGGAGGCCGGTAAGAAAGTACACAGAAGAGAAGAAGACATATAATCTCGTACATATTTGACACGTCAATTCATAGAGAGATGTCTTTGAGTTTGTGTGGAAAATGTTATGCGATACAATAAACCGCAGAGTGAACATGTTTGCAGAATAAATAATGAGTTGATCAGCCTGATGAATGAGGCAATTTCACTGCAAAACAATTCAATGAAATGTGGTTCGGATCATGTCTGTGCTCCTTGACCTTCACAAATGTCACCACTTTCTCCTCCATTATCACCATTTCTTCAGTGCAGCTCACAGAGGAAAACTGTTTCCCACTTTAAAAGATATTATTGTTAACGGCTGTTGGGATGCAAAAGAGCATAACTCTACACTCATTTATGGTTTTTAGCACATTTTAGCACAGGAGCCACGCACCACTCTCTTTCATCCTGAGTGGGCCGGACCAGAAAGTTAGAGCCTTAATAACTCTGAAATTTAAACTAAAGTTTTTAAACAGTATATGTGATGAAAATGTCGATATCATCCCAAACCCAAATGGCTAACACCAAAATATCTCAACTTAAAGCCAATTTAAATGGTGCAAAATACAATGAAATGTCCCAAAATAACTGTTGCATTGTGGGAGTTTTTAGCTGGTTTGATAACAACCAGGTGGCGACATTTCATAGCAGCATCACTGATTGAAAAATAAATATCAACGTTTTTCATAAAAAGTTTCTTGGTTTGGTCGGATTGGAGCCTGTTTGGGGCTTATGTTTGACACCTCTGGTTCAAAATATATTTTACGTTGTCATATAAAGTCTGTAAGATGTATCATTCTAATTTATCTGTGTTATATTTATTATGATTCCACTTTGTCATATTTTTTCCTATAAAAATGATGCTGGGAAACAGCTTCTTCTTTTCTTTCTGCTGTGTTGTTGACTCTCTATCGCCCCCTATGCGAGGCCAACCTACTTTGAAAAACTCGGTTGTATACCCAAGATTACTCATCTCAGATGCATTGCGGTGCAGTCTTATTATTGTCAGTGTTGTCTTTAATCCACACGCACTTTCAGCTTCGTGTTTCCGGAACACGTCCTGTGCAGCCCTTCACTCTTCACAGGAACAAGTGAGCAGTTTTCACTCGTGTCTTTGAGCGGCGGCGTGTGTTGGTTCCTACGTATGTGAGCAGCGTACCCAAAGAAAACTCTGTTTCACGCAACTGGAAAGAGAGAAAGAAGACTCACGGCGTCAGACAGAGGAACTGGCAGAGAGGCAAGGGAGGGGGCTCACACACACACACACACACACACACACACACACACACACACACACACACACACACACACACACACACACACACACACACACACACACACACACACACACACACACACACAGCAGAGAAGCACTTTGAAGTAACTTTGCTGCAGGTGTGTCGACTGACTTCAACACCAAACACAACAACGTTTGCTCACTCGTGTCCAGACACGTAAACATCAAAGGTTGTGGGAATAAATATGAGCATTATTTGCATTATAGCTCGGAGGAAACAAAGGGTTACGGGGATGAGCGAGCTGCTGACACAACCCCGTGTGGACGAGGAGGGCAGGTGGATGAACGGATAGCAACGGAAATCACTAATATGCAAAATTTACAGAAAGAATATCCTCCAAATTAAATGAGTTTTTCTGAGCAAGGCACTATTTTGTAGTATGACTTATGGCCAGCGATCTCACGTGACCTCTTTTTTTTCAGTCACCAGTAATCTAACATGTTACCATTTCCAAACCAGTAATCAGATTAAAGTTACTTATCCAAGTCACTGTGCTTTAGTTACTATTGTATCGTCCAGCAGGACTCGTTTCTCTTTTATTACTGAACAGAACCGAGTCGCTTGTCCATTCTGTTCCAACCGGACACTCACACACACACACACACACACACACACACACACACACACACACACACACACACACACACACACACACACACACACACACACACACACACACACACACACACACCAGACCCGCCCCCCCTCAATCACAGGCCAACTCGCTCTAACGATGCGTTCAAGTAACACAAAAACCAACAAAACATCATTGAAACTCAACATTTCAACAAAAACACGACTGCAGAGGCGTTACTTTGTTTTTTTTTGGTGAAAAGATATTTTGGCAGGAAGCCCCGCCCCCTTTTTTCTGGCTAAACCGGTTGTCATTTTTGTGTTGAGACGGTTGGTGGGGTGTTGTCGGCAGCAGTAACTAAAAAAGTAACTTGTAATCTAACGTATTTACTTTTAAAAGCAAGTAATCAGTAATCATAACTAAGTTACTTTTCTGTGGCAAACTGCTGAAGGCCCCGTTTACACGACGCAAACCGAAGTTGTCCGTTGACATGACAAGCCACTGAAAAAGAAAACGTTCTTCTGCAAATCCAACGATGGACGACAACAACAATGAAATCCTGACTTAATTTTATTGGGTCACTTCAACCTGTGTGATAAAATGATGTGTTATTTTATTTATTGGGGTAAAAACAACCACATTTCCTGGAGTTGATGATGTTTTCTCTCTTACTAACGCCGCCACACTGACATGAAGGGAGGAACAGTTTGGTAAAGCCTCTATTGTGACGCTCCGACTGTCAATCTGCCTCCTGCCAGTCTGGAGTGTCGCCGTGTCGCCAGGTTCACGTTGATTCGTGATGGTGGAAGCAATCGCTGGTAAAAGAGCTCTTTAAATATTCTCGTATCAATAGTGCATCTTCCACTTTTAAAGTTAACTTTAAAGGAAGAGGAAAATCAGTTGAACCCCTTGAATTATCACGTCAACTTGAAATAATATCCTTTTCTTTGCATTGTTTTCCAAAAAGCGAACAATAAAACATTCCTGCCACTTTGTTTTTGATCTTCCCTCTTCGCGTCACTGTTTGCTGAGACTTGGCAGCATGTCTTTGTCGTCTTGTCGTTTCTTTTTGTTTTATTTTCCACCAGGTATTGGCAAACTGTCAACATTTGAGACGAACGGCTACTGCCAGCCGCCCACAATATAAACTAATGTAAAAGCATTACAGGAGCCTTTATTATTTGCGAGCATTGTGAAGAGTGACAAAATTCCCCAGACGCCAAACAAATGCACAAATAGACAGAGGGATCCAGACGCGGCACCTGCTCCACTTACTGTAATAGGAGCAAATGAATTCGATTTTCATGCTTTAAAAGCTTTTTTTTCTTTTTCGCTCCCATTGAAAGTAAATTTCACTCTAATGGTGAGATGCCTGTGTTTACAGGCCGCCAATGATAGAGAGAGAAAGAGAGGGAGTAAAAGAGGATTGGAGAGTGGAGAGAAAAGAGGTCTGATTATAAATGGATTTCAAAAATGAGACACAGAGATTGAAAGTGGGAGGGATGACAGACAAAAGCAGGGTAACGTAGGATCATGTTCTCCGGCAGATGAATGAGTTGCTCGTGTTTTAGCCTGTTTACCAAATAATGAGAGCTGGAGGAATGATTTACCACTTACCTTATTAGTTTAAGGTTAAGAAGCAGAGGAGGGTCAAGAGAAATGGAGTCCTGATACGACATGAGATATCAAAGTAAACGGCTCCAAACAAGAATAATACACATCATAAACTCAAAAATCTTATTAACATGGGAAGGCTGCTTGTTTACTGTAATACAAACAAAGTTGCGCCTAATGTTTGTTAATTGTCGGGAGTTTTCATCTCTTCTGAGCTGAGCTGGTCATAGTTCACACAAGGATTAATGAACCAAGACATGGGCTCCCTCCACACTTATGATGATCGAGAGGAGGTCCATTCAAACACAGTCGCTGGAATATTACCCAGGAGAGGCGGTCCTTCTTCACAGCACTTCCTGTGACCCTTGACCCACTTCAGGTTATCTCTGGACCAATCACAGTTAAGGATTCTTGATCCGCAGTTATCCTCCTCACCACAAGGGGCACCTTCTCTGGTAGGTCTGCCTTTAGGTGAATGTCCATGTTTACATTTCAAAACCTATCGAGATTACTCTGAATCCCTGATATTAAATCGGTGGAGCAGAACGTCCGTTTCATTTCTTCCCGTCTGTCATCCAGCGACTCCTTCGTGATTCGGATGAGTTCATATTTGCGGGCAGAAGAAACATAGTCAGTGGATTCCACTTTTAAATAGTGCTCTTCTTCTTTGGGATTCAGTGTCTTGCTTAAGGACACTTCAACATGCGGATAGAGAGACATGGGGAATTGAACCTGCAACCTTCTGATTGAGACACAACTGCTCTACCAGCTTGATTCACACTCCGGTCGTAGCAGCAGGCTGCAGGTTTTAGTTTAATAGAGATGATAGGCAGAGTGTGTGTACAGTCCTCATCACTACGACTGGCACCCAGACTGGATCTTTTAATTGGAGGTGCAAAATAATTCAACTAATAACTTTTTTTAAGTATTTTTATATATTGTAATTTCAAAGAAGAAACAGGAAAAGAAAACCACCATGTGCAGCAATAACAGCTCCCCTCTTTAATATCTGGCTTCAATGAGATCAGAACTCATTTCTGGCCAATTTAAAACAATCCACGTTTTCTTTTTCAAACATTCCTGCGAGTTCTTGGACGTGTGTTCCGGGTCTTCTGATCTTCTCTGACACTCGGTCGGACATTTCACCCTAAAATCTTGATAATTCTCTGACTTCATGACCCTTGTGATACGTTCAAGTCCTCCAGTACCAGAAGCAGCAAAGCAGCCCTGCAGCATGATGGTTCCTCCACCATGCTGAGCGGTTGGTAGGGTGTTTGTTTCCTTCATTTTGCAGTCTGTGAACAAACTGCTGGCCAGAACCTCTATCTTTGTTATTTATTGCTTTTAAACTGTTGTTTATAATTTACTGTCTATCAGGAATGAGTCATTCTTCACCTGCGTTCCATGAATTGTTCATTTAAGTACCGTGGCGGAGCCCTTTATGTGTTTCAAGTGCCACATTGAGCATCTCACTGCTCACACATTTGTTCATTATATTGACTAATCAATTGGGGACAATGAGAGGACCTTCGGTTTCTCCTGCTTTTCCTGAGTTAAACCACAAAGAGACGTTGTTCCTCTCAGAGGCAGGAGAATCAGCTTTCAGGAGACGGATGGATCAAACTTCTCGTGGGTTTATTTTTCAAGCCCTCCACTTCCCCCTCAGTGAGTCTGTTTATTGATCCATCAGGCCACAAATCCTCCATTCATGTGTTCATCCAGCCATCCTTCACTCAATCATCCATCTGTCGGTCAACATTTCAAATAAGAAAATGTAGTTAAAAAAAGTGTGTGTGCGTGTGTGTGTGGGGGGGGTGTGTGTGTGTGTGTGTTAACTGGTATTAGTACTGAGTTGCGTGACCCTTGTGCGAGTATTGATCCACACACACACACACACACACACACACACACACACACACACACACACACACACACACACACACACACACACACACACACACACACACACACACACACACACACAGCCAGCTCTGTAACTGACGGTCTCACTAAACGGTCCTTTCCTGCACCGTATATCATCTTCTTTCTGTCGTACGCTTCTCGTTTCAGCACATGTATGACACTTTAACTCCACATTTTGTTTGGTTGTTAACGTTCATAAATGAAGAAAACTGGAGATGTGACCTTTGCTGCTGCTGAAACATCTAAAATTAAAAAGAGATTCTTAACAATACTCTTCATTAACTTTTGCACGTCTGTGTCTATATGTACCTTCAGCATGTCTTTGTGTGCATGTGTGTGTCCTGTGCATGTATATGCATGATTGTGATGTATGTATGTGTATTTCTGTGTATGAGCATGTGTGCACACTCACACATATATGTGCAGACACACACAAACCCCTACACATCTGAATATCCGCATGTATGTATTCATGTACGTGTTTAATTGTGCAGGTGTGTTTGTGTGTGGCTTTATGAATTTGTGTACAACACTTGTGTGTCTGGATACGTTTGTATGCAGAAGTGTGTGCATGTCTCTGGGTGTGTGCATATAATAATGATTGTTAGTAATGTATTAGTGTGTGTTTGTGTGTGTGTGTGTTTCTGAATCTGTGTGCATACATGTGTTTCTTCATGTACACTATGGTGAATGTGTGTGTGTGTATGCGTTGTGTATATTTGTCCTGAAGCTGATTTTTCACAATTATAATCACAGAAACAGAGTGAATTAGAATAAACGTTCCTCTCTACATTGTTTTCGTTTGATGGCTTGTTCCTCTGTTGTTCTTCTCTCAACGTATGAAAATAGTATTTCAACACGCTGCTCATCGGGTAGCACGTCTGTAGGTGTGAGATCCCGCCGCTGTCAGCGTCGGAGATGTGGTGTGTCTGCACTGTACTCGGCATACAGTCTGACTCCGTCACATCAATAGGGGTTAAACGCTTTGCTCAAAGGCACTTCAGCAACTGAAAGACACAGCTGAGACTTGGGCTGCCCTTTGATGTCAACAGCTCTAGAAGAATGAAAGCGAGCGCTCCAACTCTCGGCAGTATTTAAGAAAACAGCTGGTCTCGTGTGGCACTCAGTGTTTGCTGCGCTGCAGTGACCCACTTATTTTGATGTGCGTCTGTGAGCGTGTGTGTGTGTGTGTGTGTGTGTGTGTGTGTGTGTGTGTGCGTGTGTGTGTGTGTGCACACAAATGTGTTGACACGGTAGAGCGATTCATCGGATTTTCTCACGTTAACAGATTGCTCCTCTCTGACCTCACAGCTGGGGAACAATGTGTGAAATGTTGGCTGTGTGCATTTGTAACTGTGCATCGGTTTGTGAGACGATGTGTGATTGAACGAAAGCGTGTTTATTCATGTCAATAGTGCTGCAGTGGGTAAAAATAGGTCTTCATGATGCTGTGATCACTTCGTGTGTGTGTGCGTGTGCGTGCGTACGTGCGTGTGTGTTTGTGTTTGCGCAATCAGGATATCATGTTTTTGGTACGAAGACTGTAAAAGTAGTTCGTAAGTGGTGTGGTGCACACATCTGTGAGTGGGTGGGAGTTTGTGTGTGTGTGTTTTACATGGGATTGTACCATGTGTGTGTGTGTGTGTGTGTGCACATGTTTTTTTCATGTTGATGCATACATTATAACACCTTTACCTTCCTCCGTAGAGGCAGCTGACAAAGCGAGGGAAGTCGCCGGGTAACAAACATCACACTTGTCATCTAAATGTCAAGTTGACTCAAGTCAACTGAAGAAGAAAAAACCAAAAACAAAACATGAAAAAGCGACGATAAAGAAACCTCTACGCTGCGGGAATGTGGAGAACTGGGCAGAGAGTTGTGTGTGTGCTGTATATAAACCTGTGTGTGTGTCGGTGTGAAGACGACGCTGTGTGTCTTCCTGACTTCACATTCTGAAGTCACTTTGTGTTTTTGGAAGATGCGGTGGATTTCGAATTAAACAGTAAAATATTAAACACTTGTGGAAGTGTTAAACGTTTTAAACAAGCTTTTTGGGACTAATTGTTCACTTATACAACAATCTGTGGCAAGTGATTGTCAAAGATGAGACACAAATGGAACCTAAATGAACAGAACGGTGTCAGCGTCGTACACACACACACACACACACACACACACACACACACACACACACACACACACACACACACACACACACACACACACACACACACACACACACACACACACACACACACACACACACACACACACACACAGTTTTATCTGTATCAGTTCTCAGACCGTACAGTCACACACCTGTATGATTCAGTTCCTTTCTCTCTCCCGTCTCTTGCCAAATCGTGTCCCGACTCCCGGTGCAGCTGATGGCAGGCGGCCAAATGCAGCCGGCCAGCACATAAACGCTCCATCTTATGCCATAAAGCACAGACTAAAACACACTTAAGCTGCGAGTCGACAGAGAAAATGTGTTTTATGTCTTGGTTCACCACCTCCCGGGGTTCGGCTGCATTAAGATACAGATATACAGTCGAGAGCTTGATGAGGTTTTCCTTTTAACAACATCAAGCGTCTGGCAAAATGCTGCATCAACGCCGGCACTGCAAACTGCTTTAACGGCTTTAAGGCAATAGTTTGGCGAACAAAGTCCTCCTACGGCAGATCTGTCGCAGAGAGAACTGAAGGTGAAACATTTCCGTGTGGAAATATTTCAGACATGGTCTGTTTGTTCGGGTCGTTTCAGTCGCTATTGGTGAAGCTGCAATGATTTTATTCACCAGTCATCTCAAATATCTCGTGAGTCACTGTTTATGTAAAAGTTACCAACTGACCTAGAACACATGTCTGTAAGACTCTGCAAGGAAAGCAGAGCTCATGCATGCGCAGTGAGAACATGCAAACTGCACAGAAAGGTCCAGAAGCTGGTCTCATACTGTGGATCGTCGGGCTGGGAGGCCACCACAACTCCATACCACCATGACATAGTCAACATCTGAGATTCATGTGATTCTCATGACCTCGGAGGAATTTTCACGTCAATATGACAGACCGTTATCAGAAATAGGAATCCACTCCTATAAGCAGCTGCTGCATTATGGGTGTTGATAGCAACCAGGTAGCTGATACCGCAGCTCCGGTCTTTTTTGGGAAAAAATAAAATAAAAAAATCTGTTTCTTTGAAATTTGTACCTTTTGCTTGGTGGTTTGGACGGATTGGAGCCTCTTGCAGGTTGGTTTTGGTTCACAGGTCTTATGCAGTAAAAAAATGAGGAGGTGTACAGTTATCATGTGGAATTCAAACAATGAGTAAAGTTTGATGTTTCTGGTCCTGTAGGTTCCTTCATGGTGGTGAACGCGTCGGGCCGGGCGTCGGGCCAGAAGGCTCACCTGTACATGCCCACCCTGAAGGAAAACGACACCCACTGCATCGACTTCCTGTACTCTCTGTCCAGCCGGGACGGAGCCAGCCCGGGCACGCTCAACGTCTACATCAAGGTGGGTTGTTAGGACGGAGTAGGACGGAGTAGGACGGAGTAGGACGGAGTAGGACGGCCTGGAAGCAACCCAATGAATCATTGTGACAGTCTCCAGTTTCTGAACTCTGCAGGCCTCGTTTGTTCTTTTGTCCGTTCGTGAGACGCCTCTTCGTTAAACTCCACGACTTCCTGTCTGCAGGTGAACGGCGGCGCTCAGGGTAACCCGGTGTGGAACGCCTCGGACACCGTCACTGAAGGATGGGTGAAAGCTGAACTTGCCATTTCCACGTTCTGGCCCAACTCCTATCAGGTACAGCAAATTCACGCTTAATGCAGGAGTGTCAAACATCATGCCACGGTTACATGTAACAGGGTTTTTACAAAAACTGATATTTCCCCCTCTACGTTTACAAAAATCTTCATTGACACCTGGTTCAGAGCTGCTATGAGCAGCCAGGCCTGTAGGGGGCAGTGTGACGAAAAGCATGACGCCATAATAGCCAATCAGAATCCTTGAAAAAAAACACGTAAATATCTGCCTACGGAGACACAGAAGTTGTGGACTCGTGTGTAAATGCTCAAACACAGAGAAATATCACAGTTTTTCAGATACCTGGGTCAAGGTGGCCTCATTTTAGTTCAGGGGCCACATGCAGCCCAGTTTCATCTTGAGTGGGGAAAAGAGTGCAATAATAGCCTTTAAATGTTTTTCTTTGTTGTGGTGCAGAGTATACGTGATGGAAACGTCTATATTTTCACCAAAAATAAACAATTACTTTGGAAAATGGCTACAATCTCATCAAAAGGCCAATTCTAATGACACCCCTGCTTTCCACTGTACCTCCGAGTCAGAACAAGGTAGACAATCTGAAAAAATAAAGGCTCAGCTTAAACACTGCAGAACAATATAAAGGAAGGATTTATTCCACATAGAGGTGCCTTTGACTGTCTGGTCACATGGCAGAATGAAATCAGTCCTTTAATTTGCCTGAGACCTATAAACACACTCCCTCCTCTCAGAACGTCAGTCTGGGTCAATATTTGATATTTCATCTGTCCTGCTGTTCCGTGACTTCCTCCATGTTTCCACAAAGGTGTGTGTGTGTGTGTGTGTGTGTGTGTGTGCCTGTCTTTGTTTTAGTATTAAAAAAATAAAAGAGCTGTTCGCATTCTTTCATCAGTGGCTGTCCGTCTTAAACTGCTGCCTTTCAGCTGCTCTCACGACAGACCGACGTGCAGCAGCAGGGAATCAAACTGTAAACGTCACCCATGGTGTTAATGGTCACTTTGTCCTGTATGAATGTGTCACTAGTTAATGTTAATGGACTTTCGACCTGCAGTACCTTGCTGAAATGCTGCTTTTATACAGAATTGAAATCTTATTTATTATGCAGTTTTACTGGATTCTGCTTTTCAATCAAAAATAACTAATAAGTAGTTAGCAACAGTAATTAAATGTTAGTTAATATTCATTAAATATGTAAGTGCAATAGGTTTTATCTTAACTACTATAGATATCTCTTGTTTATGGTAAAACAATAGACAAAACAATAGACATTTTACTTTTAAGTGGAAGAACAAAGACTGTGTCACTAGCTGATATTTCATGTGATATTTTAGTATTTTACTGGGAGCTGCATCTTTTATTACCAGTGAAAATCAATTAAAATCTCGGATGGAAACGTCCCTGCCCCAATAAGACTATAGAGGTTAATTGTAACACGATTTCTAAGTTTTAAATCTTTATTCTACTCATACCAGTTATTTTACTAAGTTTAGAGGACAGATTATACACATCCAAGTTGAGTACTTTTCAATCGGGTTCGTGGCAATTTTCTCCTTAATCTGTGAGAAAAATAAAGTAGCATCTATGGGTAAGATGCCAAATGTAAATTCTGACTTGTAAAGAAGACCAATCCACCGACAGACTGACCCAATCAGTTAATTAATCTATCAACCAACTAACTAACCAAGCCACTCAATCGATTAACGATCAAATAATGAACCACAAATGGGGAAATTTCATTTAAAAATAAAAACAAAGCCTCAGCAGAGATGTTTCTACTGCAGTGCTGATGAGAAAGTTTGATTTGAAATGTATTAATCTCAATGCAATAATATGTTGAAGCAGCTGAAAATGAATTTACCTTCTTAGTTTTTTTAGAGTTTGTTTAAGCAGAACTAAAGTTCCTTTGAGTTTCATGCCTCGACCCTTTAGGACCGGAGATATTGTTCTGATTTTCCAGCCTCATCCAACACGATGTGACTTTTTCCCATGTGTCTCTGCTAATCTTCTATTTTCTGATCTTCTAGCTGTAAGTGAACATATGGATTTCTTTAATGATGTACCTGGAAACATTAGTTGTTACTGATTGACACTGAGTCCAGACACACTGGTAACCAAAGTGTGTGTTTCCCTCCCTAATGAGGAGTCGCCTCCCATGGAGACGTGACACTTTCTTTCTGCTGTAAGGCGGCATTCAGGGATTCAAAGTCTCCTTTGAACTGCTTGAATGTATTTCTTCAAAAAATTACAACGAATTGTAATTATGAGTGAAAAAATAGTGCAAAAAGCACCTCAAGCTATCACACAGAAAGTTTAAAGATGATTATCTTCACCGTCTTCATTATGATGCTTCACTTTATTCAAGACAAAGACAAGGAGATTGAAAAGATGATGTGATGATAACAAGGAGGCCTAAAGAGAAAAAGCAAAGATGGCAAATTTACAATGATGAGCTGCTTTGGAAACTACAGTGACTCACTTTTTGGACAAATCAGCATCAGAGCCAATAGAGAAAAGAGATGAAGTTATTAGATGGATGAGTTTCCTTAAAACAAATAGATGGTTTTGATTTGATTGAAAGATAGAAGAATAGAAAGATGAGCTGTTGGTAATGCTCTATGCTAACGCCGTTGTAAGTCAATTACATTTATAAAACTAGAGCTACACACGGTAGAGCACAACCTTTGTCAACGCCACATCTGTTAGCATCGCTAGCATGTTAGCCGTTAGCTCATATCGATGCTAACCAGGTAGCTACATCACTGAGAAACACTGAGCAGGGAGCGTCTCCATGGCAACAGACGCTGATCTCCTTTGATCGACATGAGGTGCCTTTCTCATCCACTTTGTATCAGAACTTTTTTTCACAGTTTTTTGGGGATTTAATCTGAAATGTTTAGCCGTTAACATCTCCAAATCTAATGGATTGGTCCTTGGATGATGGCAAATCATCCCTGAAGACTTCATGTAATTTGCACGAGTAGTTTTTGTGAAAAGTTGGTAAACTACATACATACACACCAATAAATAAATAAATGAATAAATAAATAAATACATACAGATGAAAACTTAAACTTCTTTGCCCAACTTTCATTGGTGAAGGTAATTTATTTATTTTTTTAAATCCACTGATTGGTCTATTGTTTGAACCAACCAACCAACCAACCAACCAACCAACCAACCAACCAACCAACCAACCAACCAACCAACCCAATTCATCAACTCACAAATAGTTCATCATACCATCCAACAAACCAAGCAGCCAAACAAAAGAAATCGAATCTATTAATAAACTCAACCAACCAACTAATCAACAACCACCAACCCCCACCCCCACCAACCAATGCAATCACCCACCAATCACTCCAACAACCAACCAACTCCGTAATGGACCAATAAATAATCAACCAACCAACCAACTAACCAACCAATCAACCACATAAACAAATCCAACTGTTATCCACCCCTCTACCTCCAGTTAATATACATTAGATGACTTATATTAAGAATTTGGTTCTGACTCTCCCTCTGCTGCTGTTTGGACGAATATCTGACTATAAAGTGGTGAAGTGGTAAAAATGCTCCATATAAGAGAAGTCAATCCACCATGAAAACATAAAATGAAAGCCTGCGCAGCGTCTTTGACTTGTAGAAACTTGACATTCATGCCAGAGAGGGAGGGATTTATTTTCTGACTGAAGAAGGGAGAGTAAAATCTTCCCAGAAGTCTTTAGTATTCAGGCTGAGTCACAGTTTATACTGTGGAGGATCCTGACAAGTACAGCACCGGGGTGTGTGTGTGTGTGTGTGTGTGTGTGTGGTTTTGTATGAGTGTATGTCTATATGTTTGGGTCAGGAGTGCCCCCCCCCCCCCCCCCCCCCAGCTGCTGTCACCCTCAGTGTGTGATAGAAAAAGAAAAACATGAGAGAATCGGGGACGACACAAAACTACAATTACAGGAATAGAAACACGACGGCTGACGGAGATGGAAGGAAGAAGGAGACATGGAGAGGAGGATGGAAGGAAGCATAAGAGAGGAGGAGGCAGCATATGTGGTTGGCATAAGGATGGGACAGAAGGGATGAAGTGAAAAGAGGAATAGTTGCTGACTTTAAATGGAAAATTCCCCTGGGGTTCCATCTGAGCTTCACAGGACGTCAAGATGCTGCAGCTTGAGGAAGAAACTTTGTTGGTGAGTTTCACTGTGTCGCTCTCTGGAAATGAACACACTTCTTTCTCTCTCTCTCTCTTTCTTTCTCTCTTGCTTTTTTGCTTTTCTTCCTTCCTTCCTTCCTTCCTTCCTCCTTGCCTTCCTTCCTTCCTTCCTTCCTTCCTTCCTTCCTTCCTTCCTTCCTTCCTTCCTTCCTTCCTTCCTTCCTTCCTTCCTTCCTTCCTTCCTTTCCCCCCTCCCTCCTCATTCCTGCCTTCCTACATTCTTTCCTTCCTTCCTCTCCCCCTTCCTTCCTTCCTCCCTCCTTGCCCTCCCCCTCCCTCATTTTCTTCCTTCCTTCCTTCCTTCCTTCCTTCCTTCCTTCCTTCCTTCCTTCCTTCCTTCCTTCCTTCCTTCCTTCCTTCCTTCCTTCCTTCCTTCCTTCCTTCCTTCCTCCTCATTCCTCCCTTCCTACATTCTTTCCTTCCTTCCTCTCCCCCTTCCTTCCTTCCTTCCTCCCTCCGTCCCTCCTTGCCCTCTCTCCTTTCCATCATTCCTTCCTGCTTCCCTCTCTCCTTTCTTTCTATCTTCCTTCCTTTTTTCTTCCTCTCCTCCCAGGTGATATTCGAGGCGGTTTCTGTCCAGGGCCATCCGGGCTTCATCGCCATCGATGACATACGAGTTCTTGCTCACCCTTGCCGTAAGTGAGAGAGATTGTGTGTGTGTGTGTGTGTGTGTGTGTGTGTGTGTGTGTGTGTGTGTGTGTGTGTGTGTGTGTGTGTGTGTGTGTGTGTGAGCGCTGCGATGCTTGACCCTCCGCGACTGTGGCCCTGCTGAGCATCATCTGTTTTATAGCCATCTCTCGCTCACACCCACACACACACACACACACACACACACACACACACACACACACACACACATACACACACACACACACACACACACACACACACACACACACACACACACACACACACACACACACACACACACACACACACACACACACACACACACACACACACACTCCCAGATTGTGAGAGCTGCAGACAGATTGCAGAGAGCGAGGAAGAAGGTCCAAACTCAGGGTCTTCATCACTCAGATGTGACAGAAACACTTTGCTTCAGGAAGCTGAACACGCAGCGGCCGACTTCCTGTTGGACGGGATTCCTGCAACCTCACAATTTATTAAAAAAAATTGTGTTTCATTTAGAATCCAATCATTTTGATTCACTCAACAAACTGAGAGCTTGTTGTTTTGGACTAATGAGCTCTTAGGGGTTTTTGTTTGTTTGTTTTTGTTTACAAATGTCTGTTCGGTCGGTTCCACTGGACTGGTCAGCAGTCCATCACAGGATAAACACCGACATGACTCCTGTTTAACCCTCACCCTCTCATAGATAACCGGGACTCTACAGTGTGTACACAGCGTCATGCTCCTCCCAAGTTGTGTGGCCTGCATCATTTATATTCATTCCAATTTGAAATCGACCCCTCAGAGTCCAGCGCCTCACTTTTTCTTTTTCTGCGAGCATTTCTGTTCTCCTGATTGCTTGGCTCGCTGCGTTCAGCTCATCTGTGCCAGTCGCTGATCCCATTAGGTAAAATGTGGGTGTGTCAGCGTTGGCAAGTGAGTGGACGTCTTCACAGTGGAGGAATATAAATAAAAGACAACCGAAATCTGACACGAGGTGAAGAGACGGAGGAGAAACAAGTGAATCCAAATTTAAAAAAAACAACATAATCAGAAAACATCTTTGAGATCGGAGTCTCGGTCATTTGCAACAACCTGAGCATTAGCGTCAGGGCAAATGATCATGGTCCAGTGATGGATGGACACTGTGTTAGGCTTATCTCTGTCTGCAGACAGTCAGAATGAAATTAACCAGTCGCAGGCTGATCTCAATGCCGGACCAAAGTCACCCTGCGTCTGCCGATGAGCCGCTCCGGCCGGCTGCGAACAACATTAACTTCTGGCTCAGCCCGAATGTGAAGCAGCACAGGAGAGTCCGAAGGGTCGACAGAAAGCACCATTTCGTTGGTAAAATCAAATTGATGGGGTTTTGTGGTCAGCGCCAGGACGGCCGAGAGTCAGTGTGTCTGATATCCGAGGAGTCGACGCAGCGGCTGCGTCACGTCGGCTTGAACAGACCAATAGAAACGCAGCATGGCTCACAATTACTTCCTTCAAGCTCTCTTTGCAGAACTAAGGTCCCCAGTCCACCTCTCTTTCTGGACCACGGCCGGGTCCACGTTCTCCTCTTCCTTCATGGGAGATTTTTCTCCAAACCTCAGAAAACCTCCAGTCCATGTTGCTCCTTTATCTTTCCTGAGTGGACGGCGCAAATTCAACTCATACAGTCGACAAGAACGATTATTTAAATATTTATATCTTTATTTATTATTCTTGTATCTGTGTTGACAAGTCTGGAATGACGTAATAATAAATAAAGATTAGATCAGACTTTATTAATCCCATATGGAGAAGTTGGGTCAGAGCAGCTTCACGTTGCACAGAAGTGACTAGACTATGCATATATAAGTATAAATATATATATATATATATGAAAAGCACAAGAAACTCAGATGGAGGGGAAATACACATTGTAGCAGTAATATTGTCAATATTTATCAGTGCCAGGTTGGTAGTATTTACACACATTCAGTTTCTGCTTTGTGTTGAGAAGTCTGGAGTGACTTAATGAATAAAAACGAGATGGAACCAATTCTATCAGAGGCTCACTGGGAGAGTTATTGAAAGAATGAGCTTTTTATTATTACCAGCAAAGGTTTTTTCAATGAAATTTAGGGACAAATCTACTTCTGATTGTACAAATGCACGTTCCTCACAAATGTAATGCAACTTTTCACATATTTATTGTAAAGAAGCATAGTTTAAAACAAACAAAAAATAAAAAAACTAATTACCCAAATACCCGTTTACACGACAATGACTTCAAGTGAAAACGCAAAACCTCCTTAGCATTTTGTGTCGTTGTATAGGACAATATAGATAGATAGATAGATAGACAGACAGACAGACAGACAGACAGACAGACAGACAGACAGACAGACAGACAGACAGATAGATAGATAGATAGATAGACATGAAATACATTTACAATAAGTGAAAAATACTCGATGAAAAGGTGGAACTTTTCCAAAACGCTCCATCTCCGTTAAAATGAGGGGAAAACTAAACTTTCTTATTCGTGTAGTTGAGAGAGACATTGCTACTGGTCCTGTCGGGTTGTTCTGCACATGCTCAGTAGATGGACAATAACAACAATGGCCACCTCAAACAGCACCCACTAGTGGTCCAAAATGCCAACAGCATCGTTTTCAGTATTCCTGCTGTTTCTACATAACCAGACGCATCGTTTTGAATGTTGTCATGTAAAGGGACCCAGAAGTTTTCCCTCAGTAGTCTAATTGGAATCTTTACTCCGCATACGACCTGGTTTCCCTCCGTTTCTTCAGGATGTCCAGACTGAAGTGTCACTTTGAGTCTCACAGACAAACGTAAGCAAAATGTTTACACTCTCCTCTGTTGCAGGTAAAGCGCCACATTTCCTGCGTCTGCAGAACGTGGAGGTGAACGTGGGTCAGAACGCCACGTTTCAGTGCACGGCCGGAGGGAAGTGGTCGCAGCACGACAAGCTCTGGCTGCAGGTTGGTGACTTCAGATCAGCGCGTGACGAGTTTGGACGACAAGGAACGTCTTCAAACTTAAAATTCCGAAGGATTTAGAGATGATAAAGCTGGTGTATTGTCATCAATATTATACTTGACTAATTCAATTATAAGACAACCATAGAATTACACTACAGTTTATTGGATCTGCTTCGTGTGAATTTATACTGCATCTCAAAATAATTATTTTAATTACAAAGTGTAATACGTTCTTGAAAATTTCTACATTTAATACAACAAAAAAGCATTTTTCAATATAAAATTTTGAGAAACATGGCCTCTGGTTAGATACAATTCAAAAATATTAGAAGGTTTTTTAACACGAGTTAGTTTCTTGATGTATAAAATAAAACAATGCTTCAATGTTTAAATTGATGTGTAATCTGTAATCTGAGACTGTCACTGTTCGAATGTGGAATTATGTTAAAATCATTCCCATATTATTGTCATTAATTTAAGGTGCAGTTTTATTATTGATAAATCATTATTGAAACATTTTTATTGAACCATTTTTGAAGCTATAACAAGTAGAAAATAAGAGTCTATTACTTTAAATATACAATTAAGGATGCATGTTGGATGTGCAATCACAATGTGTGATTCATAAATAAATAAATAAATAAAAAATAAATAAACAAATAAATAGTTTGCAGCAAACATCCCCGGCCCTCACATCTCTATTTCAGGATTGATTAAAAATTCTTGTCCAGCTTCGCACCAGTGACTCCATCTCTGCTCAAGTGGCATGCGTGTGTGTGTGTGTGTGTGTGTGTGTGTGTGTGTGTGTGTGTGTGTGTGTGTGTGTGTGTGCGTGTGCGTGTGTGTGTGTGTGTTCTCTCATCTTGACGTTCATGTGCGTTGGTCTCCCTCCATGTTGTGAGCGTGGCTCTCAGAGCGCCGCTGTGAGCAGTAATGACATCTGCGACGGAGAGCGGTGGAGAGCGACGGAGAGCGGTGACCCTGGCGACTGGAGTCTGCCGGGGAAATGCTTTATGTCTTTTTTCCAAACTGAGCCGAACCACAACAGTGAGAGGGAGCGAGAGAAAAGTATGTGGAGATGTGAGGATGGTATGCAGAGCAGGAAGTGGCAGCGGTACAGTTTTTAGATTTCATAGGCGACTTGCTCCGTTCAGATTGCTTCTGTTTCCTGTTTGCTCTCTGGTATCAGCACCGGGTCGATACCGCAGCGGCTCAGGAGAAAGATTCTCTACATTCAGATTCTCAGTGAAAACCAAACCAGAATCGGCTGCTTAAGAAGCCAAAAGACGTCTGTGGGACATATGGACTTTTTATTGAACTTTTCATGACGGTGTTTAGAAACTGGAACACTGTTCCGGGAAGTTTGGTGTGAAATTTCATCCTTCAAACCAAAGTGTTCAGTAAAAGTTAAAGTCCCCATTGAAGTCTTCTTTAGTAGTCGGAGTCAAACCAGAAAACTTATAAGGTCTTGGCTGTATCCCGAGACCAGAACAAGACATAGACTTTATGGAACCAAGACAAGACCCAGACTCTCTAGTGGCGGAGACCAGGTCAGGACAAAGACCGAGTGAAGACGACCACCTTCAGAATGTAACCTCAGGACGTGTCTCTTCAGTACGACAACACTCCTGACGGCTCTGTGTTCTGGGTCCCTGCAGCAGTGGAACGGTAAGGACACGGCCCTGATGGTGACCCGGGTGGTGAACCACCGCCGCTTCTCCGCCACCGTCAGCGTCGGCGACACGTCGCAGCGCAGCACCAGCCGCTACCGCTGCGTCATCCGATCGGACGGCGGCTCCGGGGTGTCCAACTACGCCGACCTCATCGTCAAAGGTACGGCGGCTTGTTTGGTCGTGTTTACGAAGCGAAGATCAAGTGTCTGGGGAGTAAAGTGGGACGCCTCTTTAGAAAGAGAGGAGGCAGGCTGGGGTGTGTGTGTGTGTGTGTGTGTGTGTGTGTGTGTGTGTGTGTGTGTGTGTGTGTGTGTGTGTGTGTGTGTGTGTGTGTGTGTGTGTGTGTGTGTGTGTGTGTGTGTGTGTGTGTGTGAGTGTGTGTGTGTGTGAGAGTGTGTGTGAGAGAGAGTGTGAGTGTGTTTGGCTGCTGCTCATTAACGCTGTGTGAATGCTGAGGATGGAATACTGAACAGACTTCAGACGAGTGACTGGAACCCACAATCAGCCCTCTTTCACTCAGTTTCTGTCCGTCTTTGTCCTTTTTTCCGTCTTTCCTTCCTATTAGGAATCGAACACACACACGTTTGTTCAACTCATTTCACTTAAAGCATCGTGACATATTTCATCTGCTGTACTTTAGTCCAATTTAGCTTTTTGCTTTCTAACATTTATGAAGATTAAGTAGCTTTTGAGAACATCCAAGGGACTTCATAGAGCAGCATTCAAACACATTCAAGTCGCAGTGTTTTACAAAGAAACTAAAGAAATACAGGAAAGATTTACAAAGAAATTAAAGAAATGTATTAATGAAAGAAATACATGAAAGCAAGTAATGAAGAGTCTTAATCTTAGTATCCAGATCTTTAAGTATTTTTTTAGTGTTTCCCACAACCACTGACCGTACCGTCACTTATCCAGTAACAATCTTATCCCATTGGTAGTTTTTTTTTTTTTTTTTATGAAATGAAGAAGCACAATAATGTCTCCATTTTGTCAATTCAACTTTCATTTAATGTTTTCTAAAGAACATTTACCGACATGCGATGCTGAATAAACTTGATTTTGAAACGTCTCACTGAGGCCTCGTTTACATGCCAACCATTTCCAGTGAAAACAGAAAACTTCCCCCCTGCAACCTCGGAGTTACTGAGAACAGATTGTGTGGAAACGGCTCCTACGGTGGAACATTTCAAAAATGCTCGGGCTCCGTAAACGTTCCTACTTCACGATGGACAATGAGTCCAGAGAGTCAGGATTCCCAGCTCATATTCTAGTTTTCACACTTCATAACATTTTATTCGTGTTTAGTGTTTATAGCATTTTGTTCCCTACACGCATGTGTGTGTGGTTTCGTTAAACCCAACCAACAGCTCCAACTAGTGGCCCAACATGATAACTACATCGTTTTCAGTGTTTCGTTTCCAAAGTGTTGCTCTGTAAACGTGAAACTTTTCAGAAAGGGAAAGGCTTGATGCGTCAACGAGGCCTGAGTGCTCCGTTAATGCTTATCCACGACACAAAATGCTTTGAACTTTCCTCTTTTGGTTGTTCTCAGTCTTTTTCCACTGGTTCTAACCTCTTGTTTGCTCCGTCCCGGTTCTGTTGATCTGCACTGCTTTACAAATCCCCTCGGTGACGACTCTCAAAGCCTCGAATGCGAATGCTTAGCTTTCGCTGGGCCGAGATCTGAAGGTCGATCTGCCTCAGGATTCACGTGAACAACAGGAAGCTGCAGCTCCTGAAGGACAGATGTTAATGTTGTGAGGTACTTGATAGACTTACTGTATACCAGCGGAGTGATCAGTTGTTGTCCAATTATACTGGTTTTCCCTCTTGGAGGCGACTGGCGTCTTTCTATTGGAAGGTTGCACGTTCGATTCCCTGCTTTCCCCCCTTTGAGCAAGACTGATCCCTAAACTGCTCCCATTGGATGGACTGAGCTGCTTGCATTGCCTTTGGTGTGTGAATGTGTGTGTGAATGGGTGAATGTGATAAAGAGCGTTGGGGGCTTTTAAATCAGTGGAAAACAGTGAAATCACTTCATTACTAATTATTGTTGATTGTGTACAACGCTCTATTGGTTGTGAAAATATCTAATGATGGATTCACACCATTTATCTGGAGAAAGACGTTCTAACATGTAGAAGTTTGTGGTTTTTGGATGAAATTGACTTGTTGAAACGTGAGATAAACCACACAAAGCTGAAGTTGCTCTGGGTACGAGCTAATGCTGAAGTTCCCTCCAGTTCATGTTGCGTTCAGGAGCAGTGGGTGATTTCAGGAGTAATGAGGGGATCATCTTCCCACAAAAGCAACAAAGTCTAAGCCGGAGGTGTCAAACATAAGAGAGGGAATCCAGTCCGACCAATCGAAAATACAAAACATTGGCTTCTTCATTTTTACACTATTTTAAACAAGACTGAGACCCAAACTGACATCAGCCTCAAAATAAACGTTTATTTATTAAAGGACATGGTTTTTCACTGTGGAGGAGTTCCTGGTAAAATTGGCTTTATGTTGAGATTGTAGTGATTTTAATTAGTCCGGCCTCCCAGAGATGATATAAAGGACTTCTGAACTAGAGAAGAGAGAGAGAGAGAGAGAGAGAGAGAGAGAGAGAGAGAGAGAGAGAGAGAGAGAGAGAGAGAGAGAGAGAGAGAGAGGAGAGAGAGAGAGAGAGAGAGAGAGAGAGAGAGAGAGAGAGGAGAGAGAGAGAGAGAGAGAGAGGGAGGCTCTTTGTTTTCACTAAATCCTCATTAATTCAAAATGAATCTTTCAACTACCTGAAGTTGAGTAATAACATCTGTAATAACATCACTATATACATAGCATTGAGTATTACCATATAAAAGGTTTATTTAAGATCCAAATCAGTAAATATGAAGACTTTGTAAACAACATAACATGTTTTGTAGAATCTGGAACATTTGTTCCACAAACTCTTTTACATTTATGACCTGTTCAGTTGTGACGGTTCCTAAAACATGTTTAAATCAGTTTTACCCTCTTTTATCATGATTTCTAGTCCCCGAAATACTTTCTATTCTAGTTTCACATCATCTGTTGTGTCTTCTTGTCTTCAAGCGCTCGTGTCGCTTTGCGTGTTTCTCAACTTTTCATGCCGAACAAATAAGTGAACACTGAGCTGACAAACTTTGTGTGCAGTTTTCTTTTCAGTGTCCTTGACCACGCCGCTCCGGCGCTGCGTGCTCACTCAGTGTACAGCCGACTTTATGCTCGGCTGCCTGACATTCTCCGGGGCTGTTTTCTTTTTCTTTTTCTCTTCCGTTTTCTTTTTGACGGCGTCTTCGTGTCGCACCTTGACCAAAACATTTACCTTTGGGAACCGAACGGTTCTGCAGAGTTAGTGCGTATCAACAGCCTCCGTCACGCTTCCTGTCAGATTTAGAGAGCTCAAAATAAAGAGTCACGTGATGTTGATTTGTATTAAATCTAAAATTGTGCTTCACAAATTGGGGTTAAACTGCGTTTTTTGTTTTAATGGGATTTAAACGGCGTATCGACGTATCGACACGCCGGCCTGAATTATCTCCTCAATGCATATTTGGCTTGAATTATGCTGTTAACCTTATTTGGTGTGAAGGATGTTTTAATCTGAAAGGGAGGCTGGCGTGTGTGTGTGTGTGTGTGTGTGTGTGTGTGTGTGTGTGTGTGTCTGTGTGTGTGTGTGTCTGTGTGTGTGTGTGTGTGTGTGTGTGTGTGTGTGTGTGTGTGTGTGTGTGTGTGTGTGTGTGTGTGTGTGTGTGTGTGAGCTGTTTTGATTAGATGGTAGTCCAGGGACTGAAACTGTCATTACCATCTGTTAGCCGAACACACACACCGTCCTCCTGAGAGCACAGAAATGTGTGTGTGTGTCGGTTACTCTACTGACTCGTCTCGTTTGGCGTGTGTGAAGCTCAGGTGCTGTCAGCCCTGCATTGTGCCGGGGGAATCGGCACGCTGAAAAACAGAGGAGGGAAAAAATTAAACACGTGCATGTACACACCTCCCCCGAAGGCGTGCGCACTGTGTGTTCCTGGAGTTGTGTAGTTGTGTCATTGTCCTTGTGTTTTCCCGTTCTGTTGGTGTGCGGTCAGAATCCTTCGACTCAGCGGAGCGTGGTTCGTCTCCACTCCTGTGTTTCGTGTCTGTGTGCCTTTTTATTTGTGCTTTCATGTGTGAGGCATCATGATTACTGTGTGTTGGAATTAAATTTGTGTGTTTGTGTGTGTGTGTGTGCGTGTGTGTGTGTGTGCGTGTGTGTGTGTGTGTGTGTGTGTGTGTGTGTGTGTGTGTGTGTGTGCTCTCCTGGGCGACTAAGTGAAATCAGGGTTAATTACAGTGATGTTCATTCAGGTGTGACCAGCTAATTCAGGAGAGAGACACTTATTACGCTGCCCTCTGCGTCCACTTTGTCCCGCCCGTGTTTATGCATCCGTATCAATCGGACTCGACACAACGGCCGGCTGAACGCAGGACGAGGACTGAATGGAAACAACTGGAGCTCAATCAACATCCTATCAAAATCATACCATTTTTAAGAGAAACAGCAATAATATAATTTGTACTACTACAGCTTATTATTATTATTATTATTATTATTATTATTATTATTATTATTATTATTATTATTAATATTAATATTGTTATTATTAATCATACATTCAATCAATGTATGATTATTAATTAATTTGAGCATTTGTTTATCGCATATAAGTGATTTCGGTTACTTTGAAAATAAATAAATTATGCATAACTGATAAATAAATTATATTTCAAAAAACAAGGAAATAAATAAATAAAAAATGAATAATAAATAAATGAATAAATAGATACATAGATAGATACATAAATAAATAAATAAATAAATAAATAAGCATGTCACATGCAAAATATAAATTTTCTAATTGTTTACTTTGTTTATATATCTATAATAACTTTTTTCAAGTTAGGTATTTATTAATTTTGTGTTTGTACTTCATAGGTTAAGTAAGAAGGCAAAATAAGAAAATTACAAAATAAAGGGGATAAACCAGATATGTTCATAAGAATGTTCAATGATTGAATGCAAGCCCCTTTAAAAGACTTAGAAAGCTATAATTTACAAGTAAGAAATACATTTTGGTAATAATTAGTTTTCTATAAATTTGCTTTGAGAACATTTCTGATTTTCACTTTCAGGTGTTATTTGAGATTTCTCACCTTCACCTTTCTGTTCCATTGTCTTTAACGACGGATCAACGAGGCCACAGGGGAGAAAAACAAGAAGTCAAAGGGCTGAAAGCAAGACTCACTAACTGTAATGTGCAATTTCACACTTCCACTGTCATCTCTCCATCATTTAAGTGTCCACTGCTCCATCACACCTCCGCCTTCCTTCACACGTCTCGCAACGTTAATACATGTTGAAGAAAACATGTTGCGACTGCAATCTGTTCTTAACACACACACACACACACACACACACACACACACACACACACACACACACACACACACACACACACACACCGTCTATACAGCTGTAACTTTAACATTAAGGGTTCGAAACTCGCGGAAAATTTTTCATCCTAAAAAAATGATGCAGTGACATTTGCAATAAGGATCACATGCTTGTACACACACACACACACACACACACACACACACACACACACACACACACACACAGATGTTTCTCTCTGCTCCCGTGCGTTTCTCATTTGTATGGCTCTTGTAGAACAGATGCAGTCGAAGCCCTGGGGCAACAAGGTCTCAAATGTACCCCCGGCTGTGTTTGTGTCAGTGTGTGTATGTGTGTGTGTGTGTGTGTGTGTGTGTGTGTGTGTGTGTGTGTGTGTGTGTGTGTGTGTCAGGGGGTGAGCAAGCCTGCATGCTGACATGTCTATGTCCCAGGGAGTGTGTATGTGTGTATGTTGTATATGGGTGTTTTGGCCCGTGTGTGTGTGTGTGTGTTCTGTCTGTCAGAGATAAGACTCAGTGGGGCGTAGCAGAGATCCAGGAGAGCCACTGTCAGCCAGTGCCCTGTGGATACCATGTGGAATGTGTGTGTGTGTGTGTGTGTGTGTGTGTGTGTGTGTGTGTGTGTGCTTACCAGGAATATGGCCACATTTTTCTCCATCTCTCTGGGTGGCCATAAAGCTGATTGTGGTGCGGGATTTAGACCCAGTAGAGCCGCCACAGTGTGTGTGTGTGTGTGTGTGTGTGTGTGTGTGTGTGTGTGTGTGTGTGTGTGTGTGTGTGTGTGTGTGCCCGCCCAGAGCTCGTTCGCAGCATCTTCTGTGTGTCTTTTCTCCGATAAGAGAATCAATAGCGGAGCGGACGGCTTGGCTGTGTGTCGGCTCCCTGGAAGCCCAGCGATGCTCTGAACTCCCACTGGGTGTGAACGCAACACCAGCCTCCATTTATAAAAATAACTGCTCTGAGAGTACATCTGACATCAGGTGGAGCAGAATTAATTTTAATACGAGATGCATGAACACTTGGACGTGTACGAGATGTCTGATAAAACCTCTCCCAGTGATTTCATGCTGTTGCATCATATTTGAATAAAGATTCTACTTTTTTTTTTCTTACAGCACATAAAGATGGTGTTAGAATAATCCTGGAGTTATATACGGGGGGGAGGGGGAGCCTTTAGGGGGGCTTTGTGAAATGTCTGCAGGCTATGTGCTGCATTGAGTGCTGAGACCTGCAGGGAATTTGAATCTGTGATAAATGATGAATAATATGAACCATGAAGGAATAACAACAATGATAACACACTAGGTCCTTGAAGAAAAGCCAGTTGATCCATTACAACAAGCTTTTATATACATCATTCTGGGTGGTTTATACTTTATTATCCTGGGTTAACTTCCTGTTATTTAGGTCTTGTTTAAACGACAACGCTTCAGGTGAAAACATATCGGTTTTGATGTTGTAGTTTGAGAAAAGTTTTGCATTGACGCGGCAACGTTGACAGCAGATATGATGAAGACGATGTAGTTGGCATGCCAGGCCATGAGTGGGTGCTGTTGTTCGTTCAGAGAACCCACGGCTGTGACGCGCAGCAGCAGCGCCTCAGAAAAGTTGTATTTCCCATTTTCCATGGAGAAGGAGAGTTTTCGAAAAGTTCCACCTTGGAAGCCGTTGTGTTTTCACCGACTCCGAGCACTGTTGTCATAGCAACCGACTCCCTGAACACAACAAAAGTTCAGCATTTTCACATGAAGTCTTTGTTTTCTATGAATGAGGCCTCAGTTAGTTTGTTCACTTCTTTGTATCGATACACAAAGTCGAAAAGATTTCACACAAATATACAAACTATATAAGCTGAACTAGTAAAGTTGTAATTAGATAAAAGTCTATTTGGTTAGATTTCATGGCCGATCCTGCCCTCGAATCAGGAATCGAACCGGGGTCCCTCACACGTGTGAATTAGATTTGAAAGAAAACGTGTGTGTGTGTGTGTGTGTGTGTGTGTGTGTGGACACTTCACACAGAATATGTAAAGAGAATATAACCAATGCACGGAAACAGGTATGCTGAGTAACGGAGGAGCGGGAGGAGGAAGAAAAGAAGTGAGAGGAGGGTCAGTGAGGGGAGGAGGTGAAAACGTTTGTGAGCGGTGCCGTCGCATGAGAGGAAAGATCCGTTAGAAAAGTGTAAAAGAAAACGGTGAACAAGGTGGACGATGAGAGAGAAACACACGAGAGAAGATTCAGGGTAACGATTTCAAGCAAAAACACTCTTTAGTTGCTCCGCTGTGCTCAGAGCAACTGAAAGCACAACTTTTTGGGAACAGCTCTGCTTCAGGTGAAAACGAGACTTTCTGCTGGAGCTCCGCCTCCTTGTTGACGGCAGAAGCTCCGCTCCTGGTCCTGGACACCGCCGCGGGAGGAGGCAGTCGTTCTGCACGTGCTCAGTAGAGACAATCAGAACGATGGCGTATTGTTCTCTGCTGCACATGTGTGCAGTGCCAACTAGTGGCCCAGCGTGAAAAGTGTCACTGCTGTTTCCGTGGAAACGGACAACGTTTTTAAAACGTTGCTGTGTAAATGTGAAACTTTTCTGAAAGGAAAATGTAAAAATGATGCAGTGGTGTGAACGCAGCTCTACGGAGTTTCCTGGGTTTCCACTGACAAAACTTGTGGATGTTACCGAAAGTACCGCACCCAACCATTACCAGTTTGAGGTACTGTAGCTAGCACATCGTTACGGTTCCATAAGGCGGAGCTACAACACAGCCGTCTGCTGATTGGTCCGAGACAATCGCCACTCTCAACAAGCCGGCGACATTTAAATATCTCATTGACCGTATAAACCCTCCCACTGTTGTTAGCATGTGCTGCTTAGCGCACACTAATCTTTTCTTTTTTTAATGTGGGCGCTACGCTGCCCCCTGGTGCTCCAGCGAGGTGCAGACGGAGGAGCGCCAGCAGGAGCTGGACGCTGCTGTTGGGAATATTAAAGTTTGTCACAGAGGACGGAGGCTCGCTTTGCTCCAGATGTGTCCCGCTGGCTTACCGTCACCTGATGACGTCACATACCTGCGCCCCGCCCACATTTAACCGTACTGGACAGTCCTGCTGCACTGCGCAGTGGAAGGAAGGCTAAGCTAACTAAACAGTGAAGAAGAGACGCCGACTGGTTCAGTTTGTGAAACTCACTGAACGTCGTCGGTGATGAGAGCGTCTAAATGTCGGCGTAAGAAGGAGAGAGAGGTGAGGTACCGGCGTCCTGCCGGGTTTCTGACAGTCAAGACTGAATCTCATTCCATTAAAGAGCCTTAAAACCAGATCAGTGTCTCTTTGTCAGGTTTGGTCCTTCTGCCCCTCGTCAGTGAGCTTCCAGCTTCATCCCTCCTCGGCTTACGTAAACCGAGCAGGTTGAGTTCGTTAAGACGCCGTCGGGACCGTCGGGACCGTCGCAGTTGCGTGACGCCGTCTCACGAGTCTAATCCTGAAATCAAAGGCCGCGCTCACACTCGTCTCTGGGATTACTGCGAGAACGTGTGACACGTCTCATGTCCATTTAAAACGCCGTGAGCCAGATAGAGAGGACAGACTGTCTTCACTTCTGGGACGTCAGTTCAGGTATGAGGACGATTAGTGCTGCTGGAGAACCTTTAGGAAGTGGATTTTACATAAAATGAGCCTTTGAAGTTACTCAAATATGTTTCCAGATGTAGAAGATGGTGGAAAATCATTAAAAAAAAGTGTTTCAGGGTCTAATTCAGGATGAAGTTGGGTTGAAGTAAAGATTATATTAATTCATTTAAAGGAAAAGAAAGTAGGTTCAGTGTGCCTGAATGGCACGAAAACATGAGATAGAAGAAGAGAAAGGAGATAGTTACATCAACACACACACACACACACACACACACACACACACACACACACACACACACACACACACACACACACACACACACACACACACACACACAGAAGAGCCCAGTGCTCAGGACTGGCAGAATGGTGTTAACGGTGTTAAACGAAAGGCGAGAAAGAACAAACCTGCGCTGAACGACGGAGGTGCAGGTCAGAGGAAATTCGGTGGAGGAGATCGGTGCTCGGATCTCGGACAAATGTCGACGCGGCCGCCAGGCAGGAGCCGCGTCGGTCTGGAGTAATCTTGAAGGGTTTAAATTATTGACGCAGGCTTTGTAAGACGTTGGGACTTTTCACCCTGTCCTCTAGAAGACTGTCCCCGGAGCGCCGCTGGACGCCGCGGCGTCCGGCTGAGTGGAGGTGGTCTGGGTTTCAGAAGCTCCTTCCACATCACAACATCGTCACTGTCGCGTTGCAGCGTCACACAAATCACAACACGTCACACAAATCCTTCAAGTCTCAACTAAAACCTGGTTTATCCCAAACTGTTCTTAAACTGGGTATCAGTCACACAGAACACCAGTTTGACCTTCTGACCAACACAAGTGATGCATCATGGGAGTGTTCGGTCAGTTTGAAGGCACAGTGCAGATCATACAGGTCAAAGTAATCAGATTACAGTACATGAGGGAAATTAACCACAAACTAAATTGAGAATAATATTTTGTTTGGTGAAACACCATAAATATCACTTTAAATCATAAATACACACATTTCTACACAATCATTGGCTTTTGGAGGTTTTTTAATACTGGAAGGAAGATATTTGGAGACAGCCATCCATCCATCCATCCATCCATCCATCCATCCATCCATCCATCCATCCATCCATCCATCCATCCATCCATACATCCATCCATCCATCCATCCATCCATCCATCCATCCATCCACCCATCCACCCATCCATCCACCCATCCATCAATCCATGCTGGTGGTGATTGTATTGAATGTTTTTTGTACAGACATATATATATATATATATATATATATATATATATATATATATGAGTGAAATTCAGTTGCCACTTTTACAACAAAAAAAGTTAATTAATGAAAAGAAAACCTCTTTCACAACAACCACCTGCAGAAATTTTCCTTTTCACAATAATTCAATGACACGTTTTCCCTTAAACTATTTTAAATGCTGCTAGTTAAAGCAAAACAAACCAAAAAAAACTTTTGTCGCTTTTGTTTTATTTGTGCAACTTACTGGTGATGAAAAAGCTCAAATGAACCCACAACAAGGTGATTACAAACCCGCCTATTTAGGTTCATCCTAAAAACTTTTTCTTTCCGCGCTGTTGATTTATTAATTTTTTTTAAACCACATTAAAATGTCTGAAGTCTGAAGGTCAGGCGACCCGAGCCATTAACAGATTGCTTTGATATTTCAGCTCCGTGCTCTCGCAGCTTTGTTATCGCCAAACTTCTGCCGGCTGATGTTTAGATGATAGGGAACCACGCTTCGCTATATTCACAATGTTTTCCCCAAAAATTAAGGGTTAGAAGTGACACCAACCCTCCAACAAAATGGCTCTATGATTTACATAATTACAGTCTTCCTTTTGTACAAAATAAAACTAGTCAGCAGCCGAAGCTGCTGGAAAATCAGCCGTCTGTGCAGACTGGGCGTTCTGTATTCCACAAGTATTAACGGATGAACCTGGAATCAGATATTCAGCCGTTCCAAACCAAACGGATCCAATTTAAATCTGTTCCAGTCAAACACACAGGAATCATTAAAACTACGATGAGCTTTTCCATCATATCATTGGAGAAACACGTTTCTCCGTCAGTGTGTGAGAGAGAACGTCGCTTATCTTCTCCGTGTCAGATGAAATGCAGATTTCAGAAATCATCAGGAATGTAATATTCATGAGTGAGCGACAGACACTCCCGGAAAACTGCAAGGAAATGTTGATACGTAGAAAGAAGAGTGAGACAAACTGTTCTTTAGATTGAGCTTCCGTTTACACAACTTTCTGTAAATGGAAAACTTTTTTGAACTTTTTAAAAAAAAAAAAAGCTCCAACTCCGTCTCCACGAAACAAACTAAAATGTAAGTCTTTTGAAAACGCCCTCACTCCAACTCTGTGCAACCTTTTGAAAATGGCTCCCAAAGTGGATCTTTAAAAAAAACGCTCCCTCACTCCCAGTGTAGAAATAGAAAAAAAATGAAACTTTTTGAAAACATATTTGAGGAATTGGTCCTGGTCCGCGGTGCCATGACTTCCAGTCCATACTCTCCTGGACTTGGTACTTTTAATTTGACAGTCACCGTAATAACAATCCAACTTGGTGGTCTGTCCACTAGAATGTCCGTGTTCTCCTGTTAATCAGAATCAGAATCAGTTCTCTGCTACAAGTGTTGCTTTCACTACTAAAACAAACAACAGCACCAACTACTGGCCTGGCATGCGAACAACATCGTTTTCTGCCGTTTCCATGGAAACAAACATAGTTTTCAAAACATTGCTGTTTTAATGTGAAACTCTTCTGGTTTCACCTGAAACGCTGTGATGTGAACATGTGTCTTTGTATGTTTTTAAAAGGTTTTTAAAAGTGAAACAAAAGCAGCAGAAACACTTTGTTTTGTTTTGTTCCCGTCGTCGTCGTTTCTCGTTCCCAAGTTGTGATGGAAGAAGAACAAAGTTTGGTCAAAGTCGTTTTCACAGTTTTTCCATCTTTTCCGCCACCTAGTTTATTTCTCTCCTCTCCTCCGGGGGCCGAGGTCTGTACAGCCGACAGCACACACACACACACACACACACACACACACACACACACACACACACACACACACACACACACACATGCACACACACACACACACACACACGCACGTACAGAAAAGCGTTTTCTTATGTTTAAATCCGTCTCACAACTCTCTCCCTGATGATGAAGATGATGAAGCTCAGACTGGATTCTCCTCAAACACACAGAAGACCTTCATGTTCACTGAGTACTTAATCCTGAAGTATCCTATTTCTTCTAGAGTATATTCATCATAAAGCAAAATAAGCAAGAATATCCCTCATCGATTGGCACAATGTACAGAAAATGTCAGATTTAGAACAAATAATCTTAATATTTTCCAGATTTGTCAATATCAGTGCTGACAGGTCGGCCTGATGACCTTTGACCCCCAGCAGCTCTTCAAGGGCTTCTATATGAGCTGCTATGAGCAGCAGGGACTAATAGTAGGACTGGTACTACTAGTACTGTGTCTGTACCAGCGGTGTGAAACCAGTGAAACAGAGCTGTAATGATCTTTACATTTAAACTTTTAAGATTTTCTTTGTTGTGAGTATACGTGATGAAAGATATTTTCATAAAACCAAACAATTAGTGTGGGAAATGACTCCCATCTCAACATGAAACCGATTTTAATTTGAATGATTCCCTGAAATGTCCAGAAACCTTCTCCTGTGGCTGTTGCATTCTGGGTATTTTGGAGCGTCGCTGATGTACTTCTACAAACCGTTTCTTTTCCTGCACAAAGAGAAAAACCTTCCCAAACCTTCCACGTCTGACTTTGGGACGCCGCCGCCATGTTTTAGTCTACAAGCACTGAGCATCAAGCCACACCTGCAACACACTGCAGAGATAGGAATGAAACAAGATGCCTCACTACGACTTTATGACATTAAATTTGGCGGCGACTATTTTCATTGTTCGCAGCCTTATTGCAGAAAGAAGCCGCCATCTTTTTCTCGCCACAGCAAAATCCAAGTGACGGATTTTAAGAACTGAATGGATTTTCTCTAGTTTTCTAATCCATATTCAGCTTGATCATTTATGTTGGTGCAGTTTGACTTTATTGAAAAATCACAACTAGTAGTTTGGAAATGTTTCTTTAAATCAACAAACACACCTTTAACCCATTATAACAACCAATTATAAAATAATGGCCAATAATGGGACTTTTTTCAATCCAACAAAGCCCATAATGCAATAACTTCCATTAGTGTGATAAGATCTCTCATCCACTATTATAATAATTCTTTTCCAATCATGAATAAGTTATTAGATAATTAAAATAGCATTAAAAAAATCCAATAGTATTAAATAGGGCTGCATTCCTTCAAGGAAAAATCCTTTTTGTAGTTTTTGAGCAGTTTGTTAATGGAACATATGTAGCGTAGACGGGATAGTTGTCATATTCATTTATCAACAAGACTACTACTACTACTACTACTACTACTACTACTACTACTACTACCACTGCTACTAATAATAATAATAATAATGATAATTCTTCTTCTTCTTCTTCTTCTTCTTCTTCTTCTTCTTCTTCTTCTTCTTCTTCTTCTTCTTCTTCTTCTTCTTCTTCTTATCATTGTTATTAGTATTACTACTACTACTACTACTATGCACTTTACATTTGAACAATATGAAAGTTCTCCAGAAAACAAATTCTAAGGTAAGTAAGAACAACAGTTAAAATTGTTGGGATAATTTGTTCAAAAAGGAAGACATAGAAGACAATTAAGAGAAGACTTTTTTTTATAAAGGTCCAGTAGATTTTTAGTGTTTGTTTAAAAACCTCAGTAGTTATTTGGGCCCTCAGGTGGTCATTGAGGGCGTTATTGTCTTTATTACATTCAGAATGTCCAACCTTGTCGTTGGTTGTTACAGATACACACTCGAGGAAACACTATGACAATCAAACACAAACTGAAGCGTTGCTTACAAACTTCAACAAACTGAAAACCATCCACACACGTGGAAGCACATTTCTCCTCCCCACGTTAACTGGATGCTCATATAATATTTTACTTTATTTATCGAGGCAGACGTGCACACACTACAAGCAATCTTCAAAAAGCTGCTGGATGCAGTAGAAAAGTAGATCTGTGTACTTTGTTCCCTCAGGGTGTAGTAACACGCGTTGCTTTTGAGCCCGCGATGCGTCTTGCGACAACAAGGCCCAGTGATACAAGAGATAAAACCTTTATGTGCTCAGAGTTTCTGCACAGGCGTAGACAAACATACAGAAGCCTTTACGGGCCCACCGGTACCCGTCTGTTTCCCGCTGCAGCCCGGCCTCAGACTTCATGCTTGTTTTCACTTCGACCCGAGTGCAGCTCCAGCAGAGATAAAGTAGATCCTGGGAGGACGCGGCACAAATCCTCGGATAACTTTCAGCAAATTAAAACTATTTCTTATCAATTCAGCATTCAGTTCTGGGTGGATTGTGATACGAATACAGGCGGTGATTTCCTGGCAGTGTAGACATGGCCTCTTCTGGTTAATTATTTTTACCGCAGGGTGGAAATAAGTTTTTATCACCTCTGCACTATGATTAAAGCGACTTCACCAGCAGACTGTACACAACACGCCGAATACAAATATAAGACATGTACTCAAGTGGTCTGAACATAAATGGCACTAATGGATTTATTTAACTAACTAACTTAATAACCAACTCAATGTCCATCTGCCCAAAACTAAAACTATCGTAAATAACTAATACAACTGTACATCTACCTAACCAGCTTACTAACTACCTGCATAACTGTGTTAGGCCATAACTAGATAATATCCTACCCAGTTATATATAAAATCAAACAATAACTCGTTACCCGATAAATAACTAAATATACAACTGTATAACTAACTAAACAACTCTGGAACTGCCAGTCACATGCTATAATGACCCACCCCACTGTAAACCGACTCAACCAACTAAATAAATACCTAACAATTTACTACACATCTAACCAAGGAAATACCGACCTAACCACGTGTCGACCAAGCTGTCAACCTATTTGGCCGACACAATATCTCCCCACCAAATTCAATGATTTCTCTTCTATATACCGACCTAAATAACTATTTAACCAAGTAGAAAACAACCTAACCAACTGTATAAGTACTTAACTAGTTATATTGATGCATCACCAGTGAAAGGATTAACCCCGAGCAGTTACATTTCTTCCTTTCATCTAAATATCTAAATATTTTCATCCCTCCTTCTCTCACGCTTCATTTTGTCGTCATCCAATCGGACATTTTTTCCGCCGTCTCACAGATTTCCTCCTCTCCTCTCCTCTCCTCTCCACATCTCTTTCTCTGTTTGTTCCCTCCCACTCGTCCTCTGAAGCACTCTCTCCTCTTCCTTCCTCCCCGTGGTCTTCATCACTCCATCCTCTCTCCTCTCACACTTCATTAGTGTCACTGTATGACGGCCAACCGCAGCTGATTAGCAATCAGAGCGTCTGCTTCTGGTTTCTGTAGTGTGTGTGTGTGTGTGTGTGTGTGTGTGTGTGTGTGCAGATGGACGGAGTCGGGTGTAGCAACGTGAGAACTTGCGATCGCGTCGTCACGGTTACGTCAAGCTCGTTTGCGTGCAGCAGGTACGAGTACGCCAGTCTGTTTGTTGGCTGGTTGGCGCCTGTGCCACGCCTTGCCGCGCGGCGCCACGCCACGCCGCACCGTGCCGCTCGGGTACCAGGCTGCGAGTCGCCGGGTGGCCGCTGTCACTGTCTGCTGTAAACGAGCCGCGACCAGACGGAGGGAGGCTGTGATTGATTCGTCCGGCTCTTTCTTCCTGTGGAGCGACACCAGGAGGAGCTGCTCAAGATAAATGATGCTAATGAAGAGACGAGTCGCCATTAAAGCTGTTGTAGGGACAGTTAACGTGCCGCGGTTGAAGCCCGGTGTCGGGCCTTTGGCATGTTTTCTCCAACTGCAGCAGGTCATCTGTCTTCGCCCGTCGTTAGCTGGGATGGTCTCCAGCTCCGCCGAGACGTCGCATGAAAGATGGATGGATGAAGCGTGTTTGAAAACATACACACGTCCTCTTTAGGCCCGTTTACACACGGTGCTTTGCAGTCCGCTGACACCATAACGGCACATGGAGCTCCTGAACACACAACCTTTTGAGAACATTCTGACTCCGTCTCCATGGAAACGGGGGGGAAACACATATTTCTGAAAACACGCATTGTTTTAAGCAGAAATTGGTGTTTTGGGTGTTTGGGTTTTGCTTCTTAAGAGTAATATATTTGATTTTCTTTTAATTTCATTTTGGAAGTGAAGAATTAGATTCAGGTCCATATGATTAAAACCACCTGGGGGGGTTCTAAAATTGTTCCTCTCTGCTTCAGCATTTGAACTCATCAGGACGAGTCAGAGAATTATGAACCAATCAGAGGCCGCCTTTCAAAAGGTTTATACCACAGGATATCAACTGACCAATCACGTTGCTCGTTACTGGGCATCATACAAACAGGAAGTCAGTTGCGTGTTGTGTACTTGAGATGATAATTCGCTGTATTTCGACGTATAAAGATGAATTCAGGCAAAACTAGATGTGACCAGTAGTGACGGACATTAGAACATATTTTAGAGATTTCAGAAGCACGTTGCTATTTTTTTTACGGCCGTCTTTTCCAGAAATTGACCGTCCAAATGACGGCTGGACGGCTCGCTGGCTAAAACCATGCATCTCAGTTTAGAGGGCAGAAATGCTGCTACTGCTCTTCCCCCCACGGCCGTGGTAAATACTTTAGGTTTTCTGTGTACTCCCATTGATAGTGTTACACTGTTACGTGGCGTACTCTGAAAAAAGAAAATACCTGGACCAACTTAACTAATTGCTTCAGTTGGTGACACCTAAATGAATAGATAATTAATTAACTAGGTTTGAAAACCTTGATTCATTTAGGTGTTACCAACTGAGGCAATTAGTTAAGTTGGTCCAAGTATTTCCTACTATTTTCTTTTTTCAGTGTGTGTGTGTGTGTGTGTGTGTGTGTGTGTGTGTGTGTGTGTGTGTGTGTGTGTGTCTGTGTGTGTGTGTGTGTGTGTGTGTGTGTGTGGGTGTGTGTGTGTGTGTGTGTGTGTGTGTGTGTGTGTGGTTTCATCACAAAAACAGACATCGTTTTCAAAATGTTGCAGTGTAAATGAGAAAATCTGAAACGAAAACACAAACAAGATGCATTTGAACTGATGCCTTATTTAAAAGATTTCAAAACATCAAAATGTGATAATGTTTTCTCCCAAAAAATGATTTAACTTGTTGTATAAATATGATTCATACCAGTTAGAATTCAACGAAGAACATGAAAGAAATATGTGATGAGTTAAACTGAAGCATTTGTTGTTGAACTGAGTGTCTGGATTGGAAGTGATCATTGTTTTTTAAAATGAAAACATGAACAAAGAAAAGGAAGTAGTGTACTATGTACTTTACTGAAATACATATAAAAGCATTCACAGCCCACAGACCCCCTCCTGTGCTTACTTAGAGATGCTTCTTGTCTTCCCCTCTCTCCTGCACACACACACACACACACACACACACACACACACAGGAGAGCTCCCAGCCTCCACATAGCTGAGATGGATGAGTGTGTGGTGACTGACAGTTGATTCATCGGTCCCGCAGCCACCATACATATTCTAATGCTGCCTGGAGGAAAGTAAAGAAAGTCGGCGAGTGAGATCAGGACTTTGCTTTTAGACAGCAGCAGGAGGAGAGAGGCCATTATTCTTAGCTAGCATAACGTAGCTGTCAACTGACAAAGCACCTGTCACAGAGGGAGGGGAGGAGGAAAAAAAACAATAAAAGATTAACAAACCCCCAAAACTTCAATCTTAAAATGACTTTCAGTTGTTCTGGTTTGAGAGGATTATTGTGTGGAGTGAGGCTTTAATTATCCAAACACTCTGGGTGCCTGGATGTTGGAATCATCAGTCTTCCATCGTACGCGCGTTTGTTTCTTGGCATTATTGACGAAGACCTTTTAATTTAATCAGCTGTTTTGGAGCACGAGTAGATCTCCTGTCACAGCAAGTGGAACACTCAGGGCCCGTTTACGCAACGCTTCAAGTGGGAACGAATCCTTTTTGCTTTTTCGTTTGAGAAATGTTGCACGTTTACACGGCAATGTTTTGGAACCTATGTATATTTACAAGGAGAACAATGTAGTTAACAAGTTGGGCCACGAGCTGAGCTTCAGAAAAGTTGCGTTTTCACCCGTTTCCACGGAGACGGCATGAAAACTACATTGATTTTCTGCCATTTCCAAGGAAGCTTATGTTGTTTCAAAGTGTTAAAGTTAATGTGACACTTTTCTGAAAGACAAACCTTGTGTTTTTCATTGGAAACGTCACATAAACGGGGTATTGGATAACTACTGGAGGGTTTTCCGAGGTTTAAACCGAGGTTTTCAGGTTCCGTACTAACATTTGCAGTGATAACGGCCCCAGGTTGAATATTTCTGAGCGTTATTTCCCCGGTAGGCAGCTTTTCTTTGTGCTTCCCGATGAGTCTCTGAGCTCAGGAGTGTGTCACGGCTGCTGTCCGTGGTGCTGATCCCGGGGCCGTCGGGGAAGCGGGAGCTGTCCATGGTCATTACCATAGTTCATGCTGATGAGCGCGATCCTCACAGACTCTGGCTGATGACCAACGGAAAAACTCCAATTAATTCTTCTGTCATTGTTTCCATCTGCTCCACTTGCCCTTTTACTGAGTTGGTTTTAGATTTCACAGATTTTTCAGTGTTTTTAGCTTCGTCTTCTTGGCTGTCCACGGCTGCTTCTGTACAGAAAATACTTCTTACGACATGGATTTGATGCTGTTTACTCAACAAATTCCCTGGAATCACTAAAAAAACAGCACATGCATTAATAAACATGGAGTTCCATGGATATGAGCGTGTGCTTCTGGGTGGAGAGGCCGATGAACTGTACATGAGCGACTGGAAATTTTAATTAGCTGCAAATGACTGCGAATCCCCTGTCTCCTGTTATAGTCAACATTTCTTTTCCTTTAGTTCATTTAAGCCTTGTATGTATCGTTTCAAAAACCTTTCTGGATGTCAGATGTCTGGTTTTTGAAAAGAAGCTGCTGTCACTAAAATGTGAGCTCGGTTGTGAAGGAATAAAAGAAAGGGTAATAAAACATCCTATGCTTTTAGGGCCTGACAGAGGCCATTATTTTAAAGTAGCATAATGTGAACGTCGACTAGCAAAGTAGCTGTCAGCCGCATGTCAACAAAGTGATGGATTAGTGCTCCAGGTAAAGAATTTGCTCTCTAAAATGTTTCCTTTAGCTTTTAGTGGCAGTTGTTTTCAATTCAAAAGTTAAACTGCATCTCCTTTCACTTTGCGTCGACAAAGTTACAGCAAATTATAAGACTTCTTACAACATTGAAGGATATGAGGTGACTGGAAGAGTACTGAGTATTTTCTCATTTAAAAAAAAAGAGGTTTATACCAGCTGATCTGTGTTCAGAGTATACGTTTTGAAAAAGTCTATTTCTTTCAAAATCTGGACAATTAGTATCAAGAAATCACTGCAATCTCAAAATAAAGCTACTCTTAACGATTCAAAATACAGTGAAATATACACTAAAAACTTCTGAAGCTGTTCTCGGTGTTTTTGCTCCCTGACATTGTGGCTTTGAGGTAGTTTGAAAGCCTTCATGGGCCTTTTGTTCGACACTCCTGATTAAGTGGAAATTGAGGAAATATATATATATTCAAAGTTCATAATACTGTAATATACACAGTGTAGTAACTATATTAATATTCGTACTCTTGTGATATTAGCAATAGCTTTATATTTACTGAATTTTCAGACTCGTCTTTACTTTTTCAAGACATGAAGATGATAACTTTAGCATTTCTGTTGTCTTCTCAGTTACTATTTCACTAAATCCCAGTTTATTAGATTAGCAGCGCAGCTTTAATCTGGAACTGACTCAGTCCTTTTCAGATGGGATTTTTCCAGAAGTGCACACAAGATTATCGAGCGTCTTCCTCTGATTGACTCAGATCACAGTGCTCGTACAGCTAAATGCACTTTATTAAAACTTTTCAATTAAGATGTAACTAAAATCATCACTTATTTTCACTAACTGGCAAAGCTACTTTTTTAAAAAAGTAACTAGTAGTTTTCAGTCATTTCCTTGACTTTTTGTATGAAGATGGTTATTTAGCTCGGCCATTTCTCAACCCTGGACCACAGATTCTGATGAAGATGGTTAATGGATTTCACTCAAGAGCACTTTACACTGTTAATCACATTCACCCTTCCACACACACATTCACACACGTATTACCCACCACAGAGGCAGCTGCCCCATATAGGGTGATTGAAAACCGTTTTTTGGAACATATTTGTATTTAAGAAGGTAGTGGACTTTTAATCAGAATGAATGAATGAATGAATGAATGATAAATGAATGAATGAATGCATATTGACTGAACACCAATGTCTGTTTGCATTTTATGTTTTTTTATTTGAATATTCTCTGGTTTGGAATATTAATCACCTTGTTTCTGCTTCCAGCTCCTCCCACTCCCATCGCGCCCCCCGAGCTCCTCGCAGTCGGCGCCACCTACTTGTGGATCAAGCCCAACGCCAACAGCATCATCGGCGACGGGCCGATCATCCTGAAGGAGGTGGAGTACCGCACCACGTCAGGGAACTGGGCGGAGACGCACGTTGTCGACGCCCCCACCTACAAACTGTGGCATCTGGACCCGGACGTGGAGTACGAGATCAAGGTCCTGCTGTCCAGACCCGGCGAAGGCGGGACCGGGCCGCCGGGGCCGCCGCTCGTCACCAGGACCAAGTGTGCAGGTCAGCGCCGCTTTTTTCTACCTTATATCCAGTTTCTTCCCTTTAAAGGGTCATATTATGTAAATCCACTCCCTAAAGGTTCTCCAGCAGTACTAATCGTCCCCATACCTGGACTGACGTCCCAGAAGTGAAGACAGTCTGTCCTCTCTCTCCCTGGCTTGTTTCAGGTTTTAAAAAGTGTGTTGCTCCAAGCAGCCAATCAGAAATCAAACCCTATATAGTGTCATCGGGGGTTTAGCCAATCCCAATCAAGGTAGGCCCTCCCTTTGACTCCTCCCACAATGAGGCAGCTCTGCTCTGGCACATGGCACCACGAGAGGAAGTACTTCCTCCTCTTCCCAAGATGGGCATGTGTGGGCGGAGCCAGTCCAGCTCACACAGACACAGCAGATTCTGAATGCAGCTCCTATGATCCAATATTCAAATGAGGAAAATCAAGGAGGAGCTAGAAACTTAGAATACTGAAGGTTTCTGGAGCGACCAGACCAGGAGGAGGAGGAGGAGAACAGGAGGAGGAGGAGAACTGGAGGTGGAGGAGAACAGGAGGAGGAGGAGGAGGAGGGGGAGGAGGAGAACAGGATGAGGAGATGGAAACTGATAATATGACTCCTTTAATTCTTTGCAGACAGATATTTGGAACATTTCCTCTAAACTCTAAATACTTAAACAGACAAGAGGTCAGAGAAAAGGTGATGAAATTGTTGTTAATGATGAAGAGAAGAGTTGCTGTTGTCGAGTCTGTTGAATCTTTATGAAGAAAGTCGAGCTTTCCTCTCAGAATTACATGCTTGTGTGTCGGCTGTT
The DNA here is from genome assembly GCF_963383615.2 of Lipophrys pholis. Lineage (NCBI taxonomy): Eukaryota > Metazoa > Chordata > Actinopteri > Blenniiformes > Blenniidae > Lipophrys > Lipophrys pholis. The sequence goes on from NC_137637.1 coordinate 913,449, forward strand.
TGCTTTAGCAAGGCATCGGTTTTTCTTTGCAAAGTTTTTGGATCAGACACTCAGTTCTGGTGGTGAGGGTTCGGAGAAGGTGCTCAGACCAAAGTTCATTACTGGTTTGGTGCGTAGAGATGGCTGATGGTTCACTAGAAACAAGACAACGATGGACGAATTGGAGTTTTCATGTGCAGCTGTATCTTTGTTCTGGTTGTCTGTTTGCTGCTCTGGTGGGAACTACCCCCCCCCCCCCCCCCCCTCCTCTTCCTGTCACCTTTGCCCTCTACATAAATGTCTGTTTACCGCCACCAAGTGTCTAAATAATGCAACAACAACAAAATATCTGAATAAACTAAACTTCCTGCCGACCATGAGCATAAATGGCTCCTACAGCTTGTAAAGAAAAAGGATTGGGAAGCTCCTGGTGAAACACGCACATCCAGGAGTGGACGCACCCATACCACTCTTTTAAGATAAAAGTACTAAGAGTATTAAACTTTAGCTACTTGCTAATTCCCAGTACTTATTAAATACCATGAAGTCTAATTTATACTCCAAATGCAAACAATATGCTAAAGTTATGTGTCGCCGTGATCCTCCTGCTCACTGCCTCTGTGTCGACGCTCCGTCGCCTCCATCAGCCCCGAAGCTGCAGAACACGACTGCGTCTACAGAAGGACCAGTTTTATACTGAGTGGGAGACGGAGGGGAAGAAAGGCAGATGAGAATCACTTCTTCTTCCCGGGATTGAGAACTCAAATCAAAGATGATGATAATTGGTGTGTTAAGAAGTTCCCCCAGAGACGTAGGGGAGCTGCAGTGCAGAGCTGGAGGAGATGGAAGAGGTGGAGGAGGTGGGGGAGGTTAGGTGGGGGCAATCATGTCCGATAATGACTCTCCCAGCGGGGGTGTGAGGACACAACAAGTGGCAGTTCATTTGATAAAGAGACAGCCCATCAGATCTGTGGTGGCCTCTGTGTGTGTGTGTGTGTGTGTGTGTGTGTGTGTGTGTGTGTGTGTGTGTGTGTGTGTGTGTGTGTGTGTGTGTGTGTGTGTGTGTGTGTGTGTGTGTGTGTGTGTGTGTGTGTGTGTGTGTGTGTGTGTGTGTGTGTGTGTGTGCGTGTGCGTGCGTGCGCGTGCGCGTGCGTGTGTGTGTGTTCGTTCTACCTTTTTCATGCAGTTTCTTTCTGTCTTTTTCATAACTGGTCAAATTGCCTCTCTTCCTCCTCCTTCCTCTTCCTCTCCACTTTGCCACGCAGATCTTTTCTTCCTCACATCCCTCCTTCTTTCTACTTCCCCAAACTACTTCCTGTTCATCAAATTAAATTTTCTCTTTGAAAACATTACATCTGCTTCTTTTTATTGTTTCCTACTACTTTTCTTTCTTTAACAGTTCCCCTCCGCCTATTCTTTTTTACCCCCCCCCCCCCCCCCCCCCCCACCACCACCCCCCCCCCACCCCCCACCCCCCATTACCACTGAGCCTCGTTTTCACAGGGAACTTATCTTTGGAGGCGAATGGTGAAAAAAGCGTGAGCGTTCCCTTTGTGTGGCAGTAGAACTGATGAGAGAAGAACAAAGAGGACGACTGAGTGAAGCTGCTGCTCCAGACAATTGTTTTTCTCTCTTCATGCAGTTTGGATGAAGAGAATTTAAATCCTTTAACAGTGACTTTTTAAAACTGATTTTGATCCTGTTGTTACAAACATACCAGCAGACATGGAGTATGTTAGCTCCCTCGCAAAGTGTGTGTTTTATTGGCTCTCACCTCTGCAGATACAGAACTGTGGTGTGGGGTACCTCTGGGATCACTCCTGGGGCCTCTTCTCTTTCTGTATGTACGGAAGAAGTAAAACTAACTATCATCATTCAATATTTCTGGAATAAATCTTTTGCATCACCTACTCGTTTAGAAAACTGCCCGTAGGAAAGCGTCATCGTACTTCCTGTCCATTGGTCTTCTGGACTGCTTGGTCCAGCTCATGGTGGCGAGGAACATTCACACCTCCGGTCGATTCAAAGTGACATTACTGCTTTTAAATGCTCCAGCTTTTTGGACTTTGGGAGGAAACATACTTCAACCAGAACGAAGGCCAACCCAGACTGGAACCGGGGCGACATGCTGGGATTTCTAACCACTATGCTGCAGTTTATCGGTTTATATTTCACTTCAGTGGTAAATAAACTCCAATTTCATCTCGCCTGGGCCGGATCGGTAACATTGTGTCATAATAACCTTTAAATTTAAACTTTAAAGTTTTTATTTGTTGTGGTGCAAATTATACGTGATGGAAATATCTTTATTTACACAAACAAATTAAATCATTACGATAGAAAAGGACTGCAATTCCAACATCAAGTCAATTTTACTGAGAATACAGTGAAGGTCCAGCATGCTTCCCCTCCAGCTGTTGCATTCTGGGTGTTTTTACAAGCTGCCCCTGCGGCGTGGCGTTGAGGCCAGTCTGGGAGCAATGAGGTCGGCAGCGTCTCAGCTCGGCTCTCAGTGGGGAGTTGTGTCGCTGAGATCCAAGTTTTCTTTGACATGTTTAAGTTTCTTTGTGTGACTGAGACTTTGTGGATGTTTGTTTCTGTATCACAGCTCTGAGTGCGTTGGGATATAACGTTGATACGTGTGTCTGATATCTGTGTGTTTGTTTGTTTGTTTCCTCACCCCCGAGTTATTTACTGTGATAATCAGCAGGTGGAAATGATGTTAATGATACAGACAGTGGAGTGCTTCTCCTCTCTTATTCCATTCATCTGAACCGTCTCTCTTCAGCCTTTTAATTCTCTGCTTTTGAATAGAAACAGACAGGAAGTCGTCTGGCTGATGTACTTACTGCTATAAAACCTTCCTCTGGCGTCTTTGAGCTTTTCTATGTATTTTCTGAAGATGTTTTGTTTTCTGTGAAGAAAAAAACATTTTAATTAGTTGAAAAGACCCAGAGCGGCACGGTGGAGTAGTGGTTCGCCGCGTCGTGTCCTCCGTGGCGTCACGACTCCCAGTCCATATTCTCCTGGGACTTGGTGCTTTTATTTTGACAGTTACTGTAATAACGTTGTTTCCAAAACATCGCTGTGTAAACCTGAAGATTTTCTTCAATGAAAATGCAAAAACGACGCGCTTTCTTTTGAAATGTTGTGTGAACGAGACCTTCTTCTCCACCTCGACTTCACTTTGATAAAGCGGTGTACGTTACAAAAGTCATTCTGCAAAATAGTGAGCAAACGTGAGTCAATCACCCCCGGAAATACTGCGATGGGGATTTTTCCTTTGATTTGGATTGTTGAGGTTTCAGTACAGTAGTTGGATAATAAATGGTAAACACACACACACACACACACACACACACACACACACACACACACACACACACACACACACACACACCACCTCTAAAGTACACACGCTGTCATCAAAAAAGTTCTATTCCAATACAAAAGTGTTGCTTCCTTCTTTGCTTTGTAACTTTTTCTGATAGGAAGTATTTTGTTTTTTGTTTTGTCCCCGGAAGGAGACGGGTATCCTGCAGTGTGACTGTGTCAACAGATTTGTGTCCTCACAACATGAGTAAACACAAACACACTCACACCCTCCCAGGCTCCCCACCTAGAGCCCCCCCGCCTGGCTTTCACACACACTTCCCTGGCAGAAGTCATCGCCTCTGGCTCAGTGAGGCAGGTTATGTCCTGTACAGAGTGCAGAGACACACACCACCGCACACCACCGCACACCACCGCACCCCACCGCACACCACCGCACACCACCGCACCCCACCGCACCCCACCGCACCTCGCAGCTTTTGTAAAGTGATTTATTGTGATAACGTATAATCACTCACTCTGGGAGCAGGCTGTATTAACACATTAAAACAACTAACATGCAAACTCAACGCTGACGGTTCCTCGTGTGTGTGTGTGTGTGTGTGTGTGTGTGTGTGTGTGTGTGTGTGTGTGTGTTTGTGTGTGTGTGTGTGTGTGTGTGTTCTCACCTTCCTGTTCACATTAGCGTCTCCAGCCTCATCAACACCTGAAAGCTCCTATGAGGTCATATAAAGTATTAATGTAATTTGTACTTTGTTGTACTGCGTCACAGTTTAATGATTCAAGATAAGTTCGCTGCTACTTTAACCAATGAGTTTTAATATATTTATACTACATTTTAGCAAAGAAAACACAGCTTTAACACTTGTATATATTTGGATATAAAACCTAGTAATAGAGACATGGGAGATGTAAAGTACCATGTAGTAAATTAAATTGCACTTTGTGCAGTAGTCTATATTATGGTATAGTTTTCCATACTGTAGTTCAGTACACTACAACATGGATCGCGTGTCTTTGGGGGGATTAGACAGTGACGCCGTGACGCCGTGGCGCCGTGACGCCGTGACGCCGTGACGCCGTGAGCCTCCTGTAGCGAGGAACGCTCACGGCGCCACGGCGAGTTAAAACGAAGTCTCCATTGCGCCCGAGGTGCGGCGAGGACTCGGCCTTGATAATGATTGATTTCATCACGCGGCCCTTTTTTTCTACAACTCATCCTCCTCCTCCCCTCCCCCGAGCCGCCGTCCCCCCTCTTCTCCTCTCCTCTCCTCTCCTCTCCTCTCCTCTCCTCTCTTCTCCTCTCCCCTCTTCTCCTCTCCTCTTCTCTCCTCTCCCCTCTTCTCCTCTCCTCTCCTCTCCTCTCCTCTCCTCTCCTCTCCTCTCCTCTCCTCTCCTCTCCTCTCCTCTCCTCTCCTCTCTTCTCCTCTCCTCTCCTCTCCTCTCCTCTCTTCTCCTCTCCTCTCCTCTCCTCTCCTCTCCTCTCCTCTCTTCTCCTCTCCTCTCCCCTCTTCTCCTCCCCTCTTCTCCTCTCCTCTCCTCTCCTCTCCTCTCCTCTCCTCTCCTCTCCTCTCCTCTCCTCTCCTCTCCCCTCTTCTCCTCTCCTCTCCTCTCCTCACTCTTTCTCTTTTTAACTTTTCAAGGCTGTGAAACAATCTCTGCTTTGTTTCTCCACCACTGGAGTCTCTTAGTGACCTTCAGCGTTTCTGCTTCGAAATCTGAACTTCGTCCTCCACCCTCTTTTCTTCTCCAGTCAGCCTGATGACACAATCCTTCCTCCTCCATCCTCTCCCTCCATCCTCTCCCTCCATCCTCTCCTTCCATCCTCTCCATACATCCTCTCCCTCCATCCTCTCCCTCCATCCTCTCCTTCCATCCTCTCCATACATCCTCTCCCTCCATCCTCTCCCTCCATCCTCTCCTTCCATCATCTCCATCCAACCTCTCCCTCCATCCGCTCCCTCCATCCTCTCCCTCCATCCTCTCCCTCCAACCTCTCCCTCCATCCTCTCCCTCCATCCTCTCCCTCCAACCTCTCCCTCCATCCTCTCCCTCCAACCTCTCCCTCCATCCTCTCCCTCCATCTCTCCCACCACCCTCTCTAACTGTACTCTAGTATAATGCAGTACAGTATGATATGATATGTTACAGTGTAGTGCAGTATAATGTGGTATTGTATAAGACAATATAGTATAATATGGAATAACAGTGTATTGTTCTGTAGGGAGAGCGCTCAGTTTGATGATGTGTTTTTGCAATCGTAATCCTGCTCTATAGTATAGTTACAATACAGTATAGTATATTGTGTAATAAAGTATAATTCAGTGTAGTGCAGTATAGTGTAGTATAGTATAATACAGTACAGTATAGTACAGTGTAGTGCAGTATGGTGTAATGCAGTACAATATAGTATGGCATGTTAGTGGTATTTATTGTAGTGCAGTACAGTGTAATACAGTATAGTATACTATAATACAGTACATTATATTGATACAGTGTAGTGCAGTATACTATAACATGGCATGATGTAGTGTAGTATACTATAGTTTACTATAATATTTAGTATAACACATTACATTATATTATAACATAATATAGTATTTCATATTGTGGTGTAGCACAGTATGGTGTTGCGTAGTATGGTGTACCGTGGTGTGGTGTAGTATAATGTTATATGATATAGTGTAGCACAACATAGTGTAGTATAGTGTAGTGTAATATGGCCCTGTATGGTATAGTATGGTACAGTGTACCACATCACAGCATTGTATAGTATAATCTAGTATAGTATACAGAATCATAGTGTAGTGTAGCATATTGTACTTTCTTATCCTCGCTGTACTACAGTCCTCTCTTGTCCTTGCTGGAAATAAACTTGTTGAAAAGTGAATATTGGCCATGATCCTTGTCTCTATAAATACCAGCTTTTAACTTTGCCGTTGCGTCTTCAGAGTACTCCAGCATCCTCCTCTCATCTTCTCTCCTCCCACCACCTCCTCCACTCCTCATGAATTAACGAGAGGACGATAATGTAAGTGTTACCCCATAAAGATAAACTTTTAATTCACCCGCTGTCTGTAAATCTTCCTGGAGTGTCTTGTTCTGAGCCTTTTCCTGGTTTCCTGCTTCTAAAACGCAGATGCTGATGTGAATGTTGGCTAATCCGCAGCACTCCATAAAGACTTAATTCACCTGAGGTTATATACTACATCCCTGCGTCTCCCCCGTTTCTCAGGAAGTAGATTTTTATGTGAAGGATGGTAATGTGAGTGTTGGCTAATGCGTTACTCCATAAAAATGGATTTTTAATTCACCTGCTGGGTATACACTGATTTGGCTGACACCGCTGCTCCGTCGTTCTGCCGAGCCAAGCAGGATGGAGGCCGTTAAGACGAGGCGTCGCTTCCACATCAAATAGTGCGAGCTCCGGCCTGTTCCGAGCTGCTTGACGCAAACTCACTGCGATCTGCACACGCTGGGGATTTTCCTGAAACAAGCACTTTGTGTTGAAAAGCAAGAGAAATCAGCAGTTTCCTGCAACATAAGGAGGATTTATAACGTTAGTCTGCTTCAGTGTCATCTGTAAAAACATATTGAGTAGGTTAGTTTGTAAATGTACAAGTTTTGTTAATAATTACAGGAATTCAGGAATTAATAACATAATTACATTAAAGATAAGCAACTTAGAGAATAGAATAATCTTTCAATAATAACTTATTTTTTGTGCAAGTCAATTGGTAAGTAAATGTTTTTTTAGATAACAAACATCGTTTATGTAAAAATGCATTATTAATTGGATTATATTCAAATTTTTATTATAATATTAGTTATTTATTGATTATTTGAAATAAAGTGCTTTACTCCATCACGCTCCACGTTATCCATTCCTCTCCAGCAGGGGGCGCAACATAAGGCTCGGGGGCCAAAACCGGCCCGCAGGACGCTCCAACCCAGACAAACCACCAAGTGAATTCTAAAAATGTCCAAAAAAAGATTTTATTTCAACAAATTTTCTTCTGTGAAACGAGCCTCAAAGCCGTGCTGTCAGGGGGACTTTGTAAACATTACCCACAATGCAATCTGTTGTGTAAATAAACCACTTCTGGTTGGGGAGGGGGGAATTCAGATCCTAATAATAAAGATATCATG
>NC_137637.1:925909-970909 GCF_963383615.2 Lipophrys pholis
GGTTCTCATATCGTCTGAGCAAACCTAAACACTATCCTTTATTCCGGTTTTACTAAGTTCACACGACAAGGATTTTAAGTGAAAATGTCCTTTGTGTTTTGCGGGTTTGTCGTCATGACGACGGTGCTCAGAGCTGGGGAACAATGGAAACGCTGCTCCTGGTCACCATGTTGGTACTAACTAATAGTTCTGCACATGCTCAGTAGAGACAGTCAGAACTAAGCTTCCTCCGTGGTGTTATGACTCCCAGTCCATGTTCTCCTGGACTTGGTACTTTTATTTTGACAGTCACTGTAATGTGTTGTCCCATCGTTAATGTTTCAAGCTCATTGTTCTCTGCTGCATGTGTGTGCACGCATGTGGTTTCACACATGGCGCCACCTCGTGGTCTGGCATGCTAACTACATCGTTTGTAGTGTTTCTGCTGTTTCCATGGAAACTTAAATTGTTTTCAGATTGTTGCGAAAATGCAAAAACAAAGCGTTTCGACTGGAAATGCTGTCGTGTGAATGGCGCCTAATATCGTTTTTGTTTTATTAATTTCTTTCAAATTAACACTGACGAGTTAATGACAATCATTATAGACACGTGAGAATAGTTGTCACACTTTGAAAACAATGACACCAAATAAACATGTAAGCATCGTGGCCATAGTAACAATGGATGCAGTGGAGGCATTTTTAACAGTTCAACAACCTTTGTTGGGAATGAAGAAGAATATTTGGACATTTAACAATATTTTATTAATTTTAACAGGAATTCAGTGATGTCTATACTCTATTCAGAGCCAATTTCAAACAATTCTGGTCATTTTTATTGAATTTTTCATAAACTGAGACAGTATTGTGTATTTTTTGCTCCTACATCAAATCCCTGTAGTTTCACTTTCCAGTATGTTAATGATGGCCGCATTAAAGATTATTTTTGTTGTGTGATTATCAAGAACATTGAGACAAAAGACCAGATCAGCTCAGCGACGCAATGGAAATACAGCAGAACACAACAGCAGGCTTCCAGCGCTCCGCCTCCTCTTCTTATTTATCTATTGCTGAGATGCCCTTGAGCACAGCAGCCAACCTTCGGATAATAGCCGTTTCTTTATGTGTGTGCATGTTCTCCAGAGGCCGTTTAAGATCCTACATCCAACAAATCACGTCACCGCCGCTTGATTAAGTGCGGCGATAGAAGCTGCAACATCAACTGAAAAAAAGTATTAAAAAGGAATAAAGTCCCGAAAGTTAGTATTTGAAAAGAAGTAAAACTTCTGGGTTGAACCAGCAGAAGTAAACAACGTGGTGTTGAGGTAACACTCTGAATCTTCCTAGTAACAGGCCTCTATTCCAAGGGTGTGTTACGTGCTTGTCATGGCGGCGCAGAGGGAGTCGACGGGTGTGAAGTTTGTCTGGGAGATGAAGTGAGAACTGCTTAAAAACCAGAGTCAGACGTGGCAACGCAGAGGAGAAAAGTCAGCACATGAATGAACACATTCAAACCAGTGAATGAGCACAAACACACAAACTGCATTGGAAGCTTGTCAGTGCAGCACGTGTAGCGTACGTTAAAGGTCCACACACACCGCGATGTATACATGTGTAATAAAGAGAAACAAAAAACACACACACACACACACACACACACACACACACACACACACACACACACACACACACACACACACACACACACACACACACAGACACACACACTCATATGCATACACATTTAATTTTTTACACTCGCAGCAGTGTAGCGGTTGTAATCAACACTTGTGAAAGCTGTGAGCAGGCAGGATGAGTAACACCGGGGGTGAGAAAGTGTGTGTACTGTGTGTGTGTGTGAAATGTGTGTGTGTGTTGATGAATGTCAAGGAAACAAGAAAGTGACTAGACTTTCTGGAAGGAAGAACAAAACAACAAAATGGCAAAAACAAACGGAGGACTCACACGTCTGCAGGTATCGCAGGTCCTCCACTCTGGGACTTCGTTCAAAACCAACGTGAATTCTGGGTAATAAGCTCATTTACAAGGCTGTGAGACACACACACACACACACACACACACACACACACACACACACACACACACACACACACACACACACACACACTGCTGCAGGGCTGTCCTTTGTTGTGAAGCCATCAGGATCCAATTTCTCCTTCATTAAGTCCGGGTAGGCGGCCTTATGCAGCAAGTAGGTAGCTGGCCTTGTCCCTGTCACCACACACACACACACACACACACACACACACACACACACACACACACACACACACACACACACACACACACGTGCTCTCACTCTAAATGCCCCTTATCTTTCTCCAAACCAGGAACATCAATAAAAGCCTTGTAACAACAAAGCCGACACACAAACACAAACACAACCGCACACTCGTGCAGGAATCTTTTCTTTTCTTTTTTTCTTTTTTTTTGAAGCAAGATGAGAAGGCCATGAGAAACGCTCGCACAACTACACTTACACTTCCCCCCCCCCCAGCCACAGTCCAAAAACATGCGTTTGATTTAATTGATATTCCTGAACTTGCCTGTAGATGTGTGTGTGTGAGTGTGTGTGATGGTCTGCTGAGGTATTTGGGCGCCACTAGACGAGCGATCAGACTTGTAATGAAATCTTGTGTGTGGAGAGATAAGAAGTTCTCAGATGACCGACTCATCGTTTGCATCTAAAATTTAATGACCTGAACTTTGAGCTGAGGAGACGTATGGCGCCGCCCCCCCGCCGGCCTGCGCCCGCCTCCTCCGGTCGCCTCCACGTAGTCACATCGTGCTGTGTGGTTGCTTCAGCATGCTGCAGCAGTGGTGCACGGTGTGAGCAAGCTGCATCATCAACTGACACCCGCCGATCGCAAATGGTGAGACGTCCCACCTTTTCAACAAGTTGTGCTTTCAGAAGCTCCGAGCACCGACGTCGTGTGAACGGACACAAAACACCTTTTCACTTTGAAATCACTGCAGAAAGACACACGCACGCACGCACACACGCATGCACGCACGCACGCACGCACGCACGCACGCACGCACGCACGCACGCACGCACGCACGCACGCACGCACGCACGCACGCACGCACGCACGCACGCACGCACGCACGGCCTCTGCTTGGCCTTCCCTTCTTGACCAGCTACTGCAGTTGTTAAAGAAGAAAATCATGGTGTGTGTGTGTGTGTGTGTGTGTGTGTGTGTGTGTGTGTGTGTGTGTGTGTGTGTGTGTGGGATCCAGACAGGATGAAACCCATTACACGGAACAGGTCGGGCTTTAATTGGTGCTCTTTGGTAATTGGCCTATTGGGGCTGATTTGCATTGTTTCCAGGGCAACAAGCTTGTTTCTTTATATCTCAGCTCAGTGGGAGGCGAAGGAAGAGAGTGCAGAGAGGAGATGAGGGGAGAGAAAGGTCAAAAAATGAAAGGCGAGAAAGAGTTTTGTGGAAATTCTTCCGGAGAGTTGCTTATCCTCTGCAGAATTAAAGGCTGTGTGATGAATCAAATTCATTTAAATTCTCGCCGCCAGCGGGGAAGGCCACGGCGTTGTTGGTTGTTCGTTTGGGAGGCCTTTGAGAGTGAAAAACCACTGAATTATTTTGCCAAAAGACATGCACAGAGCGGTAAAAGGTCCTCGGCGATTGCCACATTGACAGATTCTTTGACGAGAAGCAGCCATTCATTCTGAACAGAGAGTGAATGTTCAATCTGTAAAAAGGAAAAATGGAGGCCGAACCAAAGAGCAGCTGAATGAAGGGCAGGTGAACCTGTTTATTGATCATGGAAGCTTTGCAGCATCGTTGACTTTGATGTGTCGTCGGGTAGATTTTAGAATTAAACTAGTCATGGTGCGGGAGGATACCTGTAAGAAGTATTAGATCCTCTTGTTGGAGTCAGACGGTCAACTTGTCCAGTTTAGAGCAGAGGTGTAAACAGGTTTCAGTTCAGGAGCCGCATGCAGGTAAAATAATGCCAGAATAACCTTTCAATTTAAACTTGAACACCTTTCTTGAGTATATGTGATGAGAATGTCAATATCTTCACAAAACCAATCGAGTGCTACTGAAAATTAAAATTTTAATATCACTTTCTGGCTGCAAAATACTGTGGGATGTCCTAGAAACTCCATTGTGGGTGTTTTTACAAGGTTGCGTCTCAGTGTCGCGTTGCTTTGGCCCGCGGGTCTGATGTTTGACACCCTGGTTTAGAGAGACGGTGGGAAAGTGTTGGAAATGGGTTTGCTTTTATGGACATTGAAACAAAGTTCATTGGCGCAGCCACAGAATCGGTTTTCAATCCCCCATCAGCTCGTGTTTTCAGACAAGCAACCCAAAGTTCTTCTTAAGGATCAAATCCCTTTACGTCCCGATGATTCAGCAGCTGGAACAGAAGCAGTTCCTGTTGTGTTCAACACAAAAACCTCCAGGCCTGATAAATACAACAACAAAACCTCCCGTCTCACTAAACTCTCTCTTCACACTTCCTCGTGGAATCAGTGGATCGCAGTCAAAAGCTGCTTTTATTCTTTTCTGACACAGGAAGTCATCAGCGCCACGCAAAACATGGAACAGGTGATGAAAAGTGGGACAATTTTCATCAGTTCATTCTGCATGACCGTTTAATTTACAGTGTGTGTGTGTGTGTGTGTGTGTGTGTGTGTGTGTGTGTGTGTGTGTTACAAAGCAATCAGTGATGCATTTCAAAGCACAGATCAAAATCAAACCAAATATTAGAGGAAAAAAATTTAGTTTTTAAACTTGTGGATAAACTATTGCAGAAGTGTGACTTTGTTTTCCTCCAGGAATCAGAATAGAGTTTTCTTGCCAAATACAGGCGGGGAAACAACGGTCCGTCTACCTTCCGGCCATTCGATTTTCGTTTTGATGTCGGAGAACGAAAAACCGGAAACTATCCGATTTTCATTTTTTGATTTGGTATCGGGAAACGAAAAATAAAAAATCGGAAAATGGAAATCAGATGGTTTCCGGTTTCCCGATATGCATTTCTTAAACAAAAATTGGGAAACTCTAATTTCACCTGCAGTCCTGCCGGTAGGGTCCATGTCCACTATTACATTGGCGCAAGCATCCAAAGACATTTTTATACGTTTTTAATCATTAAGTTGATACAAGAATATCCCCGAGGGGACAGCCAGACGAGTCTGGACGGTGAAGCAGCGGCAGCAACAGAAGAAGGAGAGACTCAACTTCCGGGTTTTCCAACAAATCAAACTTGAAATAAAGAAACGCATATCGGGAAACCGGAAACCATCTGATATCCGTTTTTCGATTTTTAATTATAAAACAAAAAACGGTAGACGGCTTGTGTCTTGTTTTCTGTTTCCCAATATCAAATCAAAAAACAAAAATCGGATGGTTTCCGGATTTTCGTTCTCCGACATCAAAACGAAAATCGAATGGCCGGAAGGTAGACGGACCGACAAAGTGTCGTCCACTAGTTGGTGCTGTTGTTAGTTTTACTATTGAAAGCACACACACACACACACACACACACACACACACACACACACACACACACACACACACACACACACACACACACACACACACACACACACACACACACACACACACACACACACACACACACACACACACACACACACACAGCAGAGAACAATGAGCTCTAAACATGAACACTGGGAGAACACCGGCGTTCTAGTGGACAGCTCACCAAGTTGGATTGTTATAATCGTGACTGTCAAAATAAAAGTACCAAGTTGGATTGTTATTACAGTGACTGTCAAAATAAAACTGGGAGAATATGTACTGGGGGTCATGACACCACGGAGGACACGTTGTTGTGATTGTCTCTACTGAGCATGTGCAGAAGAACTAGATCGTACCAACGTGTTGAGCAGGAGCAGTAGCAGCGTTTCCTCCGTCTTCAAGGAGACGAAGGAAGTCTTTCCAGAAAGTCTTTAAGTCTCCTGAGACAATAAAAGACCAGGTTTGTTGTTTTTAGCAGTTGTGGACGTTGTTTGACAATCAGAGCTTCGCCCCTCGTCTGAAGCTCTTTGGAGGAGGCCTTTCTTCTCTCGGGGTCGGCGGCTCTGAACCAAGTGGAAGTGAGATCACCACTCTGCGTTCACGCCGAGAAGCCGAGCGGCTGTGACAGGAGCGGTAGGGTCCAGTCCAGAGGAGTTAGCAGAACACCTGCCAGAGGAGTGATCAAAGCCCAGCCTGGGATTTTCTCTGACACGTTACAACATCCCCCATCGGTCAGGCCGGACGCTGCTTTCATGTCCTGGGAGGAACGTCTTGGCTCGGATCTGCGTCCCCGCAGCGGCACGTCAAGTTAAAACGTCTTTCATCAGCAGGTTCTTGGCAGCAGGCTTTGGTTCTGGCTGAACTGTTTGTTTTCACTCAGTCCAGTAACAGAGTGCTCTGGAGGTTCGCTTGTCAGGGTTTGATTAGTTGTTTTTTCTATCTTTCAACAAAACAACCAACGACTACCAACATCGTATTCAGTGTTTCTGCCGTTTCCATGGAAACGGACATCGTTTTCCAAATATTGCTGCGTAACCACGTAACTTTTCTCAAACAAAAATGTAAAAACGTTTTCATATGAAACATTTTGGATTAAACGGGACCGAAGCTAAAATGTTGCAGGTTTTGTTTAAAACACAACTGGACTTGTGATAATGTGACGGCGCTCTGGTCCAAACGGGTCAACCAGGTATTTCAAGGTTAAACTGCCGTGTGGAACATTGTGAGATACTTTCATGTTTACACTCGTTTTACTTGCTTCGTCCAGTTTTCAAACCGGATCAATGAATGAATGAATGAATGAATGGTTTATTTCAGTTACAGTTACTTTGCAAAAATTGCATTGCATTCGGTTTATAGTGCTTAAAGTTCACAAACATGTTTTATATCTATTTTATTTTATTATTATTCCTTTTTTACAATATCTGTAGCCGAAAGGATTCCAAGGCTTATTTGTGCCTTTCTCTTAAAAACCCACGAAGGTGCCAGGACACCAGCGACACAAGAGAAAACTACACTGAAACAACTAAACGGAACAGAAGTGATTTTTCATCGTAACCAGTCATTATTATAACTTTCATTGTGTTTTTTGAAGCACAACAGAGATTTACACAATTTTAAGTCGTCGCCAAGTCCATCCCATAATATAACTCCCAGAAATAAAACACAGCTATATTTCACATTAATTCTCACTCTACCTCTTTCAAATACACACGGTCCTCTTTGATTATCATCATTTTCTCTTAATTTTAACAAAAATAAATCAAAAATGTAATATCGGTGGGATGACTTTGATCTTTCACTCAAAATAGTATTTCTGTTTTTAAGTAAAAACAAATTAAGAAGATAAAGTTGGTTGAACTTGTCTTCATGCTTCATGTTAGTCTTAGTTTACATTTGACCTGAAATTGTCATTTTTTTTCCCCCCAAAGTTTCTCACTTTTACAAAGCAGCTGTTTCACTCTTTCAATTTAAAGAAGTACTTCTGATAAGTTCTTCTTCCTTCTCCAACAGCAGCGGTCACAACAAACCCGTCTTAACGAAGTGGCGGCCGTTGATTCTGCAGAGATTCTGTACTCATGGTCATTTATGTGGTCGTCTTCCCCAGACGTGACCTTTCTCAAAAACAAGCTGATTGCCGCCATCTTGACATCACGGCACATCACGCTCATTAGCACGGCCAAACAAAGAGACGCCGCAGAGCTGAAGAGAAGAGGGAGGGGAAACACAATCAGATGACGCCGCCGACAATAACGAGAACAGCCGAGGCTTGATCGCCCGCTTCTCGCGGCTGGCAGGTCAAGGTGGTAACGAGTTGCCATGGCGACGGGGAGTTTGTCGTCCCGCTGATTGGGGCGTAATGAGGGCCCACTTGATGGTGTCGGTGAGCGAGAGACATCTGAGGGGAGTGGGAGAGGGAGGGATGAACGGCGAGGGATAAACAGGAAGTGGTTGAGCTCGGTCTGTGTTTCGATAGACGGGCGAGAGGTGACGGCGATGAAGAGAACCGTCTGCGGGGAACAGATGGAGGGAGAGGACGCTCGGTTTGTTGTTGATGAACTTTTGTTGTGTTTCACTTGGCTGTCAATTAAAAGTTACTCAAGGTATAAATAAAGAGTGTGAGAGGAAAAACATACCACACCTCGCTGTATCCCCGCGGCGGCCATGTTGGCGTTGCCACAGATGCACCCTAAGCCACCACACACACACACACACACACACACACACACACACACACACACCTGATTTGATGCACAGCGCTCCCTCTGCTCGCTGACAGGAAGCGATGTACACAGGGACATGATGTGATGCATTAGCGCCGTGGGATCAGAAATCATCCGACAGAGTCGCGGCTGCTGGGATTAAATCACACTTGTTTTTTTATGGATGTGGCCTTGGCGCCACACGACGGGCGCCTCTGTTCCTCGTTTCCCGTCCCCTCAGTCAAACCCTGCCGTTCGGGCTCCGCAGCCACATGCTGGCTCATGATTATAGAGGGTTAGAAAAATGTGCCATGTCGCAAACTTTCACAAACTCTAAAAGTGTTTCAGTCACACCAATCAATGGTTCTTCACGTTCAATGTTAACAGTCTTTCTCCTCCTCTATACTTGAGGCTGAGATTACCGTCAGCCTTGACAGTAAGGTTAGGATAATTGCAGATAATCTATCTACTTTAGTTTGGAAGGTCTGCCTTGTACCGGGTGGAGCTCTAGTTTGTAATGAAAATAAAGTGTGTTTCCAGCTAATGGTCCAAGATTCTTCATTTAAAAGGAGTTGGGTACTTATACATCCGTCTATCTATCCATCCATCCGTCTGTCCGTCCATCCATCCATCCGTCCGTCCGTCCGATTTGTCCATTCCTCCATTTTCTCATGCTCATATGCTCATGTCATATGTACGACATCATTCCAAGTAGTTTTCATGATGTCGCGTGGACGCAGATGTTTCTCGTGTGGACAGGGAGTTAGAGTCGTCCTTCCGAGTGATCAGCATGTTTTTGGATGATGGATAGAAAGTGGAGTCTCCAGCCGAACCCGCCCATCATATGGCGTGGTGAGAGAGTGTAGGTTTACAGTTGTTTGGGCAGATTGTCAGTCTGCAGTAGATTAAAAACTTTAAAACATTGATTCTATCTTATGTCTGATTGAACGTTGAAATAAGCTTTTCTCAGCAAATTGCTGCAGCAAAAGTGAAAATACATAGAGTAATTAATTTTATTAAGGTTACATGTTTACACAGTAATGTTCTGAAAACGATGTCCGGTTACTGAAGACACAACTCTTTAAGAAACGTGTCGTGTTTGAACATAAAACTACCAAGTTGGATTGATATTACGGTGACTGTCAAAATATAACCACCAAGTTGCATCGATATTACGGGGACTGTCAAAATAAAACTACCAAGTCCAGGAGAATATGGACTGAGAGTCATGACACCACCGAGGAAACTTTGTTCTGATGGTCTCTACTGAGCATGTGCAGAACTTCTGGTTTCCACGTGCTGTAGCAACATAAAGTTGCATTTTACCCCGTTTCCATGGAGACGGAGTCAGAGTTTTTGCAAAAAGTTCCACATTGGGAGCTGTTTTCAAAACACTGCATTTCCAGTGGCTTTGAGCAGTGGCTTTGAGTATATATATATATATATATATATACCGTTTACACAACAACGGTATATATATATATATATATATATATATATATATATATATATATATATATATATATATATATATATATATATATATATATACATATATATATATATCGAAAGCTTATATATATATAAGCTTTCAATTCATGTGATGGCAGGGGAAAGTTCTTTCTAGTTCTCAGATAATTTATTGAAAAAGTGCTGCAGTGTTTCAATCTTTAATAGTGTCAGCTACCAAAGTGAAGACCACAAAGTGGGAACTTTTCAATCTTAATTTGTCTGTAGAAAATGTACAACACGCAGGATATCACCAGTTATATGAAGATTTGGAGACTTTCCTTCTCTTTTCTTCTCTGATTCGTCAAACACTCCGTTGATCTCTGCACAACTGCAGACTATCACTTTCCCTGTCTTAATACCCATCTCTCTCTCATCTCCCATTACCCCTCTCCCTCAGGCTTCCAATCTAATAAAACAGGAAAGATAGAAATCTGAAGTGCACCGGCGTGGGGAAAGGGTTAAAGCATTATTGGAGAATTCAAGCGGCTTTAATTTTGCTCCCACATCCCGGGCAGCCGACACGATGCAGACGGATACCTTTGAACTTCTCTCCGGCTCGGCGCCGTGCTGGAGTCACGGCCGGGGGTCATGCTGGGGAGCCCCAGCAGGGGGGCAGGTGGGCCGGCGAGCCGAGGAAGAGGAGGGGAGGAAGACAAAGAGAGGAAAAATAGACAACCGGCTCTTTTGTGTCTCGCCGCAGCTGGAGATGTTATAGGAAACTCAATGAAATGCTCCTGAATAAAGTGAAGTTTCCAGGTCTGTTTGCACGACGTTTTCACTCAAAAACTCTGAAGTTCCATTGTGTTTAGGAGTGCGTCTAAATGAGAACTAGTTCCTCCAGCCCTACTCCACTCGCTAATGACGCTTTTCCACTACCTGTTACTACCTGCTACCAGGTATTTTCCTGCTACCAGGTACTGCCCTGCTACCAGGTACTATCCTGCTACCAGGTACTATTCTGCTACCAGGTACTATTCTGCTACCAGGTACTGCCCTGCTACCAGGTGCTATCCTGCTACCAGGTACTATTCTGCTACCAGGTATTTTCCTGCTACCAGGTACTGCCCTACTACCAGGTACTCTCCTGCTACCAGGTACTATCCTGCTACCAGGTACTCTCCTGCTACCAGGTACTCTCCTGCTACCAGGTACTATCCTGCTACCAGGTACTGTCCTGCTACCAGGTACTATCCTGCTACCAGGTACTGTCCTGCTACCAGGTACTATCCTGCTACCAGGTACTTTCTTGCTGCCAGGTACTCTCCTGCTACCAGGTACTATCCTGCTACCAGGTACTTTCCTGCTACCAGGTACTCTCCTGCTACCAGGTACTCTCCTGCTACCAGGTACTATCCTGCTACCAGGTACTTTCTTGCTGCCAGGTACTTTCCTGCTACCAGGTACTCTCCTGCTACCAGGTACTCTCCTGCTACCAGGTACTATCCTGCTACTAGGTACTTTCTTGCTGCCAGGTACTTTCCTGCTACCAGGTACTATCCTGCTACCAGGTACTTTCTTGCTGCCAGGTACTTTCCTGCTACCAGGTACTCTCCTGCTACCAGGTACTATCCTGCTACCAGGTACTTTTTTGCTGCCAGGTACTTTCCTGCTACCAGGTACTCTCCTGCTACCAGGTACTCTCCTGCTACCAGGTACTATTCTGCTACCAGGTACTGTCCTGCTACCAGGTACTCTCCTGCTACCAGGTACTATCCTGCTACCAGGTACTTTTTTGCTGCCAGGTACTTTCCTGCTACCAGGTACTCTCCTGCTACCAGGTACTATTCTGCTACCAGGTACTGTCCTGCTACCAGGTACTCTCCTGCTACCAGGTACTCTCCTGCTACCAGGTACTATTCTGCTACCAGGTACTGTCCTGCTACCAGGTACTATCCTGCTACCAGGTACTTTCCTGGTTCCTCCTCCAGGTTCTCAGTGAGCTGAGGCCAGTAGACAATGTGACGTCAGCAGACGGCAGCCTCTGATTGGCCGGTGCGTCACGACACAGATGAGTCAGAGAGCGTCTCGTTCAGCCGCCATTTTTAAACCCGACCAGAACCAGAGAGACTTAGAACTCAACCAGAGGAGCAGCGAGGAGCTGCAGACGTTTCTTTGTCTGGAGGCGACCAGAGGATCCAGAAGCTCCACGGAGCGACACGCTACCAGGACCAGGAGGTCTCCCAGCCATGATACCACCGGTGTTTAGGATTAACTGGTTTCCCTGTTAACTGGTGACCTTCTTCCTCCAGCGTCTCCTTTTCACAGCAGATGTTAAAAACCCAAACAGAACCCATATCTCTGCTGGAGAACGCTGTTTAACCACATTTCTATTAAAGTTTAAGTATCATAGCGTTTGTTTGTCTTATTTTAACATCAGCTGCTGCTAATGGCTGCTGGCAGACGTCACCAGTTAACAGGGGCACCAATGAAACTGAAACACCAGACAGTGAATCGTAACAATCCACATTTTGTAATATTATTAATTTGAGCTGATTTCCAATGCACACTCTTCCAAATGCATGTTCGCGCCGCATCAGGAGAAACAGATTCTATCGGGGGTGATTACTTACAACAGGGAAAAGCTCTGATGACTCCGCCCACATCGCGGTGGTACTTTTAGTTTCCTCTGTGGTGTTGTGACTCCCAGTCCATATTCCCCTGAGACTCGGTACTTTTATTTTGACAGTCTCCATGATCACAATCCAACTTGGTGGTCTAGCCGTGTTCTCCCATTGTTCTTGTTCACAGCCCATTGTTCTCTGCTGCGTGTGTGTAGTTTAATTACAAAAACCAACAGTGCCACCTCGTGGCCTGGCATGCGAACTACATTGTTTTCGGAACGCTTCAGAACTTTAATTAAACAAAACTGCATAAACGATGTGTTTTCACATGAAACGTTGTTGTGTGATCGGAGCCTTATTTTATAAAGAAGCTGTTGGGGAATGGTGCTGACCATTATAAAGACTATTTTACAGTGTTTCACTGCTCCAGTTGTTTCGTTCGATCTCCTCCACCGACATAATTGAAAAGTTCCCAATTTTAGAGAGAGAATGAAGTCGTTAATCTGATTTTTAAAGCTATTCATCTCCCTCTCTTTCACCCTCTTTCCTCCAATATTACTTTGTCGCGGCATGATTTATCCATATGACTGTCCAACAAATTAGCAATATTGCCAAAGTGGTTTATGGTTTATTACAATAAACTGCAAGAAACACTTGGAAATAATGGAGAAAAATGATTTGGCGGCTGACTTTTTCTTTCTCTCTGCTCCTACTTTGAACACCCACTGCTTCATCTCGGGGCTAATAAATGTGCACACAAGGGGGCTTGCCAATACACACACACACACACACACACACACACACACACACACACACACACACACACACACACACACACACACACACACACACACACACACACACACACACATCAAGGTTGGAGGTGGTGGGCTGGTATCCGTGTTGTATGATCCCCAGTGACAGCAGTCATTTCTGCATGGCGGCTTCCTGGAATGGAAAACACATCTTCTTTCTTTTTGAGCCTTTTAGAGCAATAATATCTAAGTTATTTACAACACAGGTGTGTGTGTGCGTGTGTGTTTGTGTATGTGTGTGTGTGTGTGTGTGTGTGTGTGTGTGTGTGTGTGTGTGTGTGTGTGTGTGTGTGTGTGTGTGTGTTTGATGCATTCAAAGGCAGACAGCTGATTGCCTTCATTTCACATCTTAACAGAAGTCACGGTAATAACAACCACAGTATCTCCATGGAGGAGTGTGTGTGTGTGTGTGTGTGTGTGTGTGTGTGTGTGTTCAGGAGGAGTGGGCTGATTGCAGGTGATTTACTGGGTTCTGTGGTTATTTGAGTCCGCCCTCATTTTATTCCCACTCTTCAGTGATGCACACTGCGGGTCTGTGGATGAGATTAACCGTGCTTTGACTTGTGATTTTGGTCTAAATGGAAACCAGAGGAGAATGAAAAATCTAGAATTTGGAAAGATTGAAAGGGGAGGGGTGGTCAAAGAGAGAGAGAGACGCTATGATAGTCTGATGATTAGAGACACGGTACATCCTGTCTGCTGTACCAATAAAGTGGAAGTGAGTGGAATAAACTCACCAGTGTAGACGGTAGGATCCAACAGAAGAATGATTGTGCACCTGAAAGTGAACTTTATGCATCATGTGTGTAAAAGTGTGTTGTGTGCAGGTGTGTGTGTTGAGCTCATTAGTAGCAGCCCAGCAGAAGCCAGTGACCTCTTTGTTCCAACTACTGATGCGAGCTGAAGGAGGAGGGCGAAGGGCAGCAGTGAGAATTAAAGGGGGAAAACGAAGCAAGAGGAGGATGATTTGAGAGAAAACCTTGAGAAATTATAAAAGGTTTGGAAGGATTGAGGCAGTGGACTGTGGAAGGACTGAGACATATATCGAGGGACAAAAGCATCTGTGAGGAAATAAGAATGAGACAATGACTGAGGCCTTGTTTCCACCTTTCAACATCACTTTGAGAAAAATTTTGAGTTTAAACTTTAATTTTTTGAAAACAGAAATGCTGAAAATGATGTAGTTGGCATGCCAGGCCACAAGTGGCCGCTGCTTATTTATGTAATGAAAGTACACACAGACATACAGCAGAGAATAATCCACTATAAACATGAACGATGGAAGTTATTATTTGAGTGACTCTCAACTATAAAACTGCCAATATGGATTTTATATCTACAATATGGAGGGATGTTTGTTATTGTGTCTCTGTTCATCTGCAGAACAACTATTTACCACAGCAGTAGCAGCGTTTCTGCCGTCTTCGAGGAGAAGGGGCCCCCAAGTGTTCCCAGGTAGTTTTCTTTTCTGTGAAGGAGCCTGAGCATTTTCAAAAAGTTCCACCTTGAGAGCCGTTTCCAAAAGGTTACGCTTCCAGAGTCTCCAGGCGCCGTTGTCATGGAAACAGACCCTCAAAATGAAAAGGTCTCCATGTAGACGAGCCCTGAGATGGGATGAGAGGAGCTGGAGGTAAAGAGAAAAACACAAAGATAAAGAGGATAATGTGAAAGACGCAGGGAAAGATTGACATTATTCCCGCCTCATTGCCGCCGCTGCGATCTTCGCCTGCTCTCATTGTGTTTGCTTTGGCGATAAGTGCGTCTTTATTCCTCGCCAGTAAAACACCTTTTGAATTGAAATGAAAGAATGGAGTGTGTAATTTAAAATTTTGCCAACTGAGTTCTTTGCCAACCCAAAACTCAATCTTATGTTTTCTCTCTCTCTCTCTCTCTCTCTCTCTCTCTCTCTCTCTCTCTCTCTCTCTCTCTCTCTCTCTCTCTCTTCTCTCTCTCTCTCTCTCTCTCTCTCTCTCTCTCTCTCTCTCTCTCTCTCTCTCTCTCTCTCTCTCTCTCTCTCTCTCTCTCTCTTTCTACCATTTGAGATTCATGAATGATAAATTGAGTCTGTCCTTTTCAGTCGTGGCGTGGTGATGGATGGGGGCCCGACATCTCAGCTGGGATAAAAGCCACGCTGATGAGAGCTCTGTCGGGCTTTTTATGAAAGCTTGCCCGCTGCCTCATGAAGGCATTCAGTAATATAAACACACCATATTCATTTATCAGTCCTGACAACAGCGTTGGACATTTGCATATAGGGCAGCCCGCTTCAAAGTTTGTCAGTAGTCTGTTCGATTGAGGCTGTATCTACTGGACCTTCATCAAGGTTACGCTTTACACTGCATTACATGTGGGCCTGGGAGATATTTTGATTCCAACCTTTTTCCAACCCTATCTATCTGTTGGAAAAGACTGTTAACGCACCAACATTTGCTTCAACAGATGCTATCTAAAAAACTGTGTTTATTTAGTTTTTTAAAAGAAATGAAACTGTGACTAAAGGGAGCAGATGACTGATCGTTCAAATTGATAGATTAGTTAATCTTTCCCACACTTGTGAGGGAAATCAAGACTTTGGAGATGGACAGATCAAGTCCTCTCACGACAAGAGTTCAACATTTTTGTTGGTTTTTTATCAGAGTATCTTCATGATTGTGATGGCCAACTGTTAAACTGGTCATATTATCCATCATGTCAACTCCTCCTCCTCCTGTTCTCCTCCTCCTCCTCCGGGTCTGGTCGGTCCAGAAACCTTCAGTATTCTAAGTTTCTAGCTCCTCCTTGATTTTCCTCATTTCAATATTGGATGATAGGAGCTGCATTCAGAATCTGCTGTGTCTGTGTGAGCTGGACTGGCTCCACCCACACATGTTCATCTTGGGAAGAGGAGGCTCTGAGGTATCTCTAGAAGATGAAGTGGCAGATTAAGAAAGAAGCAGAAGTACTGCGCTTTGTGTACTGTAGACTGAGGGACCGAGCTGGTGTGTGAGCCTGAAACAATTTAGCATGTAGCATGTAGCATGTAGCACGGCTCAGAGTTACTGGATCCACTGAGCAGTTAAACTCCTGAGCGACATCGTTCTAACTCTGCTTGTCCAAATGTCTCTGCTGATGAAGTTGCGGGTGATGAAGTTGCTGGTGATGAAGTTGCTGGTGTTGTAGGAACTATCTTCCTCCTCCTCCTCTTGATTATTTTGTCAGAACATAATTTACAGTCTCTTACTCTTGTCCTCGTTAATGTTAAAGAATCCCCAAACCGTGGAAATCGCCCGTGCTCTCTTTCAGGTGACGTTGCTGTTGCTTGGCGTCACGTAATACTCGCCAAGTTGTATCGGGAAGTACTCCTAGCAGTATTGGCCCAATACTGATATCGGTATCGTTGTATCCCTGTTAAGAAAGGTTTGTATTTATATTTTATTCTTTATAATGCCTAAAGTCAAAGAATAGATTTTGCACCAGCAGTTAACAATCGTACACGAACATGGGTTTTATCTCTGCAGTAGTTTAGTACGACTGATAAAAAGCTGCTTAAAAAATCACCAGCTCGCTTTTATTGTTTCTTCACACTTTTTGCTCAGTTTTCCTTCACGGTTTTCAATAAAACCTATTTTGATGTCTGAGTTGCCACGAGAAGAAAGCCCGCCACACGAAGCCTGTCAATACTTCCCCATTAAGCTGGTGGACAAGACAAAAATCAGTGACACTTAAAACTCGGGCACGTCAACACAAAACACACACAGAGGCCCCAAAACACTTTAATGGCCTTGTAGTGCCTCTAATACACACTCATACACTAAGGTGTACACTGATGCACACACTCTGCTTTACGAATACAGAGACACTTACAAAGACACAGTGGGTGTACGGCAAGATGCTCGCTCGATGCGGCGCCGCTGTTGTGACATTTGGAAAGAGACGTTTCAGCATAAAGCCAAACAAGTGGCCTCCTCTCGTCTCTTCGATCTGCAGACGCACAAAGAAACAAACCAGCTCATCAGAGAAAAGAAAAGAAAACTGTCTGGCCTTGAACTTTGGAGTTTCTTTTCTTCACACCTGCACTCTTCCTCAGAATCAATGATGTGTCTAATGTTTAATCATAGAATAGGATAAATGGAAATTATATTAAAATAAATTGTCAATGCAGAGTATTTATTCAGAATATATTCAAAGATTTTAGCCAACAGCAGCAACACACACACCTCCAAGGATCTACCACGTTTTAACTGGATATTAAAGGTGTCCTGTGTGTGACATCGGCTTTAGTTCCACACTTGTGAAAAACAACCTTTATTTCAAGCAGAGTTTTTTCCACTAAGGAGCCACATTCAGCCTAATCTCATCTTGAGCGGGCCGGACTGGTAAAGTAGTGCCATAATAACCTTTAAATTTCAACATTAAAGTTTTTCTTTGTTGTCGTGTCCGCTTCTCTTAACCGGGTCCTAATCTGCAAAATTTACTTTCTACTGGTTCTCCAGCAGTACTAATCGTCCCCATACCTGGACTGACGTCCCAGAAGTGAAGACAGTCTGTCCTCTCTGTCCCGGGCTTGTTTCAGGTTTTATAAAGTGTTTTGCTCCAACCAGCCAATCAGAAATCAAACCCTATATAGTGTCATCGGGGGTTCAGCCAATCCCAATCAAGGTAGGCCCTCCCTTTGACTCCTCCCACAATTAGGCAGCTCTGCTCTGGCACATGGCACCACGAGAGGGAGTACTTCTTCCTCTTCCCAAGATGGGCATGTGTGGGCGGAGCCAGTCCAGCTCACACAGACACAGCAGATTCTGAATGCAGCTCCTATGATCCAATATTCAAATGGTGGAAAATCAAGGAGAAGCATTTGTGCAGCAACCAGTGCTGGTCAAATATATGTTATTACCAGACAATCATTACATAAAGTAAATACAAAATAAAAATAAATAAATGGAGCAAAAAAAAAAAAAAAGTTTAGACCCCCCACGAACACAAAGATGTTATAAAAACATACCTTAAATGGTGCAGTCTAATGGAAGATGGACGACTAAATACTACATTGTGACATGGGATAAATTGTAGGGCCAGTTTTGAACAAACCAAACATCAAATATTATGTTATGAAAGAAACATACTTATTTAAGAGAACATAACTGAACCAATGTAAAGATGTACACAAACTAAATACTAAATAAAATGTAACTTCAGAAGCCACATACAGTCCAGTTTCATCTTGAGTGGCTGGACTGGTAAAATATTTCTATAATAACCTTTAAATTTCCACTTAGATTTTTGCTTTGTTTTGGGCACAGTGTACGCAATGAAATTGTATATCATTTTGCAAGATCACACAATTCCTCGTGAAAATGACTCCAATCTCAACATAAAGTCAATTTTAATGAAACATTCTGCTGCAAAATACAGTGAAATGTAAAAATAATGAAGAAAAAAACTCCGATAAATCATATGAAACCACTTTGCTTGGTGGTTTGCGCTTGACTGAAGCCTTTAGCGGCCGGTTTTGGTCCACGGGCCTCATGTTTGACTCCTGGTTTAAAGTGAAAGTGAAACTTAGAGGAGTCACAGCAGCGCCCCCTGCTGGAGGCTTTCCGCTCATTAAGGTGTGTTAACAGTTAAAACCACTCCGTCCTCGGCCATGGGTCTGCTCTTACCGCGTTTCTTCCTCCGAGGTTCAACTGTACACATATTTTTGAGGCTTTAAAAAGCGGTGCGCTGTTTTTGCGGCCGTCTTTTTTTAAAATTGACCGTTCAAATGACGGCTGGAGGCTCACTGCCTAAAAGTGCACTGGAATGGAGCTGCAGCTACTTAAACCGGCTTCAGCAGCCAGAATATCGCCTGTGTTCAGTCTGTTCCACCGATCCCCCCGTCCCCCTACCAGGGTCCGTACCCCACCCAGTGCAGGACTCTGCTGTGAAGGTGGAGACTCGCGGCGGTGATGTGTTTGCGTCAAGAAATTTGAAGAAGCGGCGGCTTTAAGATTTTGGAGTGGCGGCCTGCCACGACTAAATGAATGTAGAGGAAACCCTGCTCACGTGAACGTCTATATTTCTGTTCCTACAAGGAGATGCTTAAACTATTATGAAAACACGTGTTGGAATCAAGAGACAAAGCTCGCGCTCTAATTCCTGCACGGCCTTCCAGACGTCCACATTTGCTCCGTAAATTGGAGGCACAATTAGTGGGGTGGAGGAGAAGCGTCTCGGATTCTTCTTCATTAGGTTGAGGAACCGTCTGGATATCTGGGCGGCAAGGTTAAAGGCAAGCTGGGCGAATTAAAGACGGAGAGGCTTGAGAGCAGCTCCCTGCTGGAGGAAACCAAGCGTAACAGTATTAATCTCATCATTTCCTTTTCGGGGTCCGGAGCTCTCCTCGTGTCAAGAGGGACAGGTTTTCATCTTCGTCCAAACACTTGACAGGACGCGCCACCTGTTCGCCGTGATCTCACGCCGCGGCGCTCGCCATGTGACCCGGCTCAGACTATCGACCAGGCAAAGCCTTTTAACTCTCCAACCTCTGTGTGCTCGTTCTTACGTGTCAGTTTTCGGGGCTATTAAAGTTCTCGCGGAAGCGTTTCAGCTTCAAGGGTTCAGGAAGCAAACCTTTATAAGCAGACGCAGAGAAAGAGAGACGTCAGCCATAAAAGGACCATTTCAGGGTCTGCGGCGGTAAAAGGCAGGCGGATGATTTCATTTGGGAAATGGTTTCAGCCGAATCTGGAATTTGTGATGAACCTCAGCAAAGAAAAGAAAGAATAAAAAAAGTGAGGTCACTGGCGAAGTTTGGATGATTATTATATTGCTGAAGAAATGGAGGAATTGATCTCATTCTGTCGTGGATGTTGTCACGATGTTTCCTGGATTAGTCTTTGTCTGCATGTTAGAAGAGCAACCTGTCAATAAGCTGGGTTCGTTTCAGGTGAAGCAGTTGTTTACTGCTCACAGTTTGCTTGTTATTTATCTTCTTCTGGATGTATGTTGTTCTAGGCGTCACCATTTCTCCCACCTCGTCCAAAGAAATGTGGAATTCAGCAATTCTTTAATTTTTTTTTTAACTGGTCTTCATGAATTGTTTTCTTCCTGTACGGTTCCTGATGTTCTTCTGTTTCATGTTATTTTCAGTCTGTTTTCCTTTTGCTTCTGTTTTCTGAGTTCAGTTCATCAGCCGCACGCTACCAACGGTTTCCATCCTAACTTGTCGTGTACACGGGGTCTAATTCCTGCCAAAAAGGAAATACATCCGTAATGAATTCATTTCCTCACCTAAACTGAATTTATCTGCCCTGCCCAGCGCCCGACTTTTCATTTAAAACACGGCTTTGAAAAAAAAAAGCCTGCGAGGGATCTCACTTTGAGTGATCAAGGGAAAAACTTTGAAATGAAATCCATCCTCAGAGACGCTCTAACAGAAAACCGGTGGTCGGTATCGGCGTGCAGAAACTCCAACTCTCCCGAGGAGCCGGAGGACGACACACTTTCTCTTATAGTCTAATCTGACTGTGAGGGTTATAATTGGCTGAGTGACATTATTGTAACGAGCAGCTGGATTGGTGCTTTCACTCGGGGCCCTCCAGCTCTTCCCATTCTTTTCTCCACTTTCCCATCCAGAGATGAATACACCTCGCTCCCTCGCTCCCTCCTTCCCTCCCTCCCCGGGTTTCATCTCTCCTTCCAGGTCGCAGCCCGTCTTCCTCAGCCCGTCACTCTGTCATTCTCAGCCAATTACTGGCTGGCTTCAGGTGCTTCACCTCAGGCCTCGCCATCAATTGGCTCATTATGTGGCTGCTTTAAATCTTTCACTCATCCCCTTTAGCTCTCTCCGTCGCTGTCTGCCGATTCCTCTCTGTCACGTTATTTCTCTTTGTTACGTGTCACGAGCTTTGACTGCACTTATGTCTAATTATATTCCCTTTTGTTGTTTTGCTTCTCTCTTATTGTGTCTCTGCAACTCATTCAAAGTGTTTAATACTGCAACATAATCCACTGAAATTAAAGGAAACTAAATTAACTACACAAAATGACTGTATATCTGGACTTTTTCACCAAGAGGGAACTACCAGACCTCAGCATTACTGATTAATACAACATAATCTAATGAAATTAATACAATTATGGAGCGTTTTATCAAGAAGAAGCTACAACAGCACATTTTTAATCAAACATAATCTACTGAAACTACTGTAAATATGAACTTTTTTTTCCAAAGAAGGAACAACCACAGCTCATTTAAACAGTTAATTCTAACATAATTCACTGAAATTACCTTAAATATAGACTTTTTTTTCTTACCAAGACAAACCCACCAAAGACCATTCGAATTGATTCCTGCAACATAATCTCATGAAATTACTGCAACTATGGAGGTTTTCACTAAGAAGGAACTACCACATCTCAGTCGAACTGTTTAATGCAACATAATCTAATGAAATTACTGCAACTATGGATTATTTCATCAAGGAAGAAATACCGCAGCTCATTTAAACTCTTTAATTCAACATAAAGTAATGAAATTACTGTAAATATGGACTTTATTTAACCTATTTCAGTAAACAATCTATTCTGTCCTGTTCTTTCTTTCTCTTTTGCGGCGTCTCTCACCCTCAGCATCCTTCCTTCCACATCCCGCTCTCCCTCCGCCGCCTCCCTCTATTCCTGCAAATTGCTACAACTCAATTGTCCCTTCCCAGCCTGTAGGCTGCAATGGTATTAATAAAGCCAGATTCGAAATAGATTTTCTTTCTGCTCCATTTTGAATTACATTACGGCGTAGTTTTGGCTCGGAGCATTTTTCCTCCTCACAGCTTTTGATATCACAATATATATTCATCCCGGCTGAAGGATCAGCGTGTGAGATGCTTCCCCAGCCGTAAGACGATACGACGGATCTCTTGACTCCAGTAGGAGATGGATGGAATATCGCGCTCTCACTTAAAACTGCTAAAGAGGTCATGATTTCAATTGAGCGGTAACTTTTCAACTGGTGGGAATTCAATCTGTAAATTATCAGCCGAGGACGAGTTACGAAGACTGCTCTGTCGGTCCGTCCGGATGTTGTCGGGGATCAAGCGAGGATAAAGTGAAGTATTTGAACGAGTTACTGTCTGCAAGTGCAGAATCTAATGTGATGCAAAGTGTTATTGAACATATTAGAGTGTTATTGAAAAAGAATTTGCTCCCCAAAAAATAGAAAATTCGATAATGATCGGTTCCAAAGTCAAAACAAGGGTAGAGAACGTGTGTTGTGCGTACGAGGAAAGGCCTTCCGGTCTCCAGCCACCGTTCTTCTTGTTCCTAAACTGAGAAAATGAAGGTGACATAGAGGCAAGCTCTAAAAATGTCCACTTCAAATGAACAAACTTCGTCCAGTTATGTGATTTCCTCCAAATCTCCCGCTAATGAATTTATCTTCAGATTCCAGACCTTTATTGTCGTCGTACAACTACAGACACCAACGCAACAGAATGTGTTTCCTCTCTTTAAAAGATCTTTGTGGTAAATGAGCTTCAGCCGTGCTCCAAAGTTGAAAGGATTCCTCCCATTAAGTCAGATGTTCTGAGTTATGGTTAAACTCTGTCGCTGGTTCCATGCAGTGAGGCCTAATTAAAATCCACTAAAAGGCATCTGCTAGGAGTCGATTTAATCCAATTTATCCAAGACATGAAGCCGCAGGGTGTCGCCTGGTCTGCCGCTGAGAGGAGGAGTCTCAGAGTATCTGCAAGTTCCTCTGGATGTAGTTCTGACAGAGTGAAGAATAGACTGCAGAATCAGAAGGTAAAGATTTAAGGACAAGCACAAACGTTGAATTGTCTTTTATTCAATCAAACCTGTTTGAAAGTGCAAAAATGACAAAAAAATCACACTTAAAATGTAAAATGTTTCTAAATTCACCTTCGATATGCGACTTTCCTCACACGTTGTGTATTTTAAGCACATTATATTAGTTGGTGCTCGATGTTTCTGAAGTATTTAGGCTCCGTTTACACGACAAGGTTTCTAGTGAAAAGTCATCGTTTTCATTTCGGGACGTTTTCACGTTTAAACGGCAAGATTTTGACAACAAGGTCCTTTTAAAATGATGTAGTTAGCATGCTAGGCCACTAGTTGCTGCTGTTGTTTGTTTTAGTACTGAAAGCACACACACACACACACACACACACACACACACACACACACACACACACACACACACACGCAGCAGAGAACAATGAGCTCTAAACATGAACACTGGGAGAACACGGACATTCTAGTGGACAGACCATCAAGTTGGATCGTTATTACGGTGACTGTCAAAATAAAAGTGCCAAGTCCCAGGAGAATATTGACTGGGAGTCATGACACCACGGAGGGAACCTTGTTGTGATTGTCTCTACTGAGCATGTGCAGAACCGGCGGCGGTGCGAACGAGCAGGAGCAACGTTTCCACCATCATTTTTGAAAAATTGCGTTTTCATCATAAGTTTGATTGGACCAATTTAACATCTCTAAAGCTGTGATAAAAAAAGAGGCTGATAATCTGATCATGATGGAATTCAGGAGCGTTCACGATAAAATGACAAAGTTTTCTTTGTGTTTTTTTGGTGGTAGAAATCAAAGAACGCCCCTGAAGGCGTTTGATGGAAGTGGATGATGTGTTTGACTATAAGAGTGTTTGTAATTCATGTAAAAAGGTTAACTGATGACTCAGTCTGATGATAACCATGTACGTACACACACACACACACACACACACACACACACACACACACACACACACACACACACACACACACACACACACACACACACACACACACACACACACACACACACACACACACACAGGCCCTCCTGTGAAGCTGACCCTCGGAGGCAAACAAGCAACATCAGAGGAAAACCCTGACGGAGGCTTCACTCCTGTGGATTTAACAAATTGCATGTACGTGTGTGTGTGTGTGTGTGTGTGTGTGTGTGTGTGTGTGTGTGTGTGTGTGTGTGTGTGTGGGTGGGTGTGTTAGGTAGAGGTTACACTGTTATTGCTTTGGTTTGAGGATGCAGAATTAAAGTTGCAGCCTCTGCAAGATATAAATGGTCACACAGCTAATGCTGAAGATATAAGCGCCTCAGGTGTGTGTGTGTGTGTGTGTGTGTGTGTGTGTGGTTGTTCTGTGGTATTAATTGTATTTCTTGCCTCTGGCCAGAGTAGTTTTAGTAATCTGTAACTTCACCAGTGCACACAGACACACACACACACACCACACACACACACACACACACACACACACACACACACACACACACACACACACACACACACACACACACACACACACACACACACACACACACACACACACACACACACACACACACACAGCCTGAAACAAAAACTTGTCCTGTCCGTGCTTCTCCCAGAGGGGAACGCTGAACCATAACTCTTCTTTTACTCTCATTTCTTTTAAGTTTTTGCTCGTTGGGTCTTTGTGAATATTGAAGGGAATCAGAACTATAAACAGCCAGAGAAAGAGGGAATCGAGAAGAAGAGAGACGCAGACCAGCACAGATCTTTAAGTCATGATCAGCAAGGCCACATTAAAGAGTTTTTATTAACTCGGCTCAAACTGTTTTTGGAGTAACTATGTTGTAGGAGTAGAAAATATCCTTTGACTTGGTTTCATGACATGAGAACTTAAAAAAATAGTCATATTAAGGCTCCATGAAAAAGGTTCTTTGTCAGGGTGACCCAGGAGGGGCGTCAAACATCAGGCCCATTAGCCAAAACGAGGAAGAGGCTCCAATCTGTCAGAACAAGCAGGCAAATACTGAACTTTGAAAAGAAAGTGTTGATTTAAAAAAAACAAAAAAAAAAAACACATTTCTTAAGAGTAGTGACACAGACATTCGAGCTGAGATGTCGGTGATGCTACCATGAAAGATAGATCCCTGGTTGCTATCAAACTGGCCTCACAGCCAAGCCGTCAGGGGGACGCTGTAAAAACTCCCAGAATGCAACTGGGTTTTCTGGAGAGGACGGGGGCATCTGTTCGCTTCTTCTCCACCCACAATTTTCTTAGTACTTTGAGATTGTTGAAATGTAAAGTATAAATAAAAATGTATTATTATTATTATTATTATTATTATTATTATTATTATTGATATAATGGAGGTTTCCTGGACATTTTATTGTACTTTGCACCAGAAGGTTTCATCATCATTGACTTTACGTTGAGATTTCAGTCATTTTCTGTAGCAATTATCTGGTTTTGGCAAAAAATATAGATATTCTTTTCATCTGGTTAAGAAATACTTTAAACTTCACATAAAAAATGTTTTTATGGCTCAATTTAACTGAAGATGAAATTGGGTTGATTGGTTGATGCTTTTATACACTAGAATCAAATCAACAAATACTCCATACACCTTTTGTATATATATACACACACACACACACACACACACACCCCATATTGCAGTTATGAAGTCATATAGCACACAGACCTCTGATGTTTTCTCAGACACACAAAGTAATAGTGCACATTCAGGGTTCACTACATGTGAGATGCAATAAATTGTTCAAGCAAAAACTGTGAAAATCCAGGAGTCCAAATGACAGTTAAGTGACAGACGCAATTACATGCAAGCAGTAGAAGAAGAAGGAAAGCGGAGGAATAAAGTGGTGCTGAAACAGAGAGGTTGAGAACAGAAAACAATTATCGATGGCAAAGAGAAGAAAAATGGAGGATGAGAGTCAACAGGAGAAGGGAGAAGAATAAAATAAAAACAACCGGAACAGAAGAGCAGCATAAAGGAGGAAGGGGAGCAAAGGGAGGGAGAAAGATTGATCCCCCCCCCCCCCCCCCCATGGAGCAGCTCCCTGAAGTCTTTGGATTAATGGCTCAATTTCTGCTGCTCATTCATCAGATTCAGGGAGGCGATCCCAAAACACAATGCCTCACTCGGTCCTGCGCCTGAACCAGATCTCTACCTGCCAAAACATCCAACAGGCCCTTAAGTACCTCCAAGACGGGCAAAACTACTTTATCTGCACCTCAGGTCCAACCGGCGGGATTTAGCTGCTTCTGTCCGCTGCTGCTTGTTAGACGGCGGTGTGTCGACGGCCGCCGCCTCACCCTGGACTTATTGAGGAAAATGTCAGCCTGACGGCTCGAAGGCTTTTTGGTGTGTTGAAAAGTGGCACAAGAGGGACAGCTTTTACAATTCATCACAATCATGTAGGTTTAACTACAACTGGGAAATGAACTGGAGATGCGCCGATACTGCTTTTTTTAAAGGACGAGTACAAACCCTTACAGAGTACTTATTAAATGCCATGAAGCCAAATTTATACTCCAAACACAAACAGTACGCAAAGCCCTGAACCACCTCCGCTCAGCGTCGGTGTCGCTGCTCCGTCACCTCCATCAGCCCTGAAGGCTCCAGAATACGACTGCGTCTGTAGAACATTTAGCGCAGTGCGTAGCGTCTATCTCCGCTATAGGAGCAGGACCATAGACCTATAGAACTCAGAGTTATATAGAAGTCTATGAGCAGCAGTCTACTTCTACATTGCTATGTGCTCCGTGTCTTCTTCTGCGTTTTTGGTGTATTTGGTGGGTCACAGCACCCCTAAAGGCCTGGTATGTGTACTACATGCCCTGACGCCTGGTGTTGAGCCGTGTTCGAAGTGACGTGTGGACAGAGTTTCGTATTTGAGAACCTCAGGGAGAAAAATATGGTTCTAGCTCATGTGGACGAGGCCTAAGTTGCTGGTAGGAACCATCTTGCTCTTCCTCTTGATATTTTGTCAGAACGTAATTTAAAGTCTGTCTTACTTTAGTCATCTTCATAAATATTACAGATTCTCCATCGCTCATCTACCTGCTGCTGACTGACAGCGTCAGTTAATACTAACCAGGATGTATTGGGGGGTTTTTTACAAGTACTCCGTGCAGTATTGGGCCGGATACTGGTATTGGTGTGTCCCTAGAAATAAATTAATCATCAGCAAGTATAGAGAGAAGAACCATCCTGTCACATCGTGCAGAAGCTGTGAAGTTCACGTTGCCTTTTCACAACATGAGAGTGCTAACGTGTTAACCTTTGACCCCCCGATGAGGGTGGAAACTTGGCTGCGCACGAGTCCCTGTGGAGGTTTTCTATTCTGCTTACCTGCATTAATGCCGTTTTTCTTCAGCGTCTTCTCCACCCGTCCACCTTTTGTGTACGAAGTCACATGTTGGTCTCAGTTTTAAATGGAAAGACGAGTGTAGGAGGCGTGTGGAGGTGGAGGTGGAGGTGGAGGTGGAGGTGGAGGAGGAGGTGGAGGTGGAGAGCAGTGGAGAGCAGGACGAGAGAGTCAATCAGATGGATGATGTGGAAGATCTGGCATTTGTCCGGACCGAGGTCGGCCGGCGAGACGCCATCATCAACTTAACGATGTAAACAGTTATAATTCAGTTAACCTCTCCAGCCTCCTTTCCTCCAGCATCGCTCTCCCCGCACTCTTTCTCTCCATCCTTCTCTTTCTGGGCTGACCTCACATTCTAAACTGAACAAAACACATTTGGCTAATATGTTTCACGCCTGGGACAAATATTTCATGTTGCTTTAATACAATCTAACGCCGCAAACCTAATTTCAAGGTGATAATTGACTGGTGCCGGTCGGCGCTCTCCGTCGCCTCCTTCTTGTTTCCCCAAACGGAAACTACCAATCTGTTAGAAGACGTTCAGACTCAGTCAGATTATCTCAAAGATTAGTTTCCGTCAAACCCAAAGTCTGCTGGATTGGGGAGGCAGTGGCGATGGATGGTGATGGATGGTGATGGATGGTGATGGATGGTGATGGATGGTGATGGATGGTGATGGATGGTGATGGATGGCGGTGGATGGTGATGGATGGTGATGGATGGCGATGGACGGTGATAGATGGCAATGGATGGCGATGGATGGTGATGGATGGTGATGGATGGTGATGGATGGTGATGGATGGCGATGGACAGTGATAGATGGCAATGGATGGCGATGGATGGTGATGGATGGTGATGGATGGTGATGGATGGTGATGGATGGCGATGGACAGTGATAGATGGCAATGGATGGCGATGGATGCGATGGATGCGATGGATGGTGATGGATGGTGATGGATGGTGATGGATGGCGATGGACGGTGATAGATGGCAATGGATGGCGATGGATGCGATTGATGGCGATGGATGCGATGGATGGTGAAGGATGGCGATGGATGGCGATGGATGGCGATGGATGGCGATGTATGGCGATGGATGGCGGTGGATGGCGATGGATGGCGAAGGGGGTTTTGGTCTGGATAATTAGCATGTTTATGACTTAACAAGGTCCCGTTTACTCGACAACGATTCAAGTAAAACCGCATCATTTGTACGTTTATATTTTCACAGCAACGGTAGAAACAGTGAAAATGGTGCAGTTCGCTTGTAGGGCCGCTAGTTGGCACTGTTGTTTTTTTTTTGTGATGAACACCACACACACATGCAGCAGAGAACATTCTGCTATAAACAATAACAAAGGGAGAACACGGACGTTCGTATTGATGTTGGGAAGGGTTTATATTTATTGGAAAATATATCCATAGACAACTTGCGGAGATGCAGTACACTTTTCCATTTGTTTTCTTTTAGACAAATTGACAGAAAAACATACGAAACAAACAAACAAGAAAACACAAATGATTCCTGCTAATTTATTTATGTGTTAAAGGCAAAATATTTCATGTGTTTTCTTGTTGTTTTTTTTCCCCCTGTCCATTTAGTCTAAAAAACAAAAAGAAAAGATTGTTATAGCTAGAATGACTCCGAACAATAAAGTTTTTGGTACTTTATTTAAAAAAAAAAGAAAAGGAAAAAAGTGCTTCGTTCCCGTCACCACTTGCTTTGGACGACTGTGATTGGATGTTTTCTCCCAGACGCCACCTTGTTTTCCTCTTTCTTTCTTTCTTTCTTTCTTTCTTTCTTTCTTTCTTTCTTTCTTCTTCTTCTAATTTTTTTATTTATGTATTAATTATAATATAATATATATAACATTTTCTTTTGTTACATTTTGTTTATTGAAAGAAAAATATGAATAAATAAAAAGTGGGAGAAAAAGAATGAATTCAACCCAACATTCACCCTTCCCACCGCGGCTCAGATGGAGATCACAGAAACTAATCCTGACAAAACAGTCTGGCAGCACCTGCAAGTCCTTGACGTATGAAATAAAAGATTTACAAAATCAGTACATCGTGTATTTAACCTTCTTAGGTTTAAGGAAGAAGTTGCTATGTGTG
Source organism: Lipophrys pholis (assembly GCF_963383615.2). Taxonomy (NCBI): domain Eukaryota; kingdom Metazoa; phylum Chordata; class Actinopteri; order Blenniiformes; family Blenniidae; genus Lipophrys; species Lipophrys pholis. Next base: position 955,275 of record NC_137637.1, read on the forward strand.
ATCTGCTGTGATGCCGAGGGAAGGTGAGAGGAATTCCACTGAAGGAGGCATTCTCACTTGAAATCCTTGATGTGTAAATTGACTCTAAAATACTTTTTTTTCTGAAAGATTCCAGAGTGAAACTGGTTGTTTCCTTCTCTCTTTAGTTTACATTTGTTTCCTAAACCATAATGAGAATCCTTTCCACCTCCAGTTTGTGTGTCACGTACTGAAAGGTTTGCACATCACTCAGAATAAATGCATCAATCTCACGACTGTAGTTTGACAGTCTGGCTAAATATAGCACAGTATGGCAACTGACAGCACTTTGAATACGATCTATAGTTTATCTTCTCACATGTTCATCACATAAGTTGCGCTCTCTTCCTTTTTGAGAGGAACTGTTATGAAATGTTCTGTAAATAAATGACAAACCAGTTAGTACCTGTGAAGACCTTGAAATGGTCGAGGTTTTTTTGCAGAATGGGTACAGCATGCCCTGCACAGTCTTTTTTTTTTTTCTTTAAAAAATGGAAGTACAGTAAGTGAAGCCCGGCGGTCCATCTGCATCGCTCTCAGTACAATGTAGTGAAGTTCCATTTCCTGCAGCCAGTATGTGGGCCGTGTGAAAGCATAGCGCCTGCTGCGCTGACCTGAGGCTTGTGTTGTCCATCGGTTATATCACTCGCCCCCTGCAGCTTCCTTGGCTGCCGAATGTCAGTCTGCCACTGTCTTATCCAGAGATGCTGGATTACTTCATGGACTCTGGGATTTTAAGTAGAAACACAGACTCTTTAAATCATAAAGCCCCTCAGGGAGTCTAGAGCCTGCAGCCAGACCTGCACACATACGGAGCATTCCTCAACGCACAGCGCACACATAAACAAGAAAAACATGATAACTTACGTACTGTGGAGTACTGTAGAACACTGTGGAGTACTGTGGAGTACTGTAGAGTACTGTAGAACACTGTGGAGTACTGTAGAGTACTGTAGCACACTGTGTAGTACTGTGGAGTACTGTAGAGTACTGTAGAACACTGTGGAGTACTGTGGAGTACTGTAGAGTACTGTGTCTGGATGAATCAATTCTTCAACCACTGAATAAATGAATGTAAAATTTATTTTATTTGTTATGGAAGTGTGTGTGTGTGTGTGTGTGTGTGTGTGTGTGTGTGTGTGTGTGTGTGTGTGTGTGTGTGTGTGTGTGTGTGTGTGTGTGTGTGTGTGTGAAGAGACAGATTGTGTTTGTTCCTCTATATATCTGTATTTTGTGCTAATGCTTGACTGCTGTGGAACAAAACAATCCTCCAGAACTTCCAACAGATGATTTAATGGCTTAACTCTTCTAACAAAGCAACAATCTTTGGTTTATTGATTCAGACGAGGATTATATGGCGAGATGCTGATGCGCTTAAGTACTAGAATACTAGAAGAACAATGAAAAACTTCTCCAATATGCTTGACATATCCAAGGAAAGACAGTAAAGGGTGAGTTAAGTGAACTATCTAAACTGTTGGTGGAATTGTGCAGGAAGGAAGTTTATATTTGCATTTCTTGGCCGGACCCTCCTGAGGAGACGCTTCACGTCGACATGCAGCCTCACGGCGTCTCAGACGGCTTAGCCGCGGTGCCGCCAGCTAATCTGGTCTCATCAGTCTGATCTCATCGTTACTATAAGTAACTTGTTTGAACATTGTCTTAATGAGCTCATCCCCGTCTGAAACCGCTCTTTTAAGGTTAAAGCAAGAGTGAAGTTTAAAAAGCAGCCAGTGAGATTAAGGAGCAGTCATGAGTTTGTTCGGTTTGTGAAACAAATCCTTTTTCTTTTGATATTTGCTGTTTGTGTTTTAACTACATGCTTTTCAGTCTTTCTGCCATTTAAACAAACATCGTTTTCAAAACCTTTGAAGGTCAAATATTTATGAAAGAAAAACCTTTTCACTGAAAACGATGAAGTTATTCTTTGAATGAAACATTTACATTCAAGCTCATTTACCTTATAACATGTGTATTCCTTAAAGTTTATTTCTCTGTCATAGTTGATGAAAATGCTCATTTGCCATAACCAAAGTTCTCTAATGATTAGAGGAACTTTTAAAACAAAATAGCAGCCCACATGTCGACTCAATGTGTCAGCCAGAGAGTGCAGAACGGAGGATTGTCCACTCCTCACAAACAGCTTCTACCAAAGTGACACACTTGTTCAGGTTTAATGAGATTAGAGATGTTAGGTTATAAAGTTGTGGGTAAAATCATGACTGAGGTTTGTCGTTCAGTTCTCCAGAAGAGAACCATCTCAAATGTCACCAAATTAATTAGCTAAGTTGGTCCTATGATAATTACCACATAATAAATGAGTTTCTACCTTTGCGCGTCCTGTGATGTCGTGTATTTCCCTCTATTTTGGCGTTCCCCCTCATTGTGAGGAAACTTTTCTCTTCCACTGGAGGAACACACAGCTCCTCTAATTATCCTCTGACCCCGGAGAAACTAATTAGGCAGGAATGTTGGTCTGAACAGGCTTGTTAGTTTCCACTGCATCGAGGTACACAGACCTGTGTGTGTGTGTGTGTGTGTGTGTGTGTGTGTGTGTGTGTGTGTGATCTCACATAGGTAGACCATAGTATATATGACTGTAGGACAACTCGCCTATGGATGAGATTTCAGAATATTTTTGAGAAAATAAATCCTGCAAAATGTAGTTATTGTTATTTCTAATTGATGGTTTATATATATATATATATATATATATATATATATACCAAGTGATATTTATGAAAACCGTCCTCAGTCCAACACGTTCTGAACTTTTGTTATTAGGAGTGACATGCTGCCAATTTTAATCCTGTTTGCTGAATAAATTAAATCAAAATTGAGAAAATAAACAATGACCTAAATGACATTTATGGCAGTTAAAATGGGAAAACAAAAAGACAGACAACATTAATGCAATATAGAGTCACAGATGATCCCAGAAAGCTTGTGGACAAGTGTCCATTGAAAACCGCTGCATGAACAAAGAACGGCCTGGAATCGAACCTGGGATATTCTCACTGTGAACCAGGAAGGCTCACCACTTCACCCTGCAGCCCAACAGGCACATCATGCATAATTCATTCTAAAGATCCAGAGGTTGGAATTAAAGTACATCCTCTGAATCGATGGGGAGATCATCCTCCTGTTGGTTTCGTCTTGTATCTCTCTTTAAAAAAACAAATAAATCTATAAGCACTACTCCTTCTGTGGTCTGACTCACATTGTTGTCCTGAAAATAGCCATCAGGGTAAATGTGTGTTTCTACATCCAAGGTTACAAGTAGTTTAGTTAGTGAACTACAGGTTAGTGATGGTTGAGGTCGAGGCAGCAGCGAGGAAACAGGTTCTGCTGACGTCCCACATGATGCTGCCGTTTGTGTAAAACATGAAGCCAAGGCAGATTAAAAGGCTTTCTGGACTAATCCTTGCTTTTATTTATTTATTTATACATGTTTTGCTTTGGGCTCCTCTGTAACATCGCAGCACTGCCTAGTGGTCAGCCAGACCGTCCATTAATTAGCAGATGACAGGGTTTGGCACCTGTGATCCTGTTAACAGCCTTCATCTCCCATTAGAGTCCCTGAAGGTGGCACACGACCAAATAACAGTCTGTGGGTGAAAATACAAGCTGGAGCTCGTGCATACCAATTCTTATTGCTTTATTTCTTTATTTTTTTTCCTGCTCTGTAAAATGCTACGTCGGGAATTGCTTTTGATTTCGCCCAACTGGCTGATGGAGGTGATTAGTTTCCAACACGTTTGTCGAAGTGAAGCCGTGTTGATTTCAAAACTGCGTGGTTCCATACACAGAATGATCGGGTCTCTACGTCCAGACGTTTCAGTCGGTCTCCACCGGGGCAGTTGTGGCGATGGAGGCGTCTTGGCGGGTGACTGTCCCTCACTCCCTCCAGCGCATGCATCCGTGTTTGACTCGGCCGGTGGCGTTTTCAGTATCGTTCCTTCTTTCAGGACTCGATCACCTCTGGGGGGACGATGTTCCTGCTCAGGGTTCTCATTCATGAAAAACCGGTTGCTCAAGTTTAACGAAGTATAGTTTATATAAGTATAAGATTATCAAGCAGTTGGACCTCCGTCTAACCTCAACTTTGTCTTTGTCTCCTGGCTTTCCCACATTGCTTCTGTCACTTACCTTCAGTCTTTCCCCCTGATGTTCCCCCTGATGTTCCCCCTGATGTTCCCCCTGATGTTCCCCCTGATGTTCCCCCTGATGTTCCCCTGATGTTCCCCCTGATGTTCCCCCTGATGTTCCCCCTGATGTCCCCCCTGATGTCCCTCTGATGTTCCCCCTGATGTTCCCCTGATGTCCCCCCTGATGTCCCTCTGATGTTCCCCCTGATGTTCCCCCTGATGTTCCCCTGATGTTCCCCCTGATGTCCCCCCTGATGTTCCCCCTGATGTTCCCCCTGATGTTCCCCCTGATGTTCCGACTGATGTTCCCCCTGATGTTCCCCCTGATGTTCCGACTGATGTTCCCCTGATGTTCCCCCTGATGTTCCCCCTGATGTTCCCACTGATGTTCCCCCTGATGTCCCCCCTGATGTTCCCCCTGATGTTCCCCCTGATGTTTCACATTTCGATCCCATAGTTCGGGTGTTGGAGCTGGAGGACTAAGCGTTCTTCCTGTTCCTGTCTCCTTTGTTCAGATCCGGTGCACGGGCCCCAGAACGTGAATGTGGTGGATGTGCGAGCTCGCCAGCTGACCATCCAGTGGGAGACGTTTGGGTACGCGGTGACACGCTGCCACAGCTACAATCTGACGGTAAGAAGCAGCCTCGCAAATCTTTCTACAAAGTGGGAATTGATATTTGTGGGCATTAAATGTTCGCCACCGCGGGAGTGTGAAGGAACCAGAATCACATCCTGAACAGGTTCTAACGGTGCGATGAGGATCAATCAACAGCTCCTCCAGCAGGCCATACCACTAAACACATGTTAGAATAGATCTCTGGTCCAATGGAAATTGTCCTTTAGTGTTTTACTTTGAATGGTCGTGAGGTTTTGGCTTACAACCGTCACACTTGGTACACTTGATTTTGCATTACAGATTTTTTATTTTTTTTCCAGAACTTTCATAGTAGTTACACATACAGGTTTTCTGGCTTTTAACGGGCTCCATTACGCTGTGGTTGTTTGTCAAATGGCTGAGCTTTAACATTTTATACCCGCGAGTTGTAGTATAGTGGGAAAGTGAGTCTGGCTGAAGTGAAATCAGACCCGACACACAGCTGGGATTATTTCAATTCAGCCTCTATTTACACAACAATGATTTCAAGTGAAAGGGGAAATCTTCCGTAGCATTCTATGTTCCTGTTTATGTGACAATGGTGCTCAAAGCCATTGAAAACGCAACTTTTCCAAAACGCTCCTGGTGGCCATAGTATCTAGTTCAGGGGTCTCCAATCCTGGTCCTCCAGGACAGAGGTTGGAGACCCCTGATCTAGTTCTTCTGCACATGCTCAGTAGAGCCAATCAGAACAAAGTTTCCTCTATGGTGTCATGACTCCATATTATCTTGGACTTGGTAGTTTTATTTTGACAGTCACCGTAATAACAATCCAACTTGGTAGTTTTATTTTGACAGTCACCGTAATAACAATCCAACTTGATAGTTTTATTTTGACAGTCACTGTAATAACTATCTAACTTGCTGGTCTGTCCACTAGAATGTCCGTGTTCTCCCAGTGTTCATATTTAGAACCATTGTTACTAAAACAATCAACAGCGCCCACTACTGGCCCAAACACATCGATTTCAGTGTTTCTGCCGTTTCTGTGGAACTGGACATGATTTTCAAAATGTTGCTGTGTTAACTCAAAACACAAGACGATACATTTTTCATTTGAAAAATCGTATAAACGGAGCCTCAGATTTGCTTGAATAAAACATCTTGGTGGTGAAAGTAAAGATGCACGTCCTTAAATCTGCTGATTTCACTGACACGTTTCAATCATATGAAACGTTTGATGTTTTCTGTGATGTTGTGCGTTACTCCGTCCCACATAGACGACTTATTATGATAAGTTAATTATTCATAAACTTTCAGTGACCTTGGATGAACAGTAATGTATCTTTACACACAAAGGCACATAGTTCCTTTGACAGAGTAACTCATCATTAGTTTGATATTGTCAGGGACCAAGCAGGAAAACAGGTTTTTCTGAAAAGGGGTTTTTATTTACCCCCAAAAATACAAATTTAAGTTTCTGTGACGATAAAAGAGGTCAACAAAACAAACTCAAAATAACTCTTCTGAGGTAATAACTCAACAACAGAATGAGCCATGAGGAGTTTATTTCGTGGCTGGGTAAAACCAACTCAGACACAAAAGGGGGAAACATCAATGACAATACTCAAACTAATGATGGGGAAAACTACCTAAACTCAAAACAACCCCTCTGCCATGGCAGGAGATGGTCTGGCTGATTGTGTGGGCGTCGGCATGAGAGTTTGTTGCCACTGCAGGTTGACTCCTCCCATCAGCAGGGTAACTTAAATAGAAAACATAAATAATGCAACAGAAATGTGGCGATACTAGTATTTCAGTGTGAAAATGTGTGTACTTCATTTAAACAGTGCAAGACTAGGAAAAATAAATTCTAAATTTAATGAATAAATCAAATGTGTGGTGTGGACATGAAATGTTTGGGGTGTGGCTGTCTGCAACACAAGGAAGTGAGGTGAGGCGAGTGAACGGCATCACCTTCACCTTCACTGTGTGGACGGGTCCGTCATGGATATCAGGGCCGGAAGGAATTAAATAAAAAAAACCAAAAATAAAAAATTAAACTCTAAAAACATAGGTTTTATGTATGTATGTATGTATGTATGTATGTATGTATGTATGTATGTATGTGTGTGTGTGTGTATCTGGGATGAAACCATTACTCATTCCTGTAGTTCTTTCTGCATGTGGTGTTTGAGTGTCTCCTCATGTGACTCGGCGTTCTGGAGGCTACATGGTGACGTCTGTCCGTCCGTCTCGCAGGTCCAGTACCAGTACGTGTTCAACCAGCAGGAGTTTGTGGCCGAGGAGCTGATCCAGACGTCGTCACATTACACCCTGAGAGGACTCAGGCCCTTCGTCACCGTCCGGCTGCGGCTCGTTCTGGCCAACCCCGAGGGCAGCAAGGAGAGCGAGGAGATCGTCAAACAGACGGAGGAAGACGGTGAGTAACAGCAACGGGACAGTCAGAACCAGGGTATCCAGCTCCTTCCATGACTTTTTCAGAGGTACAACGGCACGTCCGCCTCTTCCCGGGGAAACCCTCCGGCTCACACTAAATGATTTATTAGAACTTTTTGACAGCGGCCAGCAGCAGCAGCAGCAGCAGAACCGGCCACCTACAGAAACTGTGATCCCCCCAATCACAGAGTACAAGATAAGAGATGTCACAGTCCGAAGCACACCGCCTGACTGACAGACGGTTTTCAGGAGCTGCACTGCGGCCGTGTTGCAGCAATGATTGTTCAGCACAGCTTCCAGAGGCAAAGTGAAACCAAGTCCAGCCAGAAGAGAGGCTCTCCAGCAGCATGAAGCTTTTAACCCGCGGCCGGTTGGACGGTTGTAATCAAACAGAGCCTCTTCTCTTATTTTGGTTGACAAATAAAATCACATTCAAACATTCAGAATGAAAGAAAGTCACTGGAAACCACTGGGTCCAACCCAATGAAGGACTTACAAGTCCAATTCCCCAGATCAGGATTTTGTTTATGTTGCCATTTTTATATTGTTGAAATTTCCGCTCGTTTCTTTTGTTTCTGTGAATTGATAAGTTCTAAAAAAGAACAAACTGTTAATTATGGAAACGGCAAATTCAGATCATCACCAAATGGATTGAGTGACGGATACAAAAGGTGTTGCTTGGAATTCATCGACCTCCATTGAAAGTAGAGTTTGTAGGATACCGATACAGCTTGTCGTCTAAACGCATCTGTTTTCTCTTTAAATGTACTTCACCGGCTCAGATCGTTTTTAAAACAATCATATTTTAATCCTCAATGTCCGTAGAGCAGCAGCAGTAGAATCTCTTTCTATCAGCATGGATCTATACAGACAATCTGTAGGTGCACTTCCCATTTTAAAACCAAGAATAAAGTTGTGATTATTTATAGGTTATCATCACATATTTCTTACTGCTCCGGCCCCGTTGGGATCAGACTGGGATGTACGGAGCTCCTGAACCAAATGATGCTTCACATCAGCAGAGAACTCAGTGGCCATAAAAGACCCTCTGGATGTATGCAAGTTTAATATCAGCAAACACAAAAACTAAAAATGATCCTGTTGTTGCCCCCTGGAGGAAGACCGGCTTTAATAATAATAATGATAAAGAGAAAACAATAAAATCCACCCTGACTTCCTCTATTAGTGGCTCAAATATAAATGTAGTTCACCGGCTCAGATCATTTCAAAACAAGTGTGTTTTAATCTTCAGTTTCCTGTCCAGAGGGCTCCATGTTCTGCTCATTTAAAACCACTAAGAATTCATTGATGCTGCCGATTCCTCTCAACAGCGCGCCTGCGATAAACCGGAATGGCTCGACTCGGTGAGAGCGGCGCCTGATGAGCAAGAGAAAAAACAAACAGAAAAAAGCTGGTTGTTGTAACGATCCCAGATCACCTTCCTCAGGGCTCGCCGCTCCGCGCCGCGCCGCGCCGCGCCGCTCCTGCTCTCATAACTAATATCCTCTCAACTCAGCTTCTGGGGAACATCTCAGCCTCCAAGCCCCACCTCCAAGCTCAACACACACACACACACACACACACACACACACACACACACACACACACACACACACACACACACACGACTGGGGAGTAGCTATGGCTTTGGGGTATGGAGTAAAAAAAAAAGAAGCCTTAATTGTTTTGTTCTTAATTGTTTTTTATTTAACCGTCGTTAATCTCCTGGTTGTAATTCAGTAATTAGAGAACAGAACAGCGATTGTTCACACGCAGGCTAATTGCTGTTTGTACGGTAATAGCTTTAGAGAACCGCGGCTCTCTTACACACATAAACAAACATATATGATTTTCTTTTTCATCTTCGCTGATGCAGCAGGATTATAATGTAACCTATGTTTCTGGGCAAAATGAGGGATTTGCAATTAAGGAATGAAATTACTATTCAGTTTGTAACGGTAATTGCAAGAACAGTTTTAATCATGTTTCTCTTTAATTGTTCCACTGGCCAGATTCACGGCTGAAAACCTGCCGCTGTCTAAAAAAAGCCCGTTAACGCGCCGGTATTGATTCTTACAGGAAACCAAGCTTCTGTCCGAGGCCCCGGGTCCAGTGAAAACACATCGTTTTTGCATTTTCGTCTCATGAACGTTTCAAAATGATATCTGTTTCCATGGAAGTGATAGAAACACTGAACATATTTACATGTTGTGAGCATGCCAGGCCACTAGTGGGAGCTGTTGTTTGTTTTAGTACTACAAACAAACACATGCAGCAGAGAACAATGAGCTCTGAACATTGACAACAGGAGAACACGGACATTCTAGTGGACCGACCACCAAGTTGGATTGTTATTACAGTGACTGTCAAAATAAAAGTACCAAGTTGGATTGTTATTATGGTGACTGTCAAAATAAAAGTACCAAGTTGGATTGTTATCAAATTCTATTCCATAAAAAGTAGAAATCAGATCACTGCTGAACTAGAGAGATAAAGAAATGTGTTGAGTGGTTTCACCATCAGTCTGCACATGTTTAACTTGGAATACGACTCGACAGTCGATGTTTTCTTTCTTTCAATCCGGCGGGAAAACAGGAAAAAGCAGCAGATATTAAATACTCTGACTAATCGCCACGATTATATTCTCATGAACGCCGCCCGTACGGTTCCAGGGAAAAAGGATCCCTCCACTCAGACGGCAGCGGTTCAGTCGTTCAGTCCTAATAATCCCTTTATCGTCGGAGCGCAGGGAGTTTTTTCACGTCGTCGTGGGAGAAAAACAACAATAAGACAGCCGGGTTGTTTTCTTTGTTTCTCAATGACTGTCAGAACAGCGATTCTTCAAAGTGCACTCAGAGTCGTAGAAGTGCACTTATGATCTCTGAACATTTAATCACGTTGATCATTGTTTTATTCATGAATACTCATAAAACGCTGTTTTGAGAGTGCGGGAGTACTACAATACGTCGTGGGTAACACCAGTAATCATTTTCATTGTGATATTTCAAAGGTTCTGCATATTTCTTAAAATAACGTCCAAAAATTACTTAACTGAAAATTATTATAGCATATTTATTAAAGCATATTTATTATTGCATATTTAACAAAGACTCTTTGATAAAAGAGGTGAAAAACATTCGGATGACCAAATGCGATCTTTGTAAGAATCCTGAATGTTCTGAAATCATAACCGCCAACGCGGCTCTGTCCTGTAATCCTTTTATATCGCAATGTGAAATTTAATCCAGAGGCACCGCCCGGCTCGCCTGCTTTTCATCACCATGTGTTTATCTGTTCCTGGAGGAGCTAAACCGCCGCGACACGGACGACATCTCCAACAGCATCCGTCAGTGTTTGGATGATTACATGTTTTCATATGAACATGACAATACATGAGGCGTTACATCTCTGAAATCAAATACATGAGAGGAGAAGAACGCAGGTTCAAACCCAGAGTCTGGCGCCAACGTGTGTTGAAAGTTGGGACTTTAATACAAATTCACTAATCGTGTGTTTTGCATTGATTTCTCTCATTTTGAAAAGATTCAGTTTCGTAGAATTCCTTCCTGCGACAGAGTAGTGTTAATATCAACATGCAGTATTTTCCAAACCGTCTGATTCATTAGTTGTGTGGTGAAGATCCACTATTACTGTCTTATTACTATCTATTATCCTCCTTCTGCTTCAGTCTTCTACTTTATTTATTCATCCTTCATTTCAAATGTTTTCTATTTTCTATTCTTTCTTTTTCTCTTTTGTTCATAACATTTTTCCTTTTTAAATTTTTTTAAGTATTCTATTTCATTTATTCATCTTTTATTTGTTTCTTTTCTATTTTTTGTTTCTCCTTTTTTGTTTTATTCTTTCTATGGTGTTTTGGGGCTTTAGATTCATTTTTTTCTTTTGTTTACCTCTGTTCTCTCTTTAGTTTTTTAACTTGTTTTATTTTTATACCGGCGGCGGCGCTCTCTGAACTCGCTCATTTCTACACGTCAAGTTGAACACTGAATTCCCTGTATTCTCAAAGAGCAGATAACATCGTCAGTGTACGAGCCTGTTGGCGTATTTCTGTCATTTATATCCTAAACGAAATTTGAGCAAATTAAAGTGATTTTCATTCGTTCAACAGACATTCTGGGATGTTTGAGATATAAAAGGTGTGATGTGATGATCTACCTTCCCCTCATCCCAGAAGAACGACTCAGTTCATGATAGTTTGGCTGGTTTGAACTGAACCGAGTGCAAACGCAGAAATAAAAGGCAGAAAAATAGGAATTTAAAAAACGTGTGCGCCGATCGAGAGGAGAGCTGCTGGCGTGATAAAGCAGGTCGCTCATTGTGCAGCACGATGGAAGTTAATCAAGTTATGATTAATGTGTTACAGCTGCTGGTATTCTTTCAATGAAGCCTGTTTTCTTCTGTCTCAGCCCCTAAGGTGCACACACACACACACACACACACACACACACACACACACACACACACACACACACACACACACACACACACACTGCAAAGCAGCACACAGATGTCAGGATAAACTCGGATCTGAGTCAGAGGAGGATCTCATTTACATTTACACACATGGAGATCCAGACAGACACACACATCATGACACACACACACACACACACACACACACGTACACACACACACACACACACACACACACACACACACACACACACACACACACACAGAAAGTGAGTGATAAGGTGTTGAGTAAAAATGGCAGCATCTAATTGCATTTCTTTGTTAGTGTAATTTGACATGCTCTGCTGGCAGAGGCCTTAATCAACACCTTGGAATTACTCATCAAAATATTCTTCTGTCAGATTTCTCTGACAGTTTCCTTGTGTCTCTGTGTGTGTGTGTGTGTGTGTGTGTGTGTGTGTGTGGGGGGGGGGGGGGGGGGGGGGGGGGGGGGGGGTGTTTGTTTCTCTGATGTATGACTCTCAGTGGTTCACTTCAGGATAGTCCAGAATAACCAGTTTTTTATGTATTTATTAATTTTTTTTTTTTATATATATTTGGTGTATTATGTTGTATTCTGACCTCTGGGTATCTTGAGTTTTACTAAAGTAATAATATGGAAATATTTTAGTGCAATTAACCACAATTCCAAACAATCTGAATATTCACTTTCAGTGCATTCAATCAGTAACTCACAGCATTGTTTAAGATAAATACAGGTTTTAGCTGCTTCAATAGTAGTAGAGTTACTTTATTTACTCGTGAAATCATAACTTATTATTTCCACCTTTAGTTTTGTCAGACATGAAATATCCACCTAGCTGTGATGTTATAGAGTTCAATAAGCCATTGGGAGGAAGATGCTCTATATACATCTGGATAAGAATGTTGAAAGAATCAGATTGTTGAGCCAACATCAAGGAAACAGCAGAAATAAACAATCATTTTAATGTAACTTAACTTTGTTTCTCATGAAATGCCGTGTGGATTCATGATAATGCTAATGATCGATATTGCTGATGTTGCTGCCAGTAAGACTGAAGCTCAGTTCACAAGTGAAAAGGTAAAACTTCTATAGCGTTCCAGGGAATAAGCTCAAAGAAACTAACTTTTTACAAGTGGATTTTGCCTTTTTAATATGAAATACATCGATATTTGTCTCTTCTGTCCTGCTTTATTCATAAAAACGCTGCTTCGTTGCTGGTGGTTGTTTGGATCTGAAGCCTCGCCATGCCACGGTTTGATCGCCCCAGAGTGGCGAGACGTGCTTTGAAACTCTCTGAACCGAGGGTCGTCCCAAAGTCGTTTGATGTCCTGAAGAAAGATAAACGATGGCACCCAATTCTCCCGCGTGAAAAAGGAAATCCTGTGGCACATCCATCTTCTTTGTTAGATTCAATTTGTGCTGTAAATGGCCGAATGTGCCGGGATGGTTTCAAAAAGCCTCGCCTCCCCAGTGCAGGGGCGTCAGACTAAAGGGAGCAATAAAAGCTTCCTGCCACCGTCAAACTCATCTCTGTTCCACTGCAGGCGTTTAGTGGACACTCTTATCCGAAGCAGCAAAACAAGCTTAACTCCCCCATTACCGACGCTCTGCTGGGTCAGTGGCTAATAGACGCAGGATCACGATGTGGAGGGAAGGAAGACCATTCTTCATGAGAAACAAAGCCAGATGATACTATACTTAATATATATGGACATATACCGGGAAAATATCAATTAGAAATCATATATAAAACTACATTGTACAGGATTTTTTTCCTTCCAAAAGTTCTGAAATCTCATCCGTGGACGAGTCGTCCTACAATCGCCTGAAACACAGTTCGTATTCCTGCACTTCACTATCAGACGTCTTTCACCTGAATAGAACAATTCACACCTGTGTGTGTGTGTGTGTGTGTGTGTGTGTGTGTGTGTGTGTGTGTGTGTGTGTGTGTGTGTGTGTGTGTGTGTGTTGTTTGACAGCTCCACTCCCAGACGAGCGTCTGACACCTCGCCTCAGTCGGTATACTTCAGTAGAGACGTGTGAAATCCTGTCTGCTCCTGAAACAGCCTCTTGTTATGAGGAAGATCTTTCTATATTCAGTCCGTCTGTTGGCCCTTTGTTGCGGCTCCGCGTCTTCTGACTCACGTTGAGTTGGTTCATTTAGGATGAGGACGGAAAGCATTTACACACATCCCACGAGAAGAAGCTCGTTTACCTCTCGGGAATCTGATAAAACCTTGATCAAAAAACACATTACTAATAGATTCCAAAACTTTTAGTTGAGTACATCAGGTGAGCGTTTTACTTCATATGACCTGAAATGTTTCCAGACGTCCTCTGATGCAGAGACGTAGGTTAAGGCCTCGTTTACTCCACGGCGTTTCAGGGGAAAACTCTGAAAATGATGTAGTGGGCATGCCAGGCCACAAGTTGGCGCTGTTGGTAGTTGTTGGAATGAAACCACACACACATGCATCCCGGAACAACACAACGCGAGTCGTGACGAGGCGGCGGCAATTTTTGTTGTTGTTGTCCATCTACTGAGCACGTGCAGAAGAAACGACTTATTACAGGGTCTCATCCCATTTCGACGTCTTATAATAATAAGTTAATCTTTTTTTAAATTTCATTGACCGAGGATTAATAATATATTCATAGTCCCTTTATGTGTGTAGCTATATATGGTCTCTCTGGGATGACACCGACTACAGAGGTGGGGAACGCGCGCAGTAGCAGGGTTTCCGATGGATTTTCCTCAGTGGCTCTGAGCTCCGTTGTGGTGCAAACAGAAGACCCAAACACTCCCGACGTTTTCCGGATTCTCTTGAAAACGTTGTGGCGTCAACGGGGCCTTGAGCACAGTGTTGCAGTTACTGCAAAGAAACATCTGGAGCCGAGTAATTACATGAAATCGCACGCAGCGCGGCTGTGGTTGAAGTGACAGTGAAGGTTTGAAGCCTGGAACAGAAAGAAAACACAAAACGTGTGTGAAGAAGGTCCACGTGGTTAACGCCACTCAATTAGCACTCCGACAATAAACATGAGAACTTTCATTTCTTTCAAATTAAGGACTCCCGAAATGACTGATTTGGAGCAGCTTCAAATTAAAGCTCGATGATGACACTTACATCCGACGGTGATTATTTAATCTGGAGTGCTTTGTGCTTGATTGGAGAAGCGGCACAACAAAAAAACATGGGAGCAGAAGGAGCAGCAGTGAACGTCTGCGAGCAGAAAACCTCGTAACAAGACATCAGGGGAAAGTTTTCACCCAAATGGAGGCAGACGCTCCATTGACTTTGAATTAGTAATTGACATTGTGAGCTAATGGAGTTTTTTTTTTTTTATCTTCTTCGAGCTTTTCAATCCAAATGAGTGTGATTTGAATGTGCGGTTCACAGCAGTGTGTCGGGGAAAATCTGCCCGCAGCCCAAGAAAATCACCGCGGCTGCTGTCGTCAGATCTCAGCAGTTGTTCCATCATCCGCCGTCTGCAAGGCCGCTTTCAGATTTATCTCGACGTGACATCGCTTCAGCTCATCTGGAAATCTCACTCGTTAAACTTTCCAGGTGTAGCCGCGCTCCTCAGACTGCTGTGAAGCCCGAAGGCCACACCTGAAGGCTTTATCGCACCTGGCCACGTCCACCGGTCGTCCTGGAACTCCAAAAGTTTGGACTGACTCTCTTCACTTGACGCTGGTTGTTGAGACTTTGTGCTGGATTTTTAGAAGATTGTGAGATGAGTACATTGTGGAAATACCACGGAAACAGTCCTTAGCAGTGTGTCAAATGTTTAAAAAGACATTTAGATTTAATACGAGTGTCAAACATCAGGCCCGCCGGCCAAAACCAGACTACAAGAGGCTCCAAGCAAAGGGTCAAACTTTGAAAGGAAATAGATTTCTTGAAATATTTTCTGAGGAGTAGCGACACAACACAACGCTGAGACCCAAGCT
>NC_137637.1:975909-1013409 GCF_963383615.2 Lipophrys pholis
TTTTGAACCGGGGGTAATATTAAGAGGATGAAGGAGTTCATTTGAAGTCTTTTCCAATCCACACCGACAGGATTAGCCAAGAAATAGGATTTCCTCTGTTATCTTCTTAAAGAGGGAACGATGCAGATACATTGGCCGTTGAGTTGACATCATGAAATCTGCTTCAGTTAAGTTTCTGTATTTACAATATCAAGCATCAGCAGCAGTTATTTTGCCCTTGTTTACCTCCGACCATTATATATTAACTGCATACATCTTGTTTGCGCCTTGACCTTCAGGATGTTTATCTCGCTTCACGTCTGTGTCGACTGATACAAACCAGAACGATCCAGTACAGTGAGAACAGTCTTTGCTCGTGTTGCTCGGCCTTGTGAATACTAGTTGCTCTTATAATTCAGACGTACAACAGCTGTATGAAACAAACCAACAACTTTAAGAAAGCAGGACCAGACCTTGTGACAAAAGACGGTTTATATAAGGGAAGACATGCTGTCACGTCGCCGAGTGTTCAGATGAGTGTGTGTGTGCTCCCATTGTTGATGTTTGTTCTCCAACCAACTCATAGCTTCACGTACCAACTACATGATTCCCTAAAGGTTGCCAAGTGAACGCAAAACTTTTCTCGAAGAAAAAAAAAAAAAAACTCAAAAATGATGCGTTGTGGGTACTCTTCTAGTTTGTGGGTTTTTGCCTAAAGAGTTAATCTTCAAGTTCGATAAATATCATGAAATATGCCACTTTTGTTGAAGCAATTTACAGTCGGTAAGTTTTAATCAATGATTTGCTTCATAGGGGTTTAAATATCTGATGTCAAGATATCTCAGCTGTCAGAACAGGGTTTCATTGGACGTAGCACCTAAATATACAGCCAAAAGGCTCGATTCATTTGTCTTGAGTGAATCTCCATCTTTCCGTGTGCAGCAGTCTTTGCAGATGGAGCTGCCCTCTGTCAGCGCTCGGATGATATAACAATATTGACAGTCACTGAACTGAGACGAGCGAAGGACCAGAAGAACCGCAGAGGTCACGACCTTGTCAATCCCTTCTCTGACGGCCTTATCAGACCAGTCAGGCGTCGCCGCTCTTCTCCGTCGGTGCTTTACCTCCCGGCAGGCGCTATTTCTGAAACCCCACTGGTAGAACAGATGCCCAGGCGACCATTGATTAGCACGAAGCGGCGGAGCAAATCATGAGATCACGGCTCTGCTCATTTACTTTGACCAGCAAACAGATTTTCTTGTTTCATGAAGCGACTTCAGCGAGGTGGTTACGCCGTCAGTCGCCTTCGTGTTGAACAGTGTTCCAGGAAAATCGAAATCTAGGAAATTGTACAAACTGGACATTGTGATAGGTTAGTGGTTCCCAAACTTTTGCAGATTGGGCCCCCCTTTGCTCTAAGGCGCGCCTCCCACTTCAGGAACCACTGGGTTACATTAAGTTTTTATTATATTATCAATCACACACTTTAGCATTGGCATTAGCTCCCTGTTTACGCGACATATTTTAGTTTTTGGGTGTCCGTATACATGACAACGTGGCCTTGAGACACTAAAATCGCGACATTTGGAAAACGCTCCAAAAGGACGGCGGAAACACTTGGTCCTGGTCCTGGTCCTGGTCCTGGTCCTGATCCTGGTCCTGGTCCTGGCGGCCGCAGAACCTGGTAGTTCTGCACATGCTCAGTAGAGGCAATAAGAACCATGTTGCCTCCGTGGTGTCATGACTCCCAGTCCATATTCTCCTGGGACTTGGTACTTTTATTTTGACAGTCACCGTAGAAACAATCCATCTTGGTGGTCTGTCCACTAGAATGTCCGTGTTCTCCCATTGTTCTCTGCGTGTAAATAACTGCAGCCACTCCTCCTTACATGAAAACGAATGATTTTCAAATCATTACCACGTAAACACAAGATGCTTCTAAAAACAAAATGATGCATTTTCATGTGAACCGTTGTGTAAACAGGACGGGATTCAAAGCCGTGTTCTCCCCAGAGGGCGGCTCTGTTGAGAAGAATCTCCGGCTGTCAGCACCGTTCACTTTAACTCTCACATCAGCCGCCGATGTAAACACCGGCTTCCTTCTAGAAAACCTTTCAGCAGCTTAAGCTACACTTTAGTTGTCGTTTCCAAATCGACTCAGTTCCTTTCTGGAAGTGCGACCGTGGAAATCACAGCGTATGCTACTGATCAATCAGCTAATGTTTCACAGAAATAATCGTCTGACAGCGTCGCCATAGTCACCGTCCGCTCCAAATTTACAAAAACATGATTACTAACTGGACTTAACGATAATGTTCACTCCCTTGCACGACACTGGTGTCAGATACATGATTTCACAGGCTATCATAGTACAAATACCGATTTGACTGTTGATGCTTTTTAGATGTTGACATTGTAGAATTCAACACTAAAGGTCTATGAGAAGTAATGTGCGTGTTATTCTGCAACCAAACGTGTTAGAAAAAGGACTGAAGTGTTTGATAACAAACATGATTGTGGTTTGCTCTTTCTCTGTTAAGCCTTAAGTGGTCGTCTAAATGTAACCGTCTTTTTAAGACGCCACTAAATGTGATATTTTGGTGTTCAGCTGCATTTGGGAGCTTTTTAAAACACCTGTGACCGTCCTCATCCGTGCTGTTGTGAATTTCAAAGCACTTAAAAGCCCTCCAGTGGCTCCGAATCCCAGCAGCAACACCGGCAAGGGGGAAAAAAATGAAGGCTGTTTTGCTGACAAACCTTTGTGCTGTTTAATCCAACACACCCAGGCAATAGGCTACTAGTACAGTATGTAGTTATTCTTGTCTGGTCTTGGATGTGAATAACTTTACACTTCAATTCCTCTCTCCTCAAGCAGAGTCTTTAATCAATCACAAAAATCAATAGTGGCAACCACTCTGGCATTTATTTCACTGGGTTACTCTGTTCCAAGCTCCAAACAGCAGACATATGGTATAGTTACCATCTCATCCCCCATCGCGGCTCCTCGACAAAGGAATGATTGATTCTCATTAGGAGCGCAGCAGCCACCTGAGATAATCTCGCTATTGATTCTCTTCACTTCTTACCCAACAGAAATAGCCGGGTGCAAAGCAGAGCTAAAGATGCTTCAGGAATGCAGCAAAGCAACCAGTGAGGGACTAGAGACCGAGATCAGACTTCCAATTGGATTTCAGTGAGGAACGGTAACATGATTACCTCCAGAACCGCAAATGAAGAGGAGCCCAGTTTGATTTATAGTCGGAACTTTTCTCTTTCTGCTGCACTGTTGGTTGGTTTTGGTTGAGTTGGTCGAGGCTGCTCGGGCAGTAGAATCTGCTGTGCAAATAAAGTCCGTTCACCATTTCCCTGAGGTTCAGTTTGCTGGAAGCCTCACCTGGATGAACAGGTATATGGCACTGATAGATTCATGGATTTGCTCACCATGCCGTGTGGTGGTCTCCGAAAAAAATGTGATTATATTTCAATCTCATGTATTTCCAGGTAGGAACCTGATAAAGTTCACGGTCCGGACTGATGCTAAACGGGTTCTATAGTGGAGGAATTAGAAAACGCCGCCTCGGCTTTGACATGTGGACGGACAAGACACACATTAGCTGTAAACAATGATGTCATGGCCCCGCCTCTCGACCTATAACCCCGCCTCCCTCTCCGTGACGTCACTCAACAACACCAACATGGCGACGGCCTGCTCCAGGTGGCGCTGCAGGAGCTTCTGATGCTCGGCGCGTTAAAAAGGACACATGCTGGATTCCTCCATTATGAAGATTTTTTTAATGCTCTTCATCTCCATTTTTGCTGTATTTCTGTGGCGGCGTTACAGCGCCACCTACAGGCCTGGCATATGTACTACAGACGGGGACTAAAAGTCTTGTAAACCAGACTTCATCCATCCATTACATCGATGGCCTCTTGAATACGTCCGTTTTTTTAAAATGTCACTTTCATTATTGGGTAAAACTTTAAGAATAACATCAACAATAATATTTGTGTTGCACTTTATATCTAATAAAGGCTTATTAATTTAGGCTTTTTAACTGATGTTGTGACGATCCTCTGCCGAGACTTCAGGTCAGCTTTTCCACCACAATGTGTGTGTGTGTGTGTGTGTGTGTGTGTGTGTGTGTGTGTGTGTGTGTGTGTGTGTGTGTGTGTGTGTGTGTGTGTGTGTGTGTGTGTGTGTGTGTGTGTGTGTGTGTGTGTCGTGACACCACTGATGGCTCCTATGCAGAACATTATCACAATGGGTGCGGGGAGGATATTTGCTTTCCTCAGCCTACGCAGGAAGTGGAGACATTGCCGGGTCTTCTTGGTGATCGCTGTGGTGTTGAAGAACCAGTTCAGATCCTCTGCAATGTTCCCGCCGCAGGCGCTTCAGTTACTGAGTGTCTCAGCAGTGACGCCATTAGTGAAGAGTACTGGATGTATACTGAACCTTTAATGTCTGCTCTTGGAAAACTTTTAACCTATTTTGCACAAAAACAAAACAAAATCTACCAAAAAAAGGTTTGAACTCTAATATTTATTGTGAGTTTTCTGTCCAGAATGGTGGAAAATGTGTAAACTTTTCTCTTTAGTGATAATAATGACTACAAATTGTCCTCAGCTGGGGGTTAAAGGAATGAATAGTGCGGCTACTCTCACGATCATATTGTACAAAGTGTCTATTTTGCTGTTATCTGTTCTAATGTTCCAGTCAGATCGAAACTAAAACACAAATTTCTACTATGAAAAGTTTTTGCATCCAGACGACTTGCTGATTTGACCTTTTGTGGTTTCTGGTGTCAAAACCGAAGCTGAACTGTTGCAGAGGCTTCAACTGGCACAAAAACCGTTAATTAAAGCTGCTGATGGTCAAATGAAGAAGTATGGAAACACTATTATGGTTCATCCATACACACAGACAGACTGCGGCGTACTTTTGTTTGTGCCGGCGATAATGAGCATTTCAAGAGGACAAATATAGAAATGGAACGAGAGGAACAGGTTGACAGGAATAAATATGGAGAAGTGTGTTTGCATCAGGAATTACCTCATCACATTGTTTACCTCTGCAAACAGAGCGGCGGCGACGGCGAGCCGTCTCATACAGACATTAAACTTCCATCCGTCGCTCTGCCTCTCCTTCCTTTCTTTCTCTGTACTGTTTTACGTTTCTGTCAATAGCAGCCTATATTTAGTGAGGCTTTCAAGTCCTTGAGCTGCTTGACCCCGTTTACTCCGTCACACTGCCTCCCGGGGCAGCCGGGGGATCGGCCCTGTATCACTTACACCTGTCTGTGTGTGTGTGTGTGTGTGTGTGTGTGTGTGTGTGTGTGTGTGTGTGTGTGTGTGTGTGTGTGTGTGTGTGTGTGTGTGTGTGTGTGTGTGTGTGTGTGTGTGTGTGTGTGTGTCTTCCTGCGGTTCTGAAATATTCATCCCAGCCGGCGGTGCTCCGGTGTTCCCGCCGTGGCGTCTTCAGTCCAGAAAAGAGGCAACGCACACTTTTCCAATGGATAAAGTTTAAAAGACTTTTTCTCTGATCAACAACCCCAGAAAGGATCAAGTATATATATATTAAATCAACTTAAACACATTGATTGGAGAAGAAAAGAGGTCTTTCAGCATCTTTTATAGTGGAAACTTTAACTTCATTATGACCAGAAGACACAAGTCTTTATTGCTTTTATTCAAAGTTGAATTCCCAAACTCCATAAACTGTTCCATGAACTTAAAAAGCAGCAACTCCAGACACAGTAAGTCACATGAGGTTCACGGTTACACGGTTAGACTGACTAAATAACAAATTATGTCTTCGAGTGAAACCAGGAAACGTTTGTGGCGTTTTGTGAGTCTGTTCATGTGACAACGGTGCTCGGAGTCACTGAAAGCACAACTTTTTGAAAACACTCCCAACACCGTCTCCACGGAAAAACGCAGCTTTTGTGACGTGCTGCTACTGGTCCTCTACTGCATGTGCATGTGGTTTAATTACAAACACAACCAACAGCCCCCACTAGTGGCCTGGAATGATAACTACATCGTTTTCAGTATTTCTGCCGTTTCCGTGGGAACAGATGTTGTTTTCAAAACGTTTGCTGCGTAAATGTGAACCTTTTGTTAAACGAAAGCTCAGAATCGGTCCAATGAAGCGACACATACAAAGCGTCTAAATCAGGGGTGTGCAACGTTTTGACCTAAAGGTCCATCAACTCAAATTTAACTGGAGCCGCAAAACTCAGCTCTTAAAGTTTTCTATATAATTATGAAGTTTCAAATACAATTGATGATTATAAACATTTCAATATGTTTTCAGCTGTTTCTAGGCCTCATTTTAGAGTTTAGCTTTCTTTGTCAGCATGTTTTTGTTTTTTCAAATTTGGCATTTAACCATTTTTTTTTTTTTTTAATTTTTGAAGTCGTTCTGTGTCTTTCCTCCATTGTTAAGCTTTTTTCTGTTAGAATTCTGAGCCATTTTAGGTTTTTCTTTTAAAGCTGTTTTCACAGCATTTTCTCCCCATTTCTTGTGGTTTTAGCTTTTTACCCCCGTTTTGATTAAGTCTATTTTCAAGGCTTTTTTTTAGCAAAGAGTTAAAACATTATTCTGAAAATGACTTTGTGTGTGTAAATAAAATGAAAACAACAGAACATATTTATTCAGGCATACTTTCTTTTAAATGTTCGGACTAGAGAGGGGCCAGAGGTCAAAATGAACAAACTGCAAAGCTCAGACATTACTGTTCTTTTCAAGTGATTCTTTCAATCATAAATCACACGTCCACTCGTTATTCTGCATCCATAATTACAACCCAGTGAGTAATTTAAATAGACAGTTTTGACTCCTAGACCAAATAAATGTGTCTATTTTAAATATGTTTGTGAGAGTTTTACCTTGACTGTGAGTGACCTGTGACTTTAATAGAAATGATCTGACGCAACGTTCAACCGAGACGTCGTACAACGTAAGACGACGACCCCCTGTCGCGCCGTATTATATATTAATGGTGCAATATTTAGCATTTTCAATTCATTATTTAATAACACCACATTTTTTTAAGAACCTGACACATTTTGTGATAAAATTCTTGAACACATTTTGCAATAACTTGTTGCATATTGTAGTTTTTACAAAATGTGGGTTAAATGAATAAATGCACTCAGTGGCACTTACAATCTGGTTTGATTTACAATCTGGTTTGATTTACAATCTGGTTTCATTTACAATCTGGTTTGATTTACAATCTGGTTTCATTTACAATCTGGTTTGATTTACAATCTGGTTTCATTTACAATCTGGTTTCATTTACAATCTGGTTTGATTTCTTCTAGAAAATAGAAACGGCTGGTGGAGATACTGGTTGTCTTGTAACTTTAAAGTTCAACCTGATATAGAATTCTAGTCCAACTGAATCTTATTTTTTTCCTCATTATTAAGGATAGAACCTTGTTTATGGTTGCATGCCCTCGGGCAGAACCCGTATATCTGTATGTAAAAGTGCTCACAACACATTCAGCCTCGTCCTGAAGACATGGACTCCGTTGCTCATTCTACTGCCAGAGGAGCAGGAAGGTGAGTCGAGCCAGAAGGTTTTTGTTCAAACGAGCAGCGAGCAGCGAATGGAGGAGTTCAAACGGGCATTAGCTGGTGGAGTGGCTGCTTTGTGAGCAGCAGCAAAAGCTTTGAATGTGTTGAAAGCAGCGACTGGAGGGAAGTGAGCAGCGGGGCGACGGGGGAGTCCTCTAGAAAGCAGACGGGACTTCATACAGAGATCTACACAGTCTGGATGAGCAGAGCCAGCCCGGGCAACGGCAGCACACTGTTAACATGGAGATTAATTAATAATGCTAACTGAACCTTGTTCAGTTTTTATCAACATAAGTTGTCCTCTATTAGAAAAAAAAACAAGTTGTCAGTGGTATTTCATCTCTCCAACATTCGGACACATAATCTTAATCCTATTATGATCTCACTTAATCCTCCATCTGGATGAAGATAACTGAGCTGCAGATTGTTTCCCTGTTTTTAATTTAAACAAACACAAAGTTCTATAGATGCTGGCACCAGATAGTCTAAAGTACTGCTTATTTAGATTGAGTTCTGTTCACTTAAATTAATGCAAGTAAGGTTTACTTGAAAGGGAGTAATAAACATGAATTACCGCAAAACTTCACTTTTAATTATTATGGACTAAATCATTTTTAAGCCCTGCTTACTTAGAATAATGAAGTCATCACTTATTCTGATACATTTACACTTTAAAAAAAATAGGAAACTTGTTGCCTTAGATTTAAGTAAAGTTGAGTATTTCTTACAACCTCGTGAAAAAATGCAGCTACATCTGGAAAAAAAAACAACTTTTCTTGTGTATTCTTTCCTTTGTAAGCTTGAATTGTTTGGGAAAACGTCAACAGGTTATCGGTTTCAGTCTAATCAAACCATCTGTTGCATCTGTTCTGCTGGTAAATTTGTGTGTTTGTGGTTGAGGGTGGACGGATCGCACGGCGTCACGTTGGACATAATGAACCGATCTCACTCTGCACTTTTCCACTGAGCTGAATTCAACTATGTAAATCAATCGTGTGAAATAATAGAGCGGCATTGCTGCCGATCAATAAAAGGCATTGGAACTCGGTGGAGCGCGAAGGGAGGCAGTAATCTGTCTGCTAGTAGTCAAAGAGGAGGGGATCACTCACACACACACACACACACACACACACACACACACACACACACACACACACACACACACACACACACACACACACACACACACACACACACACACACACACACACAGGGGGTAGTAGTCAGAGGATTATCCATCTAGACACTCGTACCCACTATGTGCCCCCTCCCCCCCAAACACTCACACACACACAGAGTTAGGATTATATGCGGCCCCTCTAATCTCTCCAGCACTTCCTGTCCTCCAGCCAATCAGAGCTACACCTTCGCTCCTTTCTCGCTGGTCATGGCAGCGCCGAGGCCCCGTTAACGGAGGCATCATTTCAACAACACTCATGGAGTTCTCTGAAAACCTCAACCTTAATCATGTTAGTCCATCAAAACTCATAATACAAACAAATACAACGATATCGTCAGCATATGGAGGACTGGCTTCTATTCTATAATATAAATGTGCTGAAAAGGAAAATCGCCACTAATGAGTTTAATGTGTTTTGATCCTTTTTATTGTAGCACTTGTACAATCGTTTTGGAGGTTTTGTTTTGCCTATTTGTGGTTGAGTGAAGGCAGATACCTTGACCAAGTCTTCCCTGTAAATATGATTTTCATCTGCTTATTAAAACAATAGATAAACTTAAAAACATGAGTAGTCAGAGATTTCTGAGGTCCGCCAAAAGGTTGACCTGGAAAACAAAAGAATGTTTCCAGATCATCTCCAAAATGTAATGGAACCTTCCAGGGCCTAAAATCTCTCTGTTGTGAAAATTGTGACAAAATCTGTGCAGTAAATCTGATGTACTCTTACCAACAGACATACAGACAGACAAACAAGTATATGTTGATGATTTTATTATGTCCTTGGTCGACATAAAACAAACATTTTGTTTATTTTATTGAAATAAAGCCAATAATGTAATAACTTACCAGTTATGCTATAACACATTCCATTATTTTAATGACAATTTGCCAATAATTGTATTATTAGTGTTTGTACACTGAAGCAGTACTGGGTACCAGTCCAGGGTGTACTCTGAAGCAGTACTGGGTACCAGTCCAGGGTGTACTCTGAAGCAGTACTGGGTACCAGTCCAGGGTGTACACTGAAGCAGTACTGGGTACCAGTCCAGGGTGTACTCTGAAGCAGTACTGGGTACCAGTCCAGGGTGTACACTGAAGCAGTACTGGGTACCAGTCCAGGGTGTACTCTGAAGCAGTACTGGGTACCAGTC
Source organism: Lipophrys pholis (assembly GCF_963383615.2). Taxonomy (NCBI): domain Eukaryota; kingdom Metazoa; phylum Chordata; class Actinopteri; order Blenniiformes; family Blenniidae; genus Lipophrys; species Lipophrys pholis. Next base: position 985,802 of record NC_137637.1, read on the forward strand.
CAGGGTGTACACTCCAGTGAAGGTGATCAGTGGACGTGTATGTTTCTAAAGCAGCCAGAGGAAAATGATCGAGTCGTCATTAGAAGTTTTTTCCTCTGGAAACGAGAGTAGAATGGCAGTACGTGTCCTACATTAGCATGTCGGGGAAAGTGCCGGTTCTGTCACTCGTCTCGGCGCCACTGGCAGGATGTAGCAGTGCGCCTGTCAAACAAGCGTCACCGGGATGCCGATTCAGGCCGTTTCCTGTCAGCCTGTCACCACCGGCTGACTTCAACGCTCCGACTCTGATTCGCCTCTTCCAGCGTTGAACCCGGCACCCTTTGATGATGCGGCGATGAGGGACGGCGTTGATTTTGATGGGAATGTTCAGTCGACAAATGACAGGATGCGAGAGGTTCCCGAGCCTTTTGTATCCTGTCATTTGTTGAATTCTATATTTCCATCCAAAACGTGTCACTGCCGCCTCCTGCCTCTTGACTGCTGATTGAACGGCCCGATTAAATGATTGAGTCCTTTGTTGGAGATTAACGGCCGGCTATTTATTGTTGGCCTACTGCTCATCACACTTGTGTATATTTATCTCGGCGAGAACAATACCGCTGGCTGCAGCACATTTTATCAAGCTATATTTAGTCGTGGTATCACAGAGTCCCGCTGCCTTTCGTTTCTCTCCCTCCTGTTCTGAGTTGATGACAGCAGTGGAGATAACACGCAGCCTGGAATGTTATCGAGCTATTGTTTGTCTGTTGCTATTTTTTTTTCCTCCAGTCAGCTTTTTGTGCTGTGAACAATAGAAAAATGGGACGAGGAGAATATGTTTTTACCGTTTGTGTTATTATATAAGTACGCATAACTCGACATGTGTGTATCCTTTTTGCATTGACGTTGCATCAGCATAACCCTTTGTGCGTGTGTGTGTGTGTGTGTGTGTGTGTGTGTGTGTGTGTGTGTGTGTGTGTGTGTGTGTGTGTTTGTGTTCCTAATGACCCAGAGTGTCTTGACATTATGAAGCGAGGAGGCAGGAGAACAGTCTGTCCCAAATACAAACTTCAGAAAGTTGCCCCGACTGTGAGTGTGTCCTGGGTTACAGAGTGAGGCGTGAGGACGGTGGGGATGGTGAGGACAGTGAGGATGGTGGGGATGGTGAGAACAGTGAGGACGGTGGGGACGGTGGGGATGGTGAGGACAGTGAGGACGGGACCCGAGGAGACACAAGTTTCATGGCGGGGTTTTGTGTTTCAGCTATTGGTTATTAAATGACGCTCCGCTGGGGAATTGGGTTAAATGTTTGTAGTTTGAAGGCGGAGTTTCAGATGCCGCGGTGCACAGAAATAGAACGGATTATATGTTCTGCCGGTATTGAGCCAAGACACACACACACACACACACACACACACACACACACACACACACACACACACACACACACACACACACACACACACACACACACACACACACACACACACACACACACACACACACACACACATTTAGGTGGCGTTTTTGGCATTCTGAGAGAAAAGTTCTCATATTGTAAATTAAAAAAAATATTTGTAGATTTTCTGTGTCCTCCATCCATCCATCCATCCATCCATCCACCCATCCACCCATCCATCCATCCATCCATCCATCCATCCATCCATCCACCCATCCACCCATCCATCCATCCATCCATCCACCCATCCATCCATCCATCCATCCATCCACCCATCCATCCATCCACCCATCCATCCATCCATCCATCCATCCATCCATCCAAAGCCGATGTGACGTGATCTGCCACATGATGCAGTGACATCATTACCCTGGTTAGCAGTTGGGGGTCAAAGGTCGGGGGCTATTTTCGTCAGGATGGGGAATAGAAAACTTTGGCCTTGCTTTGACATTCATAGGATTAAAACTGACCTAGACCTTGACCTTTGACCCAATTGTTCTCAAAATGTAATTGAAGCATCTTTGTATTGGAAGAACTCATCTGTGAAACTTTCATGCAATTTGGGTGAATTGTTTTTGCAAAAAGTAAGTAAAATACTTCCATACAAACAATAAAAAAACACACAGACAAAAACAACCTTCGCCCCACATTTCGTTGGTGAATTTAATACATATATGTTAAAACAGGACATGAAAATAAGGTAACTTGAATAACCTATGACTTGACTTGCCCAGAAAAAAGGACTTGATTAGTACATATCATACATTCAAATATATTTGTATACATAATCATATAGGATGAGTTCCAGCCTGCCCACAACCCTGAACTGTGTGAATCAGGACAAACGATGGATGGATGGGACTTTACTTCACAATAAGGCCCCAAACAATAAAGGTTCTTATCAGCTGAGAAATGCAGGAGACGCCTCTCACATATCAGTTAAATAAATGTGGTTCCCACTTCACACGACTCACTCTCAATATGCTACCCCGCGAATTAAACGAGCGTTACTTCAGATCGACAGCGAGCGAGACAGAGGATTGGACAAACTGCAGGAAAAGGTGAATGTGCCACCTATAAAGACGTTATTAATGTGCAAAACTGCAATGTAGATGAAAGAGATGATGTTTTACAATCCAGTTCCCCGGGTCTGTATAAATACTGAATAATGTGGAGCGGCGGAGAGCGACCCGGGCTCGGCAGCTTACAGAGCAATAATGTTCACCTCCATTGTTACCGGCTGCTCCCAATGACGGCATGATGGAGAGTTTTTACGATCACCTGAAAGCATTTTTCTTCATTTATACTGCTGTACTGTGCTTTGGATGGGAGCATCTGCTAAACGCCTGAAAAGTCGAGAGGCAGTAAACAATTTTGAAATTCCTCCCAAGTAAAACGGTTGTGTGATAAAACAGGGCAGGAAGAAGAGACACGTCACGCAGCTCCTACCTAATTCAACAGGACGGCCAACAACAACATTAAGATAGTGAGGAATGAAACCGCCGCGTGTTTTCTAATAAAACAAAACAGGAGCACAGAGAATAGAAGAGAGAGAAAAATAGAAAATGACAAAACTAAATTGAAATAGCATTCAGCAGGACACATTGGCGCCTCGTAAACATTGTTTATTTCCATAAAACTTGGCTGGGGCTCAAAATGCTGCGGCACACACACACACACACACACACACACACACACACACACACACACACACACACACACACACACACACACACACACACACACACACACACACACACACACACACACACACACACACACACACACATAGCCGCTGAGGGTGTTTGATGAAGGCGGCTACGGCCTCTAATACTCTCCATCATCAATCTACTGCATGGACAAGTATGATGCTACTGTACATGCACACATGTTGGCATGCAGGACACACACACACACACACACACACACACACACACACACACACACACACACACACACACACACACACACACACACACACACACACACACACACAGACTGAGCCTAATTCATGCTCATGAAGTCGAAGTGTTCTTATTCATTTCCTGCTCTGAATCTCCTTTTTAATGAACCCCAAGATACACATGTGATCATTTGATTGATTTTTTTTAAATTATCAAAACAAAAATCAGTTAACCTTATGAACCTGCTTCATGTCGACTAACTTGTGGTTCAGTCTGAGCAGGACTGGTTCGGACCACATCACTTGTTGGGGCAGTGGGGCTGAAGAAGCGGAGGTGGGATCGGGAGTTGGCCACCATGTCCTAGAACTAGGACGGGTACATTTGGAAAGAGGATCCGTCCCCAAGGGGATTGATGAAATCTGATGATATGAGATCTGGACAGAAACACGCCTACAGGAAACATCAGAGTCACTAATGAATGAGGGAAACAACCCGCCAAGGCAAAGGGGAACATGCAAACTCTACACAGAGAAATGAACCCTGCAGCAGCTGAAAACCCAAACTAAAGTAAAACATTCTGAATATCTGTACTCCTTTCATTCAGTTTGTAGAGTGTGGCATCCACACCTTCTACTTATCTTTAGTGGTTAGCTTGGTTTTTTTTCAATTACACATTTGGTTGTTTTCTTCTGGTTTGTTCTATTGTTTCCCCAAGACGTTGTTTTTTCATTCCAGTCTCTTTCCTTTCTTGTCGTTTTCTTCACCTCCGTTCTGACAGATCCTCCATTTACTCCTCTCACCTCCTCCTTGCTTACTCACTAATTCAATCACTCACACATTCACACCTTCTCTCCGGTGAGTTATCCCCCACAGACACACACTCTATTACCCAAGATGCACTGCCCCGCTGCACGCCTGCCTTTTCATTGGCCAATAAAACAACCTGAGCTTTATGGCTCTACCGATTCCAAGTACATCAACTATAGGGAGGGAGGGGGAGAAAACTTGAGGACAGGGTGGAGAAAGAGGACAGAGAGAAATCGAAAAGTGTGGAAAGAAAATCCTTGGAAAACTGAAAAAAAGAAATGTTTAGCGTAATAAAACCGAGGGAGATAGAGGAGGGAGAGAAAAACGAGTAGTGAAGATATGTGCAAAGATAGAGAGGGAGCGAGTGAAGCCCATAAAAATATAGAGAGCCATTCATGACTTATAAAATAACAGCCATCGATGTGCAAACCAAAACTGCAGCGTAGATGAAATAGATGATATTTTATTGTTCCAGCCCCTGAGTCCCAGCCTGTATAAATAGCTATTGATTCAACATGTTTTATTCAGGCGAACTCTCAGGCCTGGGAGACATCAGCAGCTTGTTGGAGGCGAAGCCGCTGTTCTTTCGAGGGCTTTCGGCTGCATTTTAGACCGCTGTCATCTATTGGCTAAAGGTTTTGTCCCCGGTTCCGCGGTCTCAGAGGCATTTAGTTGTCTGTCTGAGTTGCAGCAGGGGAGTCAAGTGCCAGGAAAGTGGTTGAGAAAACTTCTAATCACTTTACTGTCGAAGGTCAGCAGCAGTGAAGCCGCAGAAGAAAACATTTCATCAGAAACTTGGGAGCTCCTCCTAATTCTGCTCGCTGTTTGGCCAGATGATAGCCGTGTTATGCAAATGCCTACAGAGGCAATAGTGGGACTCTTCTCTTTAAATTCAAGTGCTATGAGTACCTTCATACCTCGACTTTATTGCAGCAGGTTTGCCTTGAGAATCTGCTGCACGGGAAAGGAAAGTTATATTTACAGCCTTGACAAAGCAGTTTGTTGTTGCAACAAGGCCCTTGAGTCCTCTAACATCGTGGTGATGGACTGAAAACCAACAGAATACAGAAGAACCTGAGGATACCTTGAAATCAAGGGTTTCTAAATACTACAAGATGCACAGACTCGAAGTGAACTTCTGAGGGTCAATATATTCTGTTGGACAAGGACTTCCTCCCGGAGCCGTCGAACTTCACTGCTGCAAGGCTTCTGTTTGGAGCAGCTCAAAGCAGAAGCACGTTTATTAGTTGTCTTGACCGAATCGTGGGATAGCTGCTGATTGGTGTATCGTCACCCTGTTCAGCTCATCCAGTCATCAGCTCATCCATTCATAAGCTCATCCAGTCATCAGCTCATCCAGTCATCAGCTCATCCATTCATCAGCTCATCCATTCATCGGCTCATCCATTCATCAGCTCATCCATTCATCAGCTCATCCATTCATCGGCTCATCCATTCATCAGCTCATCCATTCATCAGCTCATCCATTCATCAGCTCATCCATTCATCAGCTCATCCATTCGTAAGCTTCATGCTCTGCAAAAACAGAAAGTGAAGATTGAAATGCTAAGATGTCTTGGTTGAGTTGGCGTAAAATACATTTTCAATTTTGCGTCAGTCAGATGAATTAAGCTCCTTTATTTCGTCGAGCTTCCTTTCTTTTTTCTTCTCCTCTCTGTCTTTCTTCTTCTCCTCCTCCTTTTCCCATCTCTTCCTCACGTCCCTGCACACGTTCACACATCAGTGCTCCGGCCTGCAGGCCCGAGTCGAGGCGAGGCGCCCAGCTGTCAACCCTTTGGAGTTCAGTCCGTTAATGGCGTGGTGAGAGCTGCCCGGCGTCTACGAGACCCTCCTCCTCCTCCTCCTCCTCCTCCTCCTCCTCCTCGTACTCTCCTCACACAAACACACACCTCTGGCCTTTCAGCTGCAGCATTTAAGCAAACATCCATCTCCACCACTTCAATTCTTTTTGTGGCAGTTGTTCACCTCCTCCTCTCTCCTTCCTGGGTACCACCCTGAAACTTGTGGGTTTTGTTATAAAACAATTGTTCAACAACTCCAAAGTTAAACTTCTGGACGACACCTTACCTTACCTCAAAGTTTGCTTGTTCAGCTTAAATTAAATAAAATCTCCTGTTGGCTTTTCATCTGTGCCCTTTTGTTCTTCTCGTCCTTTGTTTCTCCTCTTGTTGTGTTTCTTGTCATTTCCACTCGCTTCTCACTGCTCTTTGTTTCATTTTCACTCCACAAAGACGAAAGTACCCTTTGTCAGATCACACATTTGTTGTTCGGTCCAGAGCTTCAGAGTTGAGTTTCATTCATGTATTCTGTTTGATTGTTGTTGTTGGACGGACCAGAGACGAGTGTGACAGAAAGGCCAAAGGGAATAGTGGATCACACAGCTGCTCTCTGGATGAATCCAAACCATAAAGTTTATGGTCGTGTTGTTTGTTTCTCTGCATGTTGGGTTCCTTCATGCTTATTTCTGAGTATTTGTTAATATCAGTTGTGAGATTTCTGTTGTGTCTGTCACGCTGCAGTCGAGCTGGAGGGGAAGTTCTGCTTGAAGGCTGAAGATAGAAAACAAAACTATTTCCAAGCTGGAGGTGAATTCCACTTTCTGGTTCATTCATATTGACATTTCCATTGTTCCTCTTTCAGTCTTGGAGGCAGTTTGCATGTTCTTGCTGTTTGCCTTCTGCAGTCCAGAAACATACATTTCACACTGAATGAGGTGTCTGTTGGCCTGGGAGGGACTGGCAGCCCGTTGAGGATCGACCCCCAGATCGTCTCCATCGCCTCAGTTCTATAAAGAGGTTTAATGGTGGGATGGGTGGACGGTTCATTCCTACTTTTTAACTCGTGTCACTAGTTTTCACCGTCCATTTAAATGTGCATGTAGGGTGCAGTTTGCACCACCTTCTGTCTCGTTGAACACCAAACTTCCTCATGACAATTACAGATATTATTGTTTACAGCTGTGGGTTTCCATAATCAATTAAAATCACCTTCAATATGAAAGTTTGAGGCTCCAGTGACCAATTAAGTAATTATTGATAATTATATAAGCTCTGTCAAAAACCCTTTTAAAGGCCATTCGCTTTCCAATAATGGAATATAATATTACAAATTTAATTTAACAACCATAATTCAGAGCAATTTCACAATATTTTTGATCCTCAATGAATAAACATGACGCATATGCCATCTACTGCATGTATTTTTGACAAATTATTAAAAAAAGTATATTTTTTTCCAATGAATGGAGCATTTTTATGTGTTCTTACTTTACTTGTTAATGGTTTTTCTTCTTATGCTTCTTCAGTATCAGAAAAACCCTCCAATAGTGTTAAAACGTATTAAATTGTTGGCAAGATGTTATTACAATATTGACTCTAATATTCTATTATACTGACATTTTAAGGTGGCCACGTTATCACATTATTGGCCTTTAATTAAGTGTTTGTAGTTTTTACTGCATTAACACTTGATAGAGTTTAAAACGTGTGCTTAATCACAATCCTTCACAACAAAACTCCAGATGTTGATGTTTTGTTTTCATCCTGACTTCATCACAAAGCGACGAGCAGCGCAGCAGCCACTCCACCCTCAGACCGACAGCCGACCGACCGTCGGTCAAACAGACCCGCCTCTGGATGCCCAGTCACTCCGCCGCCGCTCTGTTTGGTATTTTTTCACTTTGAGGCTGAAAGACAAACAGAAACACTGTGAGGTCATGTCAGACAGACACTCCGGCACAAAGTGCTGAAAATTGTTCGGGCTCGAGCTGCTTTTAATGTGCTTTTTCCCACCAGTCAATATTCTTTTGTACTAACTGTCATTCACAATGACAGCTGTCCTCCAGTGTTTTACCATGCGTGTGTGTGTGTGTGTGTGTGTGTGTGTGTGTGTGTGTGTGTGTGTGTGTGTGTGTGTGTGTGTGTGTGTGTGTGTGTGTGTGTGTGTGTGTGTGTGTGTGTGTGTGTGTGTGTGTGTGTGTGTGTGTCCATGTCAATGATGGTTTTGCAGTGTGGAAACTTGCCAGGAGCAACACTCCGGCAGACATTGACAGTTCTTTTAACAGAAGACCTATTGAAGCGTTTTCTGCCAGCGTTAGTGGCTGTGGGTCAATCTGCTCAATTTGTTCCAGTCTCAGAGTGGAGATCCTGGGGAGAAACACCGATGTATTGTAAAGCCACAACCTCGCTGCCAGTCCACAATTGATCTGTGTGATATTTAACTGACAATTTCACGAGTGACTATTGATTGTTTTTGGGGGATTTGTTCAGATTGTCAGAAGCGTTTGAGTCGCCTGCTGGGGGGGATGGAAAACTAACTAAACTAACAAAACATTCACCTTCATTCTTAAGTATTCTGCTTTAAAGGAGTCATATCATCCAACTTTCCATCTCCTCCTCCGGGTCTGGTCGGTCCAGAAACCTTCAGTATTCTAAGTTTCTAGCTCCTCCTTGATTTTCCTCATTTGAATATTGGATCATAGGAGCTGCATTCAGAATCTGCTGTGTCTGTGTGAGCTGGACTGGCTCCACCCACACATGCCCATCTTGGGAAGAGGAGAAAGTACTTCATTTGGTGGTGCCATGTGCCAGAGCAGAGCTGCCTAATTGTGGGAGGAGTCAAAGGGAGGGCCTACCTTGATTGGGATTGGCTAAACCCCCGATGACACTATATAGGGTTTGATTTCTGATTGGCTGCTTGGAGCAACACACTTTTTAAAACCTGAAACAAGCCAGGGAGAGAGAGGACAGACTGTCTTCACTTCTGGGACGTCAGTCCAGGTATGGGGACGATTAGTACTGTAGTACTGCTGGGAAACCTTTAGAAAGGGAATTTTGCTAAATATGACCTCCTGAAAAAGAATTAGAAAAGATTTATTTAGACCCCACCAAAAACATTACAGGCATTTTAAGGCACTGTTACAGAGAAAAACTGAAATTGTCCATATGAGAAAGCAGAGGAGACAGTGGAAAGAAACCAGTCAATCATAACAGAGGGAGAATCTGCAGAACCAGAGTCAGAGGTGGAGACTCTCTCACGTCATCACAGTCCAGCTGAGAAGTGTAAATGTGCTGTTCTCCTCCAGATCACCTACAAGGCTCTGAGCTCCTTGGACCCGAGCGCCGATCTGACCACTCAGAGGGGACGGGTGTTCAAGCTGAAGAACGAGACCCACCACCTGTTTGTGGGACTCTACCCGGGCACCACCTACTTCTTCACCCTCAAGGCCTCCACCAATAAGGGCTTCGGCCCCCCCGTCACCACCCGCATCTCCACCAAGATCGCAGGTAAGCCTGCAGTCTGGCTCTCTTTCTCTCGATATCGGTTCTTTTATCAGTTCGTCCACTTTCGTTGGTGTCAGTTTGATCTTTGCTCTCTAAACAGATGGTGAGACAAGGTGACAGCCTCGCATATCAAAGATTATTTATGTGTTTGTGTCGGCTCACAGTCCTGAAAATTTCAGCGGCACCACACTCAACGGACAAACGACCAACATTTATGCACAAACCGCAAATCTGTAAATAAGAGGACATCTCCATTCTTATTTCAGCCGTTTGGAAGAGCCACGCCACCGTTTCTGTGTCTCAGCTGCACACAGTTCTACCACAGTGCCGTTTCATGACACATTTGGTAATTAAATCACATGAAAGACGATTGTTTCTAAATTAAACCGACTTCTGTGAAGTGCCTCCAGGCCTGCTGAAGTAAAGTCGAACGTGTCATCGGTGTTTTGAGCGCCGTGGCGTCTGTCAACACCTACAGTGACCTTTCCTCTGAACCTCCCCTCCATCATGCTTTCAAACCCCAGCGCGTCGCTAAAAGAGAAAGAGAAACACGGCGCTGCCTCACATAGTGGGGACGTCTCCCACCCCACAAATGTCACGCCATCTCCAATCTTCATTATCTCAGCAGAGATTTAAATTAAATGCTGCAGACGGAAAGAGATGGATGGACGGAGGAGGAGGAGGAGGAGGAGGAGGAGGAGGAAGGTTGTTGCTTTACACTCTAAAGGATCCTGCACCTCCTATATGAGGGCATGTAAAGTGTAATTGAATGTCTTGTTAGACGTTGGGCTCTGAGACACGCGTCCGTCTCTTCATGGCAGTTTGTGACTCCAGAAAAGACCAGAGCTGCCGTCTTGAAATACTGCGATTAAAGTCAAATTAGAATGAGTTGAGATGACACACACACACACACACACACACACACACACACACACACACACACACACACACACACACACACACACACACACACACCTGTAAATCATTCGTTTAATTAGAGAGTTTGATTTCAGCTTGAACTCAAACAACGATGTATGTAATTATTTCTTTCTGGTTTTATTAACGAGGCTTTACATCGTTATATTAGTTTGACTTTATACAGATCGGTGTGTTAAATGTGTGTGTTTGTAATAATTTGGACATGTACAGTGACACAAATGTGTGTATTGTGTTTTGTGTGCATCCACGTACCTGGAAATGTCTCCATCTTAGAATCCACTTTAAGGTCTTTTAAAGTCTCGGTCTTGAGATGCTCTGGCCTTGTTCTTGTCTTGTCTCAGTGCTATTAAGTACTCTATTACCTTCTATATAGTACTCAACTACTTTGTCACTTGGTTTTATGAAGGTTGTGTAGGTAAGGAGACGCATCGCAGATAAGCCTGACAGTCCATATTGAGGGCAGATAAACCCACCGTCATCATAGAAGAGCACCTGTTCATGTCCAGAGACATTTACAGGTCCACACATGGGGATCTTTGTATGCACAGACTCAAACGAATCATTTCAATAACAAGCCTGAATCGTTTTGCTTCTTTCACTTGACATCATTTCTTCTTTATGTGTGTCTGACCCAAACTCCTTGTCAGGCTTTCCTGACTTCTTGGTATTTTGCTGCACAATAATTGACCTTGAAGAGTTTCAGACAGAAAAAAGGAAAACAATAGGTTTTCCTCTGGGCGCTCGGTAACTAAAACATGTTTAAACTTCTTTTCCAGCTCCTATGATGCCCGAGTATGAATCCGAAGCGCCGCTCAATGAGACGGAGACCACCATCACCATCCTCCTGAAGCCCGCCCAGTCCCGTGGAGCGCCTATCAGGTACTTTTTTAAAAATGTAGTCCTTTCTGTCTTCATTTGCTCTGCCGCTGCAGACTCCGCCCCCCCGACGGTCCACGTCCCTCCACTCTCCCAGCCTCCTCCTCCAGGGGCTCTTTTCAAACCACTAAAGTCACAGACCGATCACTCCGATTCGTATGCAAAAGAAGTGTGAGAACAGTCAGATAAAGACATCTTCAGCATTTTAAGATGCACATGCACATCAGAGACTTGAGTTAATGACGGCTGATGGTGTTTTACAGAGTCTCGCTCTGCTCGCTTGTCGAAAACAAAATCAACGAGTGCAGACAGCAGCTAATTAATTTCTTCTCATTTTTTCATGTCATTTTTTTATTTTTTTTTAAATTAAAAGTTCTCTATGAACATGTGATCTCATCCATTTAATTGGTGTAGGGCAGAACATTATTCCTGCACGCCTTCGGGGAAAAACAGCTGCACGGAGAATATACTGTATATCACTTCAGTTTGAGACTCAGGGGAAATGGATTTGTGAAATGTGAGTGTGGGTCACTGCTTCAGTGTTAATTTCTATAAATCCTGAACCGTATCTCAACCATTAATCAAACGGCAAATGTATCCGGCGTTGAATCGGGCCGCGCCGCCGTCGCTCACGTCTTCAGCTGTTTACCAGCCGCAGATAAGCCCCTTAATGTGTTTGCCTGTTGTGTGTGTTTTGTGCAAGTATTACATGTTCCAAGTGCCAACGGGAGAAAAAAAGGCATCTGTTGGATAATACCACTACAAATGACTTGTTTGTGGGGGTTTTGTGCTGATGTTGCATTGTATGCAGTAATTCTGAAAGGATCACAGCTTCTGAAGTTTAACTTAGCGGCAGAAATAAAGAGCACAGAAGGAAAAGTGAGATAATTGTGGCCTCAAAATAGAATTTTGCGGCGATAATTTAAAGTTTTACTTCAGATGTTATTTCTCGGTATAAAACACAGAGTAAAGTTTGAAATCATAAACGTGCTCAAGTCCACATTAGAAAATGATCACATCTTTCCTGGACACATTTGTAAACACAGTTCATGTGACCTGACCACACACATGAACTGTTATCTACGCAGTTTCCTCTATCGGCTCCCTTCTTCATCTCTCGTGCATTCTCTGAAACGGCTTTAAGGCCAGATTTGACCCACTAAGCGGAACACATTGTCTTGTTCCAAGAGACATTGTCTTGTTCCAAGAGACATTGTCTTGTTCCAAGAGACATTGTCTTGTTACAAGAGACATTGTCTTGTGGCAAGAGACTTTGTCTTGTTACAGGATACTTTGTCTTGTGGCAAGAGACTTTGTCTTGTTACAGGATACTTTGTCTTGTTACAAGAGACTTTGTCTTGTTGCAAGAGACTTTGTCTTGTGACAAGAGACTTTGTCTTGTTACAGGATACTTTGTCTTGTTGCAAGAGACATTGTCTTATTACAAGAGACACACACATCTACCACAGGACATCACAAACGGATTTCACCACAGTTCCCTCACACACACTCAGCTTGGTAGAACTCCCAGCAGAGAGGCGGAGCTACATTAATCAACAATAAAATACAATTCTCTTGTAAAGACACAATCACAGACCCAGAGGGGAGATTTATAATTCTTCACATCTCTCTTCAGAACATAGAGATGTGGATCACACACATCTATGGCCAAAATGTTGATGACCCTCCTTCTATCACAACTTCTTCACCACCCTCTCAACACACTATGACCAAACACTGATAGTGGGAGGAGTCCTCAACTAGGTCCTCAATCCACAAGTACACAGAGGTAGTAAAGCAGTAAACACCGACACTGGGAATCTACAGACATAGTCCAGCAGTACATGAGTGACTATGGTCACTAATCAAGAGATCTAGTCCAGCAGTACATGAGTGACTATGGTCACTAATCAAGAGATCTAGTCCAGCAGTACATGAGTGACTATGGTCACTAATCAAGAGATCTAGTCCAGCAGTACATGAGTGACTATGGTCACTAATCAAGAGATCTAGTCCAGCAGTACATGAGTGACTATGGTCTTTGAGACGCTTGGCTCACCTCTCACCCCACTCTTAAAGAGTACACCTTGTACTCAGCAGTGCACCAATCCTATTCAGGGTTAGATTACTTTCTGGTGAGTAAATCAGTCATTAAAGACACCTTGGACACACAGATTCACCCCATCACTATCAGTGACCTTTGACCTTTGACCTGTCACTATGACAGTCACTAATAGAACAATCACCCTCATATCAGACAATGGAGATTTAACACCACCACTGCTCAAGGATCCAGACTTCCTCACATTCTTTAAAAAACAATGGTCAATCTTTTTAGAAACAAATGACCTTCCTGGTGTCTCTCCCTGTGTCCTCTGGGAGACGCTAGACCTGCCTGGTGTCTCTCCCTGTGTCCTCTGGGAGGCGCTAGACCTGCCTGGTGTCTCTCCCTGTGTCTCTCCCTGTGTCCTCTGGGAGGCGCTAGACCTGCCTGGTGTCTCTGCCTGTGTCCTCTGGAGACGCTAGACCTGCCTGGTGTCTCTCCCTGTGTCCTCTGGGAGGCGCTAGACCTGCCTGGTGTCTCTCCCTGTGTCCTCTGGTAGACGCTAGACCTATCTGGTGTCTCTCCCTGTGTCCTCTGGGAGGCGCTAGAGTGTTCATGAGAGGTAAAATCATTTCTTACTCCTCATACAAGACCAAGAGGACAAAATAAAAGAGAAAGACCTGGAAGATAAAATCAAAACCTTGGAGACAGCTCATGCTGCCTGCAAAGACCAGCGCCTATTGATGGAACTAAGGAAATTAAAAATGGACTTGAATGAAATAATTGAACATAAAACACAATTTAAAGTGCAGAGACTACGCTGGGAGAACTTAGAACATGGTAATAAATCCAGCAAACTCTGAGCCAATCAGTTAAAAGGAAATAAAGAAAAGTGTACAGTCCCCTCAGTCCAAACTCAAAATGTAAAATCACTTTTAACCCTCAAGAAATAAACAATACCTTCAGAAAATTTTACAAAAAACTTTACTCTTTACAAATTGACCCTTCACAATCTGAAATAGACTTTCTGAGGACAGTTGAACTCCTGAAATTAAAAGAAGAACAGATCCAAGGTCTTGAAGCTTCCATCTCAGTAGAAGAACTTCAGGAAGCTCTCCAGCACATGCCTGATGGTAAAGCTCCAGGACTTGACGGTAAAGTTCCAGGACCTGACGGTAAAGCTCCAAGACCTGACGGTAAAGCTCCAGGGCACATCAGCACCTCTACTTCCTCAGGAGGCTGAGGCGCTCAGTCCTGACCTCCTTCTACAGATGCGTGGTGGAGAGCGTCCTGACCTATTGTCTCACCGTGCGAGAGAACCTCTACAGCAGGGGTGCTCAATACGTCGATCGCGATCGACCGGTCGATCGCGATCGCTTGTGTGTGTGTGTTGTTGTAATTCGGACACCATGAGAACGTTAAAGGGGGGAAGTGTGGGCATGGAACCAGCGCCCTATGAGCGTATGTAATGCGATCTACCAATACTACCTTCTGCTGGCACTGTTGTTCGAACTTTCGCAAAAGCCGGCATCATTTCCAAGGAGCCGCACGGCACGGAAAGTGACTCTGACAGTGAAGAAAATGAACCTGGTATGTTTGATGGAGATTTAGCGCAGCTGTTCAATTCAGAAACAGAGGATGAGGAGTTCGATGGGTTTGATTGATGATGATTACAGGTAAAACAAATATTAGTACTTTGTAATCAATACTTACATAAAGCACAACCAAACTCAGTTTTGCTCCCGCTCTATTTTTAAATAAACACACTTGTATGCTTGTGTGTGTGTGTTGTTGTTGTAATGCGGACACCATGAGAACATTTCCATGTTCCTCCGCTGATGGCCTTCAGTTTAAAGTTAAACTGCTTCATAAGCGTGTCTCTTCGCCATTTTCAGGGTTGTTAAAACAACGATGTTCTGCATAACGCACATACCCGTTCATTTATATACAATCCACGCCCACACTTCCCCCTTTAACGTTCTCATGGTGTTCCCTACTACGTCCGCTTTACAACAACAACACACACATAGGGCGCACTGCACCATAGGGCAAAACTAACAAGCAAGAAATAAATATATGTTTTGCATTTTTGTAGTAGGTAGATCATTTTGACTTGATCATTTTATAAGTAGCTCGCATGCTGCAAAAGTGTGAGCACCCCTGCTCTACAGTGTAGAGGGTGGTAGAAGCTGCACAGAGGACTGTGGGATGCAGCCTATCCACCACCATGGACATCTCCACTGCTAGAGGCAGGAAACGGGCCTCCCGCATCCTAAAGGATCCACTCACCCCGCACACGCTCTGTTTTGCCCTCAGGCAGGAGGCTACGGGGTATTAAGAGCAGGACTAACAGACTGAGGAACAGCTTCCTGGAAGCTGTGAGACTGCTGAACTCTGGAGGACTCCAGTAGCCCCTGGACTAGAGTTACCAATTTCGCTTCACCTTATGGTTACATGTGTTGAAATGACAATAAAGCTCCTTGAAGCTCCTTGAACACAGAAATGAACAGTTCCACAGCAACCTCCTGGTCTTTCTGTGATTTCTTCCTTCCCTGGAATGAGTCTTTTGTTGTCTTGGAGTTCTTCAACCTCTGAAACCTTCTTAACCTCCTCCACCTTCTCTCTGGCCTTATTCTGTCTGTTGCCATTGTTCAGCGCCTTTTGAAGAGCTGCCTCCAGATTTCTCTTTTCTTCTTTGGGCCTGGAGTTCCTCCTCTAAGACATTGTTGGAGAGGGTCTTCTTCTCAGCCACCAGGGTGTAGTACTCGGGATGGAGGGCCGCATTTTCATTGAGCAGGTTCTGCTTCTCAGCCACCAGGGTGTAGTACTGATCCCGGAGGCCCTTCTTTTAATTGAGCAGGTTCTGCTTCTCAGCCACCAGGTTTTGCTTCTCCGCCAGCAGGGGGTAGTACTCAGAATGGAAGGCCTCCTTTTTATTGAGCAGGTTCCGCTTATCCGCCACCAGGGTGAAGTACTCAGAATGGAAGGCCTCCTTTTCATTGAGTAGGTTCTGCTTCTCAGCCACCAGGTTCTCCTTCTCAGCCAGCAGGGGGTAGTACTGATCCCGGAGGGCCTCATTTTCATTGAGCAGGTTCTGCTTCTCTGCCACCAGGGTGAAGTACTCAACATGGAGGGCCTCCTTTTCATTGAGCAGGTTCTCCTTCTCAGCCACCATGTTCTCCTTCTCCGCCACCAGGGTGTAATACTGTTTCTGGAGGGCCTCATTTTCATTGAGCAGGTTCTGCTTCTCCGCCACCAAGGTGTAGTACTCAACATGGAGGACCTCCTTTTCATTGAGCAGGTTCTGCTTCTCAGCCACCAGGTTCCGCTTCTCAGCCAGCAGGGTGTAGTACTCAGCATTGAGGGCCTCATTTTGATCGAGCAGGTTCTCCTTCTCAGCCACCAGTGTGTAGTACTGATCCTGGAGGGCCTCATTTTCATTGAGTAGGTTCTGCTTCTCAGCCACCAGGTTCTCCTTCTCAGCCAGCAGGGTGTAGTACTGATCATGAAGGGCCTCCTTTTCATTGATCAGGTTCTGCTTCTCAGCCACCAGGTTCTCCTTCTCCGTCACCAGGGTGTAATAATGTTTCTGGAGGGCCTCATTTTCATTGAGCAGGTTCTGCTTCTCTGCCACCAGGGTGAAGTACTCAACATGGAGGGCCTCCTTTTCATTGAGCAGGTTCTGCTTCTCAGCCACCAGGTTCCGCTTCTCAGCCAGCAGGGTGTAGTACTCAGCATTGAGGGCCTCCTTTTGATCGAGCAGGTTCTCCTTCTCAGCCACCAGTGTGTAGTACTGATCCTGGAGGGCCTCATTTTCATTGAGTAGGTTCTGCTTCTCAGCCACCAGGTTCTCCTTCTCAGCCAGCAGGGTGTAGTACTGATCATGAAGGGCCTCCTTTTCATTGATCAGGTTCTGCTTCTCAGCCACCAGGGTGTAGTACTGATCCTGGAGGGCCTCCTTTTCATTGAGCAGGTTCTTCTTCTCAGCCACCAGGTTTTGCTTCTCCACCAGCAGGGGGTAGTACTGATCCCGGAGGGCCTCATTTTCATTGAGCAGGTTCCGCTTCTCCGCCACCAGGGTGTAGTACTCAGCATGGAAGGCCTCCTTTTCATTGTGCATTTTCCGCTTCTCCGCCACCAGGGTGAAGTACTCAGAATGGAAGGCCTCCTTTTCATTGAGTAGGTTCTGCTTCTCAGCCACCAGGTTCTGCTTCTCCGCCAGCAGGGGGAAGTACTGATCCCGGAGGGCCTCATTTTCATTGAGCAGGTTCCGCTTCTCCGCCACCAGGGTGTAGTACTCAGCCTGGAAGGCCTCCTTTTCATTGAGCAGGTTCAACTTCTCAGCCACCAGGTTTTGCTTCTCAGCCACCAGGTTCTCCTTCTCCGTCAGCAGGGGGTAGTACTGATCCCGGAGGGCCTCATTTTCATTGAGCAGGTTCTGCTTCTCTGCCACCAGGGTGTAGTACTTAACATGGAGGGGCTCCTTTTCATTGAGCAGGTTCTTCTTCTCAGCCACCAGGTTCTCCTTCTCCGTCACCAGGGTGTAATACTGTTTCTGGAGGGCCTCATTTTCATTGAGCAGGTTCTGCTTCTCTGCCACCAGGGTGTAGTACTCAACATGGAGGGGCTCCTTTTCATTGAGCAGGTTTTGCTTCTCAGCCACCAGGTTCTCCTTCTCCGTCAGCAGGGGGTAGTACTGATCCCGGAGGGCCTCATTTTCATTGAGCAGGTTCTGCTTCTCTGCCACCAGGGTGTAGTACTCAACATGGAGAGGCTCCTTTTCATTGAGCAGGTTCTTCTTCTCAGCCACCAGGTTCTCCTTCTCCGTCACCAGGGTGTAATAATGTTTCTGGAGGGCCTCATTTTCATTGAGCAGGTTCTGCTTCTCCGCCACCAAGGTGTAGTTCTCAGCATGGAGGGCCTCCTTTTCATTGAGCAGGTTCTTCTTCTCAGCCACCATGTTCTCCTTCTCCGCCACCAGGGTGTAATACTGTTTCTGGAGGGCCTCATTTTCATTGAGCAGGTTCTGCTTCTCCGCCACCAAGGTGTAGTACTCAACATGGAGGACCTCCTTTTCATTGAGCAGGTTCTGCTTCTCAGCCACCAGGTTCCGCTTCTCAGCCAGCAGGGTGTAGTACTCAGCATTGAGGGCCTCCTTTTGATCGAGCAGGTTCTCCTTCTCAGCCACCAGTGTGTAGTACTGATCCTGGAGGGCCTCATTTTCATTGAGTAGGTTCTGCTTCTCAGCCACCAGGTTCTCCTTCTCAGCCAGCAGGGTGTAGTACTGATCATGAAGGGCCTCCTTTTCATTGATCAGGTTCTGCTTCTCAGCCACCAGGGTGTAGTACTGATCCTGGAGGGCCTCCTTTTCCTTGAGCAGGTTCTGCTTCTCCGCCAGCAGGGGGAAGTACTGATCCCGGAGGGCCTCATTTTCATTGAGCAGGTTCCGCTTCTCCGCCACCAGGGTGTAGTACTCAGCCTGGAAGGCCTCCTTTTCATTGAGCAGGTTCAACTTCTCAGCCACCAGGTTTTGCTTCTCAGCCACCAGGTTCTCCTTCTCCGTCAGCAGGGGGTAGTACTGATCCCGGAGGGCCTCATTTTCATTGAGCAGGTTCTGCTTCTCTGCCACCAGGGTGTAGTACTCAACATGGAGGGGCTCCTTTTCATTGAGCAGGTTCTTCTTCTCAGCCACCAGGTTCTCCTTCTCCGTCACCAGGGTGTAATACTGTTTCTGGAGGGCCTCATTTTCATTGAGCAGGTTCTGCTTCTCTGCCACCAGGGTGTAGTACTCAACATGGAGGGGCTCCTTTTCATTGAGCAGGTTTTGCTTCTCAGCCACCAGGTTCTCCTTCTCCGTCAGCAGGGGGTAGTACTGATCCCGGAGGGCCTCATTTTCATTGAGCAGGTTCTGCTTCTCTGCCACCAGGGTGTAGTACTCAACATGGAGGGGCTCCTTTTCATTGAGCAGGTTCTTCTTCTCAGCCACCAGGTTCTCCTTCTCCGTCACCAGGGTGTAATAATGTTTCTGGAGGGCCTCATTTTCATTGAGCAGGTTCTGCTTCTCCGCCACCAAGGTGTAGTTCTCAGCATGGAGGGCCTCCTTTTCATTGAGCAGGTTCTGCTTCTCAGCCACCATGTTCTCCTTCTCCGCCACCAGGGTGTAATACTGTTTCTGGAGGGCCTCATTTTCATTGAGCAGGTTCTGCTTCTCCGCCACCAAGGTGTAGTACTCAACATGGAGGACCTCCTTTTCATTGAGCAGGTTCTGCTTCTCAGCCACCAGGGTGTAGTACTCAGCCTGGAAGGCCTCCTTTTCATTGAGCAGGTTCAACTTCTCAGCCACCAGGTTTTGCTTCTCAGCCACCAGGTTCTCCTTCTCCGTCAGCAGGGGGTAGTACTGATCCCGGAGGGCCTCATTTTCATTGAGCAGGTTCTGCTTCTCTGCCACCAGGGTGTAGTACTCAACATGGAGGGGCTCCTTTTCATTGAGCAGGTTCTTCTTCTCAGCCACCAGGTTCTCCTTCTCCGTCACCAGGGTGTAATACTGATCCCGGAGGGCCTCATTTTCATTGAGCAGGTTCTGCTTCTCTGCCACCAGGGTGTAGTACTCAACATGGAGGGGCTCCTTTTCATTGAGCAGGTTCTTCTTCTCAGCCACCAGGTTCTCCTTCTCCGTCACCAGGGTGTAATACTGATCCCGGAGGGCCTCATTTTCATTGAGCAGGTTCTGCTTCTCTGCCACCAGGGTGTAGTACTCAACATGGAGGGCCTCCTTTTCATTGAGCAGGTTCTGCTTCTCCGCCACCAGGTTTTGCTTCTCATCCAGCACTGTAATGTACTTAATGTGGAGGTTCTCCCTCTCAGCCAGCAGCCTGTCTCTCTCCTCCATCACCTGCTGGAGCCTGTTGTCCTCTTCTTTCTGTCTTTTCATGTCATCCAGCTCTTCAGAGGCGAGCTGCAGCCTTGCAGAGAGACGCTCAATTGTCTCCTGGAGTTCAGCATTGGCTCTCTGACTGTCAACGAGCTGCGCCTTCAGCTGGACCTCTTCCTGACTAAAGTCCCTCTTGGTTCTTTGAGCTGAGTGGCCGTCCGAGGAGGCCTCTGTCTTCTTCTGTCTGTCTTCCTCCAACACTCCAGAAACAATCTGGAGACCCTCCAGACTGGATTCTTTTCTCTTCAGCTCCATCTTCTGTAATTCCAGGCTGTTTAAAGTATTTTTCAGCTGCAATATATCCTCACGTGCCTTCTTGAGTTCATTGACTCGACAGTGCAGCACCGTAATCTCATCAGCAACGTTAGGGTAAGGAGCACAGCGAGTGCCCTGTTCCAAACCTTCTCTGTCTCTGGGATTGTGCCTTTGAGCCATTTCTCAAACTTTTATTTTAATCAAACTATCAGGGTGGTTGCTACTGTACCAGCTGGTGCTTTGTCCTTGCAGGTCCCACTATGCACCTTACTGATCTTACTGTCTGATTTTTATTCTACTTTTCTTTTTAGAGTTAATCCTTGCTTCTACCGACTGGCTGTCACCAACAAAGTTTCGTCGTTTATTACAATGGCAATAAAGTACCTTCTGTCCACAGCTGAAATGGTTTACTGATCCAACATGTACTCTTATATATAGACACCACATGATATAAGAAAGCTTTCATCTTGTTGACATCTCACTTTCATCTTGACTTTGATCATTAGATCAAAGTCAAGCTTTCAATTTGTTGACATCTCACTTTCATCTTGACTTTGATCATTCGATCAAAGTCACACCCAGTGATGTCATACCCAGTGTTTGTCTTTAAAGAGAGATCAAATATCATATCGGCTATAAATGGTATCAAAGGCCATCAAACTTTATTTATTCCTTATTTACTTATTCCTTATTTACTCTTATTCCTTATTTATTTATTCCTTATTTACTCCAATTATTTAGAAATGGAGATTTCACCAGAAAAAGGCCAAAATGGCAACAAGAGAGATCGAGAGACAGAGGGGGAGAGAGAGAAACTCATGTTTGGTCATCAGCAATTATCTTTTATGAAAGCTGCCAAACGGGAGCCGGGTATAATTGGCCGCGGCCCCTTCACAGAAACATACATTTCCCTAATTGCGTATAATTGTGAAGTGAGTTCTTGGCGTGGAGGACGCAGGTAATTGCGGAGGGCCGCTGCGTTTGTCCTGACCGCTAAAGGAGCCCTCAGCCATTCATGAGGCCTCTCGGAGCATAATGGAACCCCCCCCCCCCCCCTCCTGACACACACACACACACACACACACACACACACACACACACACACACACACACACACACACACACACACACACACACACACACACACACACACACACACACACACACACACACAGACAAAGATAGACTTTCATTCAAGTACATAAACACACCTCTACACCTGCTGATGTGCACCTGTTAGACTGAAAGGAACCTGTGGACTCGGAGAGATCGATTCATGATTATCCTCACATTTCTCCCCGCAGACGCTCGCTCGCCCACTTCTTACCTTTAATTGGTACTTTTTTATGCTGAATCAGCACAAAAACTGACCGGCCAGGTGCTTTGTTACCAACTTATCTGCAGTTTGCTTTGAAACTATTCCAAACTGTGACCCTCAACAAATGATCGTACTTCTTTTAAAAGACGAGGCTGCATTTTCTCTCTGGAATCTGTCTGCTATTGCATTTATTAAGAGAATGAATGAAAAGCATTCTGTAAAATAAAACATTTCAGTGATGAGTGCTGCAGACATGTTTTTATGTAACGTCACGTTGAATTCCACATCTTTAAAGTCGTACTGAAAACCTGCAGCTTTGCACTGTATGTCAAGATTTCAGTGTCCTAAACAAACACAATTTAATGTTTATGGCCTCAAAGTATTATTTGTGGAGTCATATTTGTATTTTATGGCTCAAATTATTAATGTGTGGTCTAAAAACCCTTTTTTGGGTTTCCTGGCATCAAATTGATATTTTGTGGTCACCAATTAGTATTTTGCTGTTGAAATTAATATATTGTCGTCTGAAATAGCCCTTTTTGTGACCACTAAATATTCATCTTTGGCCAGAAATTAAGATCTGTTGTGTTAAATTAGCATTTTGTGGCACAAATTCCCTTTTTGTGGCCACAAAATGTTAATCTTTGGCCAACACTTTGTATTTTGTGGCTCAAATTACTATTTTGATGTAAAAATACTTTTGTTTGTCCACAAAATGTTAACATGTGGAAAGAAATCGGAATTTCCAAGTCTCAAATAATATTTGTTTGTTTTTTAACCACAAAATGTTAATATGTGGCCAGAAAATTGTATTTAGTGGCTTCAAATTAGTAATTCAAATTAAAATGACAAATTTTATGGCCAGGAATGATTAAACACAGGAACTCCACCCTAAGGATCCCATCTCAAGTGAAACGCTGAATTGACAGAGACCAAAGTGGTTCCTGAAAAGCAGCTGAACCAGAAAACCCTCGTAGTCATTAGTCGTCAAAACCAGCGGATGTTCAGATGTTCCAGATGTTCAAACACGCTTTCTCTGTGTCTGCAGCTCCTACCAGCTCGTGGTGAAGGAGGAGCGGAAGTCCAAGACACGCCGCGCCGCCTCCGAAGCCCCCGAGTGTTTCTCAGCGCCAGTCAGCTTCCGCAACGCCTCCATCCTGGACTCGCCTTACTACATCGCCGCCGAGCTGCCGCCGTCCAGCCTCACGGTGGTGCAGCCCTTCACCGTGGGGGACAACAAGAGCTACGGCGGCTTCTGGAACCCTCCGCTGTCGCCCGCCAAGAGCTACAGCATCTACTACCAGGCCATGAGCAGAGCCAACGGGGTGAGACTCAGCACAGATGCTTCTCTGGCTTTTTGTGTCTTTCAGTCTGGAGTTTGCATGTTCTGCCTGCGTTTGACTCCACTTCCTCCCACAACGCAAAGACCAGCAATCATTCCTCAACCCAGGACTGATTAAAAACATCATCAATCATTTCAAACCATTTAAACCAGGAGGGTCGAAGTCATTTCAGTTCAGGAGCCACATCCAGACCAGTGTCATCCTGAGAGGGCCGGACCGCCACAACCCGGCCGTTCTAACCTTTACATTTACACTTGAGCAGAACTGAGCAGCTTAATCTCCAAAATGATCAAATCAACAACAAACACTATTTTCAACCAGAGCATTTAATAAAAATGTACCTAATTTATCAAATTTTCACTAGTAATTGGTTCGTACTTGTGAAAATATCGATGTTCTGCAGCACAGCATAGAAAAAAGCTTTAAAGTTTAAATTTCCAGAGGAATCTGTGCTGAATGTGGCTCCTGAACTGAAATGTGTTAGTCTGTGGAGGCGACCACCCCCCCACAATAACAAATGACTGACGACCAAAGTCTTTATCTTTCTGTCTGTTAGATTTTGAACGGTTGAAGATGTTTGGTGAACCTAGGCCTCGCTGGAATCAGTGAGTTTTACAACCACAAGAGGCTGAAGTCACAAAGGATTTGCGTTCAGTCTCTCCAGAGCCGTGGAAATGAGCCTGAGAAAAAAAACGGAATTTTCGGTGTCACTTCATCGGGGGGGAAAAACTCCCTCTGGGAATCTTCACTTCCAGAACTCATCCGGTGGCATCTGCTTTCTCCCCCTCTTTGTTTCTTTGTCTGATAATCACACCGTGTGACCCCCCCCTCGCCCCCCACCTCCACCTGTCTCCTCATAACTCATTCCCAACTCGATCCCGGCTCTTTGAATCTCCACTACAACCAACTCCTGCGAGGGTTGTGTTTTAATTTTCCACCGCCGTAACCACAGAAACTCAGTTCGGAGAGCGAGGCCAGGCGAGCTGGCTGCGGTCGTGATGTAATATCCTCCTCCAGAAGGCTGATTTCCCACAATGCACTCACACTGGGCGAGGAGGGGAGGGGGGGGGGGGGGGGGGGGGGGGGGGGAGGGGGGTCTCACAGACCGAGCAACTGTGAGAGGATGAGTCTGCATTTCAACGTGTGAGAGATTGTTGTGCTGAATGCCACTTCTGTGTGTGTGTGTGTGTGTGTGTGTGTGTGTGTGTGTGTGTGTGTGGGTGTGTGTGTGTGTGTGTGTGTGTGTGTGTGTGTGTGTGTGTGTGTGTGTGTGCCTGTCTGTGTGGATGGGTGGGTGGGTGGGTTTGGGTGTGTGTGTGTGTGTGTGTGTGTGTGTGTGTCTGTGTGTCTGTGTGGGTGGGTGGGTGGGTGGGTTTGGGTGTGTGTGTGTGTGTGTGTGTGTGTGTGTGTGTGTGTGTGTGTGTGTGTGCAGTCACTGTAGACCAGATGATTTCATAAGGAATCCAGGCGTATAAAATCAGAATACTGGTGAATTCCCTGCCAATGATTATTATTTTTACTCTGCATATGTCCTTGTTTATGTATTTATTTTTAAAAATGTCCTGCAACTGTCAGAAATCTTAACTAGTTTTAATTTATAGAATGTTTCCCCCCATTCTGTCCTCAATGCCAAAAGCACAGGAGTGTCAGAATGATCAGATTTTTACCTCAATGATTCTGATGAACCAGAAAATTTACTTTGTCAGAAAGTTATACTGACATTTTCTGATTTCTGAATGAAAACATTACATTTCTGTGTGTATTTATCTATCTATTTATTTATTTATTTATTTAGTTAGTTAGTTAGTTAGTTAGTTAGTTAGTTAGTGGTTTATTGGTTTGTATGTATGTATTTTATCAACGTTTCTCAAAAACTTCTCGCCCGAATTGCATAAAATCTTCAGGGATGATTTGTCATATGACAAACTGTTTCTGAATTTCTGTTCAATCGTTCATAAACTCGTTCACTCACTCGTTCACTCCCTCCCTCCCTCCCTCCCTCCCTCCCTCCCTCCCTCACTCACTCACTCACTCACTCACTCACTCACTCGCTCGCTCACTCACTCACTCACTCACTCACTCACCCATCCACTCACTCGTTCACTCGCTCACTCACTCACTCGCTCACCCATCCACTCACTCGTTCACTCACTCACTCGCTCACTCACTCAGGCAGCCACAGTAGAATAATTCAGTCTTTGAATTCAATCCATCCATTCTGTGAAGTTCTAGTCTGAAACTGATAGTTTGTCAATCAGGGATTAGAGTTATCTGCTTCCCTCACAAAGTCGTGTCATTTCTTTCATTTCTTTCCTGTCAGTCATTTTCAGAGAGTAGGTGTCTTTTTTCTCTCTCTCTCTCTCTCATATTGGAACAAAACTGCTCATTTACATTTTAGAGGACTTGGCTGGTTTGTCGTAGTTTGATCCGGTGGATGAAAGTCTCTCTTTTCATTCTCTGCCTGTCTTGGATAATCCCCGTCTCCTCTGAGCTGCACCTGTCCATCAAGGAAGACGCCTCTCCTCCCTCTTCCTCTTTCATTTCTCCATCTCTTGTTTTCCTCACGAGAAGCTGTTCCCTCGATCCGCCCCCTCTCCACGGCTGCTTTCTGTCTGCTGCTGCTTCCAACCAAATCAATCCACACGTCTGAAGCCTGTTTACACAACAACAACAACAACAACAGGTGAAAACAGGAAGTGTGGACACACTGAAAACGCAACTTTTTGGAAACGTTCCAACTCGGGATGGGGACCGAATTCTGTACTTTTATAGGTACCACTGAGTACCAATTCACATAAAATCAAACAGTACCATGTTTCTGTGCCTTGAGACTATGAGGAGTGGGACAGTGGGCGGTTCAGCACGAGAGATGTTGCTCCAGGCTGAAGAGACGCTCATTTTTTAAAACATATCTGCCTCCTTGGAGCCTCGTCACACGATGTTTCCAGACGGGACAGGAAAGGAATAGGAGGACGTGGAGTTGGTTTTAATCTGAGCATCATTACATTAAAAAGCGCAGCAGAAATTCATGAAACAACTGAGAGGTTACAACGCCAACAGTTGGATGTTGTTTTCATGTATTTGTTAAAGTTTATATATTGAGAAATAAATATGCTTTTTTTTTAATGAACAAATTAACATGTATTACCACATAAACAAACACAAAAGTACTGAAAAATGGTACCGTTAAGTACCGGTATTGACTCCCAGGTACTTGGTACCGTTACCTGGTACCAATCCCTAGTTCCGACTCCGTCGCCGTGGAAACAGGGAAAAACTGAACTTTTCTGAAACGCTACTACTGGTGTGTGATTCCATTAGAAAAACAAACAGCAGCATCCACTAGTGGCCCAACATGCTCACTACGTCCTTTTCAGCGTTTCTGCCGTTTCCATAGAAACAGACATCCCATTTCATAACGTTGCTTGTCGTGTAACCGGGGCCGGAGGTTGCATTCCTGCACTTTACTTGTTTCATCATTTTCTCCGTATCATTTTAACCCTTTGTCTTTTCTAGTCTTTCCTCATACACTCGTTTTCTTCACCTCCATGTGGTGTTTTTGTTTCTGGCTCATGTCTTCTTTGTCTTTAACACCTGACGTCTCCTTTCCATCTCCTCCTTTCACCTTCCTGCTCCTTTTATTGTCTATTTACTTCTCTCCCACTCCTTTTTCCTTCTTCCCTCTCTCTCTTCCTTCCATCCTCCCTCCCTCTCTCTCTCTCTCTCTCTCTCTCTCTCTCTCTCTCTCTCTCTCTCTCTCTCTCTCTCTCCCCCTCCCTCTCTCTCTCCCTCTCTCTCTCCCTCCCTCCCTCCCTCCCTCCCTCCTCTGGGGTGGAATCAGTCTGATGTCAGTCTCTCATCTCTCATCATCGTGCCAATTAGTCGACGCCATGCACAATGAAAATACTCACTAACGGCAATCTTGATGTCTCTCTCGATGTCATGTGATGACACACACACACACACACACACACACACACACACACACACACACACACACACACACACACACACACACACACATGCACGCCACCCACATTAAAGTCAAACACACACACACAGACAAGAATAAAGTGCCTGCGGCTGTAAGTAAGAGAAAGTAAGTGTGCGAGTGATTTGGGACTCTGGGATGAGGAAAGATGGTGGGAGGGAGAATGAAAGTCTAAAAAGAGGGAAAGAGACATTAAAGAAGATATGTGACTGGAGGCGAAGATGGACGCCAGCGGGAGGAAGAGAAGAACGAGGGTGAGGAGAGTAAAGAAAGAAAAGTGAGATGTTTTGATGGGCTGAGGTGAAGACGTGGCTCAGTGCGTCCATCCGTCCCTAAAGTGGCTCAACAGGCTTCTTCCACCGGATCACATCCGCAGAGACGAGTTGGAACGTGACACAGCGCACAGCTTTTTCAAACTAAAATCCTCCGCTGGCCTCCCCCTGACCCGACACACCAGTA